>NC_054598.1:29807804-30120929 GCF_004785595.1 Juglans microcarpa x Juglans regia | reverse complement strand
TAGTAACACATAATCCGAACTTTAGGATCAAGTATCTAATAATTTTGCTTTGGAAAGTACTCCTTGGAAGACCATGTAGCCAGTACTCAAACGTTGAACAAAGACCAATCACTTATTTGATCAGAGAAGAAAAATAAACACAACGAATGGGTCTAAGCTTCTACATTTTAGTTCCCTACTTTTGGTTTAATGATATGATTTGTGTTTTAATTAAGTAAAAACGTCCACTTGTCATGAGCTTCTAAATGACTGAGTGTGTATTACTTATTTGCAACATGGCATTTTGGTTTAGTATATATCTTAGAATACGAAATGTAGGTATTATTAGCAGTTTAAACTATTTTCAATATCAGTACAACAAGAAGATCTCACTGTGTAAATATATATTAGTAGCCAAGGAAACGGAAAAAGAATTTCACTGATTAATACTCTCGTGATAATATATTAAAATCTTATACAAGAAATCTACATATTGACAAGACTTGACATGATCCATCAAATTATAAAACTGTTTTTATTACAAAATAAATCTTATGAATCAGGTTAAATCATATCAGCATGTAAATTTTGAATACAAAAAGTGGTTGGATGAAAAATGAAGCACTTAGCCTTGTTTAGATAATGAATTCATCTCAACTCATCTAATCATTACAATTTTTTCAAACTTTTAAACAAAATATAATAAATAATTTAATTTTTTTCAAATCTCAAAATAAAATAATATTAAAAAACTATATTCTAATAATATTTTATTCAACTTTCAACACTCATTTCAACTCAACTCACTATCCAAACCTCCCGACACATTAAATGGGGAATAATAGAATAAACATCGAATTCGCTTTTGTCCAAAAATTCTAACAAAAAGAGTTGAGATAATATCGAGAAAAATACCTCAAATGTCATGAAGACATTTTAATGGTTTCAATATTGTTCAAGTGGGAAATGGTCAAGGTTTGCATATCTCTAAAACTGCTCAATTCATCCACCTTTGTTCTTAACCAAGTCCTTTTAGTTCCTGAGATTCAAAAGAATTTTATATCTGTTCAACAATTTTGTATTGACAATAATGTCTATTTTGAATTTCACGCTCACTTCTTTCTTGTGAATGATTACTTGGGGAAGGTCCTTCATCAAGGACATCTCAGTGATGGCCTCTACAATTTCACCACCAAAATAAGTCTACCTCAAGCACACTCTAGTATTCGAGTTTTATTTCAAAATTGGCATCGTGGACTTGGCCATGCTTCTAGTCCCGCCGTTCACGATGTTCTCTCCACTTTCAACCTTCCAGTATCGAAAAATAAATTGCACAATGTGTGCCCTGATTGTCAAATGGCTAAAAGCCATAATTTGCCCTTTAAGTTATCTACTTTTGTTTCTTCAAAACCTTTGGATTTAATTTTTACTGATATTTGGGGACCTGCTTCCTTTGCTTCCACCACTGGTGCTAAATATTATGTGAGTTTTCTGGATGATTATTCCAAGTTTCTTTGGTTATTTCCTCTTAAACTAAAATCCGATGTGGAACAAGTTTTTCTTACTTTCCAAAAATATGTGGAAAACCATTTTAAAAGAAAAATCAAAGCCATCCAATCCGACTGGGGTGGCCAATATAGACGGTTAAACACATATTTTAAAAACACTGTCCTTAATCATCACCTAGCTTGCCCACATACGCATCAACAAAACGGTTCTATTGAGAGAAAATATCGACACATTGTCGAAGTTGGTTTAAGCATGTTAGCACATTCAAATCTCCAAATGATATATTGGGAAGATGCCTTTCAAACTGCAACTTATGTGATAAACAGGCTGCCAACACCTGTTTTAGCCCAAAAATCACCATTTGAGATGTTGTATAACTGTGTTCCAGATTACTCATTTATGCGTGTGTTCGGATGTGCATGTTGGCCTAACTTAAGGTCTTACAATCACAATTAGCTCAATTTCCACTCAAAAACATGCATTTTCATTGGCTTATCTTTTTCATCAAGGATACAAGTGTCTTGATCTCTCTATTGGTAAGGTTTATGTCTCAAGGCATGTCATTTTCGATGAAAATCTTTTCCCCTACACTTCCGAAAATAAACTCCAAAGCCCCGCTTCTCAAACTTCCAACTCCATCTTGCTTCCTCTGCAAATAAATTCTTCCCCATCGCCAAGTTTACAAGAATTGACACCTAATCCGATTTCCACAAGAATAGAATCTACACCTTTATGTTCAATTTCTGCAAGAACAGGTCATGGAACATCTACCCAGCCAACAACCCATGCACTCAACTCTGGTGATGCACCGCACGAGGATGAACAACCTGCTTCTACTAACACTCATTCCATGATCACCAGGCCAAAGAATCATATCCATAAGTCTCGGCAACTACATGATGGTTGTATTCGTTACCCTTTATCGAGAGCATTGATAACAGAAACTGTACCTCCAGCAATTGAGCCAACTTCTTACACTGAGGCCTCCAAATCAGCCCACTGGCGAGATGCTATGAATAACGAATTCACTGTCCTGCTCCAAAATGGCACTTGGTCTTTGGTGTCCCCATCGAATAACACCAACGTTGTGGGCTGTCGTTGGGTGTTTAAAAGAAATGTGGATGTGACCATTGAACGTTATAAAGCACGACTCATAGCCAAAGGCTTCCACCAACAAGAAGGAGTCAATTTTTCTGAAACTTTCAGTCCAATCATCAAACATACAACTATTTGGTTAGTGCTTTCTCTTGCCGTTTCTTATAATTGGCCTATAAAGCAATTGGATGTACAAAATGCATTCTTGCATGGTGACTTACAAGAGGATGTGTTCATGTCACAACCCCAAGGATATATTCATCCACAATATCCAACTCATGTGTGTAAATTACACAAGTCACTCTATGGATTGCGGCAAGCCCCAAGAGTATGGTTCTCCAAGCTCTCTGATAAACTCAAGTCTTTGGATTTTCATGAAAGTAAAGCTGAGACTTCTCTATTTATTTTTCGGAAACCAGCTATTATTATTTACATACTTGTATACGTGGATGATATTTTGATAACGGGCTCAAGCTCAGATGCAATCACTCGTGTGATTAACTGCTTGAAAGATGCTTTTGGTGTCAAAGACTTGGGTGCACTACATCTCTTCCTTGGCGTTGAGGCACTTCGGTGTACTGATAGACTTTACCTCACTCAACGCAAGTATATTGTTGATTTACTCAATGGACAAACATGGACAAAGCCAAGGCTTGCACAAGTCCCATGGCCTCTAGTTGTTGTCTTACTTCCAACGATGGCCATCCTTTTAAAGATAGAAGTCCCTACAGAAGCATCATAGGTAGTATGCAATACTTATCATTCACAAAGCCTGATTTAGCCTTTGTAGTACATAAAGCCAGTAAATTTATGCATCGACCTCTTGATACACATTGGATGGCAGTTAAGCACATATTGAGCTATCTTAAACACTCGGTGTCTACTGGTCTATACATCACCAAAGCTGCTGATATGAGATTGCAAGCTTACTCAGATTCTGATTGGGCTGCTGATCGAGATGACCGACGATCTGTTGGTGCTTTTTGTGTCTACATGGGCTGCAATTTAATCTATTGGAGTTGCAAACAGCAACCTACAATTGCTTGCTAGAAGCAGTACTGAGGTTGAATACAAGGCGCTAGCAAACACAGCAGCTGAGCTCACTTGAATAAAATCTCTTCTACTTGAACTTGGTCTTCCTAAAAAATAACCACTAGTTCTTGGGTGTGATAATATTGGCGCCACTTACCTCATATCAAATCCGACATTTCATGCACGAACTAAGCACATATAAATTGATTTCCAGTTCGTAAGAGACCAAGTTCTAAATAAACACTTGGTGGTTCAATTTATCTCAAGCTGAGATCAGTTAGCAGATGCACTTACCAGGCCATTAACTCCATTAAAGTTCAAACATGTCCAACAAAATTTGCATGTCTGTGAACTACCCTTCAGATTGAGAGGGCGTGTAGAGAATCAAGTTAGTATAACTGAATTCAAGGCTGAAGATATTGAAGATCAGAATTTCGATTCAGTTATGATAATAGTGTGTAGCTGTAATCCTGCTGTAATCCTTTTAGTTCAATTGTTTACGTAAATATAGGGATCAGTTGTAATACTCTTGTGAGGTAAAGTCCATCAGTACACCGAAGTGCCTAAACACCAAGGAAGAAATGTAGTGCACCCAAGTCTTTGACAGCAAAAGCATCTTTCAAGCAGTTAATCACACGAGTGATTGCATCTGAGCTTGAGCCTATTATCAAAATGTCATCCACATATATAAGTATGTAAATAATAATAGCTGGTTTCTAAAAAATAAATAGAGAAGTATCAGCTTTACTTTCATGAAAATCCAAAGACTTGAGTTTATCCGAGAGCTTGGAACACCATGTTCTTGGGGCTTGCCGCAATCCACAGAGTGACTTGTGTAATTTACACATGAGTTGTATATTCATGGAAGACATTTAGACATTGGTCTTTTGATGGCTATACTGATACCATGTACAAAAATTGAATCTTCTGTTTTTCATTGATCTCATATAATCTATACATCAACATATATATAAGAGTATTAAAACTAATCCCTATATTTACGTAAACAATTGAACTAAAAGGATTACAGCTACACACTATTATCATAATTGAATCGTAGGATCGAGTCTTCCTCATTTGTTGGGCTCCTGATTTGTTGTTGAGATTTCACCTCTGCTGCTGTAATTTCGGTCATTACTATTGCTGCATATCTCTACATTTTGATCTTCAATATCTTCAGCCTTGAATTCAGTTATACTGACTTGATTCTCTACACTCTCCTACATCTTCAACTTGTAAGCATCTCAAGGACCCATTAATTTTTAGTTCTTGGATTAGATTATGAAGGAAAGAGTTAATGAATGAATTTGGAGGATAGAGTTATGATTTGTGTGCTGTGGAAATATTTGTGTGATTGGAATGAGGTTTATTGTTTGGTGAACTTTTGTAACGTTATTGTAACTCTACGGTTTCAATTCGAAACCCTAAATTAGTTTAGGGATTCGAATTGAATCCCTAGATGATTTTAGGGTGTCGATTCGCTCTCTGTCACTAGAGACCCAAATCCATCTCCTGTCACTTGGACGAGGGGTCCGTCCCTGGAGGTGCAGGGCCGGATCCTAGGGCAAACCTCGTCCCCAGCTAGGGTGCAAGCAGGGTGTGGGATGCAGCAGCTCCCACCCTAGGGTTATAATCAAGCTGAGTCGAGCAGATCTTTGGCTTGCTGAGCTCGGCTCGACTCAAAATACTCGAGCTCGAGCTCGAGCCCAAACTCGAGATTTTTATTTATATATTCTTTGTTCGAGCTCGACTCAATCAGCTAAACTCCCAACTCAAGCTCGAATTGTTTTTTTTTTTAACTTTTTGAATAAGATTTAATAATTAATAAATTTGATAAATAAAAAAATAAAAAATAAAATATTAAATTTGTACAACTAACAAGTAGAATCTTTATGTTCTAAGATTTTAAAAATTTATAAATAATTAATATCTAACTAGTTGATATATATCCATAATAACAATATTGTATGCCTACATATATTATTAATACATACACATAATATGATAGCATATATCTATTTCATATATGATTTTCATATACTAGTATATGAAATTATTAAATCTTATCAACTAATTATTGTACAAATTACAAAATATAGCTATAAAGTATATTCAATATATAGACATAAGTAATTAGGTTATGTATTGTATATTTAGTTATAAAATTGCTATTGTACTTATATTATTAGCTAATACATATATCTATGCATAAATACATATGTGTATGTATATATTTATTAATATATGAATGAGTTTTAATTGAGTCGAGCTAACGAGTCGACTTGAGCATAAATGAGCAAGTTCTAACGATTATTATTCAAGTCGAGTTAAGTTTTATCGAGTATGTGTCATTTACTAATCGAGCGGATATCTACTTTTATGGATGAGTTTTTTTTTTTTTTTTTTTTTTTTTTTTTTTTTTTTTTTTTTTAACGAATCAAATTAGACTCGAGTTTAACCGACTACCGACCGGATGACGAGTACAGCAGAGCCGGCTCTTCCATAAGGCCACTTAGGCAATTGCCCAAGGCCCCTAATAGAAGAAGGCTCCTTAAAAAAAATATATAAAGTAAAATTTTTAAAAAAAATATATATCCAATAAAAAATTTTAATTAACTCAATGAGAATGAGAATATAAACAAGATCAAATAAATATTATATCATTATTAGTTTTTAAAAGTATCACATATAATAATTATTTTACCTATTTTCCTTTTAAGATTACACTTTTCTTTTTTCATTATTAGTTTAATATATAATTAATGTGAAAATTATAAATAGAAAATTTTAATTTTTCAGTGTTCATAAAAAGTTTTTGTATAATCCTTTGAAGAGGCAAGGGCCTACTTTTTTTTTAAATGTGTAAGTTGTTTATAGAACTTTATTGACAATAAAGATTATAATTATGTCTAAGAGTTTAAATTAAGTACTTGTAAAATGAGATTTGATAAAATTATCTCTAATTTCTAATAAAGTCAGTTATTAATTGAAGATGTGATATAAAATCTTAATCAATAATTTTACTTTACAAAATGATAAAAATTATTTTTAAATAAAAATATAATATAAATTTATTTAATTTTACTTAAAAAAAAAAAAAATCTCACTCAAAATTTTAACCTTTAAGCCCCGGAATATATTGAGCCGGCCCTGAGTACAGCCCTACCCCCTCTCCGTAGTTGATGGGAGTAACGCGTGTCAAGGTTTAGCTAGATATTAAAGTTTGAAATAGACATCAATCTGAATGTGTCCCCTGATATTTATTTCAAAGAAAATAATTGAGCTTATCTGCTTATGTGACACTGAGATTGACTCGGCCAAACCGATTAAATTCGAGTGAATTATGAATTTATGAGAGACCCATCGGCCTTCCCCATCCATCGACGACTCATATATGCATTCACATGCACCAATGTGAATACATGAATGGAAATTTGGAATAAAAATATAAATACAAAAATTATTTCTGTAATTAATTAATAATGTTCAATTCGTTCTCTAGTACTCTAGCTAAATTATCAATCATTTTGTAATAATAAGAGTTATTTACTCTCGATAAAATATTTAATATGCATATCCATACATGATCATGTGCATCAAAGCTTTCACATGACCTGGAATTAGCACATGAAGCACAATTGAAGGACTAATGTTGTGAACTACGTATGACAAAATAACAAAAACAAAATCATCCAAACAAAAAAAAAAAAAAAAAAAAAAAAGAGCTTAATATATAAAAGAATCCTGAAACCTATTTAAGAGAGAGAGAGAGAGAGAGAGAGAGAGGGGGGGGGGGGGGGGGGGGAGAGAGAGAGGGCTGAATATAAGAATATTCCTGAAGGGTCAAACGCCATATTATAATGTTAGAAGGACACTCACCGAAGCATTAATTCTCGGTTTCAAAATAATTTTCTATTCGGGCTCCACACGTACGCGCGTTTTCATATTTTCATTATCATGGGAAAATTCAGACTCAGAAAACCAGTCTATATATAATATGTGTGTGTGTGTGTGAAAGAATACCATTAAGATTAATATTTCTGTGTTTCGACTTGTATGTCTTGTGATTGCTTCAAAGAGAGTGCAAAATAATGGGTAGTAGTCACCTCCAATTTTTGCTTCTACTTGGACTCTTATCGTATGGGTTTAGCTTGAATTTGCTTGATTATGATGTCCGATGCAAAGAGGAAGAAAGCCAAGCACTCCTCCAATTCAAACAACACCTTGTCGATGATTCCCATATGTTGTCTTCTTGGGATAGTCACGAAGATTGTTGCAAGTGGAACGGAATTCGCTGCAGTAACAAAACAGGTCGGGTCGTCAAGGTTGATCTCCGGGCAGATTTGTCTGCTGAACCACTACCTAAATCTGTAGCAGGTGAGATAAGCTCTTCATTACTTGGACTGGACTTAAGTTTCAACAATTTTCCTGGGGAACCCTTTCCAAATTTCGTTGGTTCGCTCACTAAATTACGATATCTCAATCTTTCAAGAACTTATATTGCTGGAACCATTCCACAACAACTAGGAAATCTCTCGGGCTTGATTTCTCTTGATCTAAGTGGGAATATGGATTTGATTGAGTTACATAATCTCGATTGGCTAATTCATCTTTCATCTTTAACACACTTGGACATGAGCTTTGTAAACCTCAGCCAGGTACTCAATTGGCAAAATAAGGTTAGCATGCTCCCTACTTTGACAGACTTAAGTCTAAGTTTTTGCAGTCTCTCCACAACGATTCCTCCTTTTCTGTCCAATGCTAATTCGTCGTCGCAACTTCTATTCCTTGATCTCTCGTTCAATGATTATCTCAACTGCTCCATATTTCCTTGGTTGTTCAACTCCACTACAAGCCTTGTTGGTCTTGACCTCTCTTATTCTGGGTTACGATGCTCCATTCCAGACACCTTTGGCAGCATGGATTCTCTTTGCAGTCTAGATCTTGATAGCAATAGCTTTGATGGCGGCATTCCAAAATCGATTTGGAATTTATGCAACTTAAACTCATTGTCTCTCACTAATAATAATCTCAGTGGACACCTTTATAATGGATTTATGAGTAATGTGTCTGGTTGTTTGGGAAGCTCTTTGAAGGTTTTGCTATTAGACGAGAATAGATTCACAGGGCCATTGCCTGAGAGCATTGGAAACTTTTCCAATCTTGAGATTTTAAATTTACAACAGAACAAATTCACGGGGCCATTGCCTAAGAGTATTGGAAACTTGTACAATCTCAAGGCTTTAAGATTACAACAGAATAATTTCACAGGGCCTTTGCCTGAGAGTATTAGTAACTTATCTAATCTAGAGGTCTTGAACGCTGCTGACAATTCTCTTGAAGGGGTGATCTCTGAGGTTCATTTTTCAAATCTCTTCAAATTACGAAAATTATATTTAGGATCAAATTCTCTGAATTTAAGCCTCAACAACGATTGGGTTCCCCCTTTCCAACTGGATATTATGCTTTTGAGTTCTTGCACAATGGGACCAACTTTCCCAAAATGGCTTCGAAGTCAAAAGAATTTATCTAGGCTTGATATATCCCATGCCCAGATTTCTGATAGTGTCCCAGCTTGGTTTTGGGACTTCACACCGGGGCTAGAGTCTTTATGTTTGTCTCACAACAAGCTACATGGGGAATTGCCAGATTTATCATCATCCAGACAAGGTATTTTTGGCAGAATAGATCTCAGCTCCAACATTTTTGAGGGTTCAATACCACATTTTAATTCAAATGTGACATTACTAGACCTATCGAACAATAGGTTTTCTGGGCCAATTTCCTTCTTATGTGACTCGAGAGTGATTTCATTGACCAGCTTAATCCTCTCAAACAATACCCTGTCTGGAGAGCTTCCGGATTGCTGGATGTATTTTCAAGAGTTGGCTATTCTTGACTTGGCCAACAACAACTTCTATGGGAAAATACCTAGCTCGATGGGCTCCTTAGTCTCAGTTAAATTTTTACATTTAAGCAACAATAGATTTGTTGGAAACTTTCCACTGTCCCTTCAGAATTGCAGCCAGTTGAAAACCATTCACGTGGGAGAAAATAATTTGTCAGGAAAGATACCTTCGTGGCTAGGTGATAGCCTACCCGATTTGGTTATTCTTATCCTACGATCAAATCAATTTTATGGAAGTTTGCCTTTAACCTTATGTCATCTATCAAATATCCGACTCTTGGATCTTTCTTTGAACAAGATTGAGGGAACTATTCCTGAGTGTATCAACAATTTGACTGCAATGTCTCAGAAAGAGAGTTCAGGCCTAATTGATTACTACGGGTTTCTTACATATTTCAAGGATCATGCATCATTTGTATGGAAAGGAAAGGAGTCTGTGTTCCAAACTTCATTGCTACTTGCAAAGATTATTGATCTTTCAAGCAATATATTACACGGAAAAGTCCCGGAAGGAATTACTAGTCTTATGGAGTTGGTTGCCTTGAATTTATCGAGGAACCATTTAACTGGGTTAATAACTCCGAAGATCGGTCTACTGCAACATTTGGAATCTCTTGATTTATCTAGAAACCAGCTTCATGGTGAAATCCCAGCGAGTCTTTCCGACATTAGTTTTCTTAGTCATTTGGACTTGTCGAATAACAACTTATCGGGCAGGATTCCAACAGGAACTCAACTCCAGTTACTCAATGCTTCTGCCTTTATAGGCAATCCTGAACTATGTGGCCCTCCACTTCCAAACAAGTGTGATCCAGGAGATTTTCATCCAGATTACACAAACAGTACCAGAGCGCACAAGACTGACGACATACAGACAAATGATGAAGATGGTTTTATAACTCAAGGATTTTTTGTTGCTACAACCCTTGGATTCATTGTAGGGTTCTGGGAGTGTGTTGTACTTTATTGCTAAACCTAAAGTACATAAAGATGCGTCTCGCTTCCAATGCTCGAGCGATGTTGAGATATATAAGCTCTGCATGACAGTAACTTTATGCATGCGCACGTTACAAAGTTGGATCAAGAAACTTCATGGTAAGAGTCCTCTCCCTATATATGATATTAATATAATCATGTTCAAACATTAGGTTATCTCAAGTATTTTAGTACCACACAATATGAATATATATATATATATGTATAGAAATGTAATAGTACGTACGAATTTACCATATATAGTCATCTTAAATTCGCATCCATGCATTTAAATATATGTTAAAAATGTCATCTATTAATTAAGCATTAGCATTGGTTTCATCAAAGCAATCTTCAAAATTTGATGAAAAAGTACATGCTTATTTTCCATAAATCCAAAATCTCTCTAGCCATAATATTACATTCGATTAGTCAAAATAATATATAATATTTTTTTTAATAATAATATTTTTTTTTCATATTTTGTAATTACACTAACTATATGTTAATTAATAATAATATTTCTTCCTTCACATATTTCGCAACTAAACACAAAAATGAAAGTGAAAGGACGTTTGGTAGAAGTGAAAACTATGAAAAATGAAAGCTGAAAAGCAAAGCAGTTGAGATAATTTTTACAATAAAATATTACTTTTGAAGTTGAATAATATATATTCAAATTTAAAGATATACTTAAAGTTATTGGGGTTCATAGTTCAAGATTTTACTTTTTGAAGAAGCCAATGTAAATCATTTTATCTACATTTCTTCAAATTTTGAAGATGCATGAAGAAGCCAATGCTAGTGCTCTCAGTGTCTTCGTAATTTGGTTGGTCATGTCTCCCTCCATAACCCTCCCGGCCAAGACACCTAGCTCTCACACTTCTGTAAAAAAATGTTTCCATTTTCCAATATTACCACGATCTCCCAACAAAAACTATAATACTGACATTAGCATTCACAATATTCGGAGTTTAGTTTTTGCCTATTATTTTGTTGAGTTTTGCATTCACAATTTCATGACTTGTCTCTAAAATTAGAGTATAATTGTTTTAGTCCTCTCTTTCCATTTGTCCGGCCCTCTGTTTAATTTCTAA
Source organism: Juglans microcarpa x Juglans regia (assembly GCF_004785595.1). Classification (NCBI taxonomy): domain Eukaryota; kingdom Viridiplantae; phylum Streptophyta; class Magnoliopsida; order Fagales; family Juglandaceae; genus Juglans; species Juglans microcarpa x Juglans regia. Next base: position 30,109,334 of record NC_054598.1, on the reverse strand, counting down.
TTACAAGTATTGATTAGTGATGTTTCTATCAAACTAATACTAATTGATGTTTCTTAATTACCAGGGATCCAGCAGGAGATGTTTCATCATTTCAATAAATTACTAGTAATTCCCTAAAAGATCGTTAATCTTTTATTCCCAAAAACAAAAACAAAAAGAAAAATATTTTTAGTTATTAATGAAATTATTTGTAATAAGGAGTTGTATTATTATATTATTTGGGGTGAAGTCGATGATTGGCCTAATTCTGTACTTTCTCTTGTGAAAAATAAAGAGTTGAGAGTTTAAATTTATACGGTAATGGGTGGACTTGCACACTCTACTATTGAACAAAATGGGTGATTTAATTAATTATTGATGGAAAAATGAAATTTCAACTAACTGAGTCATATATATGAAAATCATGTAGAATGTAAAGAAGGAGAATAATATATATAGACACACGCAAAATAATATAATGAGAAATGATAAAACAACAATCCCTTTATAATTTTTCAACAACCTTCAAATGAAATAATATTTTTTTAAATATTTGTTTATTTTAAAAACAATGGAATCGTGTCTTTCAATCTGATGCTGAAACCAGACGTACGGCGCCCACCTTCATTCCACGATGAAATTCTTTTACCCCATAGAAAAACAATGCAAATTCAGTGAACGAAATACTTATCATTGATTTTTTAAACGAGATATTTAGTATTCATGTTTGTTGTCTGTAACCAAGTTCGGTATAAGCTTGGAAAAGAGTGCCTATATATCCATATTTTTGCTGTAAATTGCAATATTGTTTATATACTACCAATATGGTCATCAGTGATAGGTCTAGTGCAAACGTAAGTGAAAACACTCAAGAAAATATCCTCTTCGGGTGAGAATGTACCACAATTTTACTGGAATAATTTTTTTGCCTTTTCATTGATAATCCATGGCTGCTTAAATAGCAGACCATATTCATAAAACTGAAAAACAGAGTATGCTGAAAATAGAGGAACAACCTAAGGCCACTACTAGTTATAACCGACGTCTAACAACTGAAATAATAGAAATAGACTCCACGTACTAACTGAAAGGAAATGCAACAGAAAGATAACATCAAGCATAAATTCTCCAGTTGCTATGACCCAGTCCATGCACACATGCACATCACTCCCATGCACCATGTCTTTACGTTCCGTTTGCATCTCCCGTCTAACCTCCTCCCGGATTTGGTTTGAACCCTCTAGCTGAACGTTGTGGCTTATCAATCGGTCTCAAATGTTATGGGATCAATAAACTCCTACATTAATATGTGGACGATTGACGTGAAAAGTAGCCTTTTAAAAAAAAAAAAAAAAACCAACGCATTATTATACGCTTACAACTTTTTATAAGTTTGAGATCATGGTCATAAAATAAGTGATTTGTATAGTTTCTCATAGTCTCTTGTATCTTTCAATACAATGGAAGTTAATGACCCTTTTGCCTAGAGAATATAATGCCTTTGGAGTCCCCAGTGAAGGTAGAAAAAACATTCTGAGAGCCCCCCCTGATATCTATATGGAGGTGTCCTTTTATTAAGGCCTTTGGAGTGGTTGATCTACTACCAACTTTATGCCACTTTTACCTTTACGTGTCTGACTTAACTCCATGTACTTTAGCTCTTGTCTTGTCTTGTATTTTCCTTCTTTTTCTCCTACTTTTGAAGAGAGTCACCCAATGGGTTGGGCTTAGCACATTTTATCCCTAAGAGTGTGGCTGCAATTGCTAAGGCTGACTTGTTTAACAATAAAGCGAGGGAATCTTCCAATTAATTAAAATAGAGATAGTTCGTGAAAATTGCTCGAAGATAAATACTGGAAACTTGTCGCAAGTTTTTTCTTGCTTTGCAATTCAACGAGGATCACAAAAGAGGGACCTCGCGAAGATATGGAAATTGCAGCAAAAGTTTTAGGGCATGTGTGATGTCCCCAAATTTCCACTTGGGATTGGACGGACATCTGAAGCGTCGGGACATGCAACACAAGGTTACCTACACCCGTTCATGACAATTTAAAATGTAATGTTCCTAACATGCATCTAGTATTATGCAATATTCACAGTGGATAAATTCTTTTTCTTTAGCAATACTATGCACAACACTGAAAATATCCAAAATATTTAAAACATACTTCATATAAAAGGATATACTAAACAATTGAGATCATAATGCTAGTCCAAAATGGCTATGATCAAAAGAGTACTGGAATTACAACTCCATGGTATAAGTAGTAATTTAAGTTAACTACTATATTAACATTGACGCACACCGTCATCCAATCAACCGTGTCCAGTTGGTTGAATCCTGATTCTCCTTTAGGTCCTGTAATAAAATCTACCATTCAAGAGGAATGGTAGTTGAGACTATCACAGTGAGATTTGATTACAAATCGCAGCAAGTTAATAGAAAATCTCAATACAAGTTAATGATGCATGCATGGCAATAGAAGCATGAATGCATAATCAAAGTTATAAGTAATCAAAGCATAACTTGATATACAACATAACATAACAGACATAACTTAAACTGAAGCTTGAATTGAACTTGACTTGCTTAAATTGAACTAGACTTAAACTGAGGCTTGACTTGACATGAACTTGATCTGAGACTTAACTTAACATGAATTTGATCTAAAATTTGACTTGACATGAACTTGGAATCTTGTTCTTTAACTTACTATACTTAACTTGATGATTATACTACTGTTGATTTTACTCCTTCACAATAGTACTCGGTAACTCATGGCCTTGACCATAGTACCAGGCAGTGCCTATCATCCTTGATCGTAGTATAATTTAACAGATATACCCTTTAGTAGTATGGCAGATTTTACTCCTTCACTGTGGTACTCGGCAGCGCATAAGCCTTGACCAGAATACCAAGCAGCACATACCATCCTTAACCGTAGTACAACTTAACTGATAACATGAACTTAACTAGACATGATTGTTCTCGAAATACATAAATTGTATTCGAGACAAAACGTGACTCGAATACGAAAGGATAGAAGTCTTGACGTAAGACAACATGACTTGAACGTAACTCCAAAGATACAACTTACTTGAGAAAGAAGCATTTCGAAACATGACAAAACATATAACAAACAATATTTCGTAACATAACATAACATATAACAAACTACATATTTATCATGATATGGTTGCTATAGTGAATATTGCATGACGTGACATACATGTAACAGATGGAATACTTAACAAGACGTACTTGCAATGTATAGTAATACGTGACAGAATATCTTGTATAACAAATGAACAAACCGTGACAGAATAAATTCTGTGTGACAGATGAATATGTAATGATTTGGCATGGCACATAAGATATACATACATACACTGTAATTCCCTTACTTATCACCATACACATTAAACTGATAGTAAGTTAAAAGCTAACTTACCTCAACCTCCGCGTTTCTTTTGAAGACTCAAGCGCTATCACGAGTAACTGAAAGTAGTCATTTTTAAAAGTTAGAACTTAATCACTAACCATTAGAAATATAGAAAAATGCTAGCTTAGAGAAAAATTACCATTTTACCCTCTACATGTGGTAAAATAAAATTTTTACCCCTAACTTAAGAAATTTACATCCTAACTTCAAAAATCACCAAAATTTATATACGTCATGTAAATTTTATCCTAAACTTAAATATCAAATCAGAAAAATTTAATACTAAACACAACCATAAAAACTCTATAGGGGCTAAAACATGCATAGGCTTTTTTTCCTTATTTTTGTTGCAATTCCCTTCATTTCAAAACTCAAGATCAAACCAACTTTTTGCAACAAAGATCTTCCTATCTTAAGTTTAAAAACTTACTTAAACATCCACTAAAATAAATTTTAATCATCACCACCAAACTTTTTAGTAAAAAGATCCAAATTGTTTAACCAAAAACAAACCCTTAAATCACAAGTTTTGACCTTATTCAAAACATCTCCAAGAATTCTAAAAATTTCAAATATAACATCTAATATATTCACAACATCATCCTAAGATCAACCATGATTTAAATCATCAAACAAAAGTCATCAAAAATCACAAAAAAATACTTGGAGTTTTCAATTCTACACTTAGTTCAAAAACAAAAACTTTTCCTTAACTAGCTTTGATCAATCTCTTGATCCATGGCTTAAAAAGATGAGATGTTCAAACTAAAACATCACATGGTTTAAAAATGTGTGATAAAGAAGATCCAACCATCAAACTTAAAATCACATGGCTAAAAATCAATAAAACATGGATCGAACCCAAAAACATCAAATCTTAGGCCTAACTGAAATCCTCTTGCACAGAAAAATCATATCTTTGGAACAAATACTAAATATCTTCAAAACAACATCCTAAAATGCATATAATGGACTTAGGATCATCAAATAAAAATATCAAAGCCTTTGGAGTAAGATTAAACCATGAAATATTCAAATTTTGTCAAAACAGAAACTGTTTTTTCACTTCTAGTTTCTAAGTTTCTATATCTAAGAAAAGCTTTCATCAAAATCTCTATTCATGCAATAAATCCACAATGAAAATTCATAAACACATGTTAACAACACTCTATAAAATTTTTGGACCAAGATATGCCCATTAGTTTGGTCAAAAATTTCAAAATATAATGCATTCCCCAATTTAACGCCCATAATGACTTTTCCATGGCTAAAGAAGAACAACTTTCATGAATGAGTCATTGTGATAAAATACATACAAAGGGTCACAAATGACCATGCCAAATGACTCAGAAAACTTCCCGAGTGAGCTACTAAGTGTTTCTCTCTATGAATGGGGATGAGAAGTGATGAAATGAAATGAAAGGTGCCTTGTATGCCTCTAGACTTCTGGAGGGTGAGGTATAGGCTTGAATGACCTTTGAAGGATGGTGCTTAGGTCACAAAAAGGCAAGAATAGTGGAGGGGGAGTGGGTTGTTGTTGTTGTTGCTTCCTTCTAGAAGGGGTGTGATGAGGTGACTTTTTTCCCTTCACATCATGCACGAAATTGGGATGTCATGAGCAATGGATGGTCAGCCATGGATGAGTACTTTCTCAAGAAATTTTACCAAGGTGGCCAAAATTAGTTGGCTTTTGTGGGCCCCAACCAAGTGGACTTCAATTGGGGTTTAAAGAGGGCTGGTTTGGTTAGGGATTGAGATGTTAACAAGCTCAAATTCAATTTTTCTTGACCCAATCAAAATTTCAAGGTTTAAAGGGTTGGATAATGATATCATAACATGAATTGGAAGAATTTATAGCATGTGGAAGTGATTTAATCAAATAATTAAACACAATGCTGGAAATTGGATCAAATAAGGTTTGGAGACCAACTTTATGGTTTGGAGAAACCGTTCAGGGTTTCGGTTTGAACCAAGTTTTTGGGGTTTCAATTGGATTTTAACCATTTAGGATTTTACTAGGAATGAAACCTTCTTTGGTCTAGCACAAAATAGTTGATCATATGAAAAAAGAATAGGGTTTCGCTTAGGTGGCATGATCTCACACCTTGATTCCTTCTTAAATCCAACTCATGGTTCCTCTTTGTACCAAGTGTCCAATACTATTCACCATGTGTCTAAATAAAACTTCTCTAATCTAATTTGGACATTCCACACTGTGATTTTGAAAATACTATACTAAATGCTATTGTAGATGTTATTATTCACTATGGGAAAGTAAAACATAAACTTTACATTGTAAAATTCTCAACATTCATACAAACCTAACTATGCAATTCGTTTATTTAAATTAAATCCCGAAGTACCTCGAATAAGCAAAATGCATTTTTGAACTAGAGTTTCATCCGAAAATTGAAAATGACATTATTGCACTATAAAATCTTAAATAATCAACTGAGTCTAATGTCGTAGACTATAACTCAATTTGACACTTTAGCTATATCAAATAAATAAAATCACACTTATCACGCCATAGTGAGTGATAACTCTCATTATGCTAACAGACTAAAACCTATGCGATTGGTTGAATTGTGAAAACTTACGGCGTTTTCACGAGGTTCCTAAAGTCTAGAAATTTCACCATTGAATTTCTAGCGGGCTATTACAGGATAAATCTTTAGGAGGCTTCTTCGTACGGATGTACACATGATGATCGAGTACACTGATGGTTGCGTGTGATCGTTTAGTAATTCTAGTATTTTCATCCCCATTCTTTCCGTCATTAATGGATTTTCTTCCCGTTGAGGGGATTTATTGCTTGAAAGTTAGAGTGTGTTTGTTGTAACCCTTAATAGGTCAGTGAGCTTGTCGACTTTCTAGGTCCATCTGAGGTAGTTGTTAAGCCCAACAACTCGTTCGATAAGGTAACACACGCGAGGTAGTTGTGGCGGTTGTAGGCCCATTCTCGGAGGTAACCTGCTGGCTAGGATTATGGCACGAGTGTTAGCCTCAATCGCCAGGATCGGTGTGAGTATTGGCCTGATCACAAGTGCATTTCCAACAGCCAACATTGCTAAAGGAGATGCTTGAATGCTCATTACGGTAGCCTAACCCTAATCGCATGCGCATTGTTAGCCATCGTCACCCTGAAGGATACGAGTGTTGGCCCCAATCACATGCCACTGCCAATACTCGACTTTGCTGAAGGACAAGCAGCTCAACTACTCATCAAGTGAGGCTAAACTCCACCACATTTTCATTTTTAGCCAATGTCCCCTTAAGGGTTGCGAGTGTTGGCATGCTACTTGGCGAGAGATGTACTCTATCGCACTATGTCGGTAAATGTACTCGATTGTGCTACTCTGGCAGGATATGTACTCGACCATGCTGCTCCTATGAGGCATGTACTCTATTGCATTGCAGCCAGGGGAGCAATGCTACATTGTGTTGCCACAGTGGGAGGCAGTACTCAAATGTCGTACTCTTTCTGAAGACGTACTTGACCGCACTGCTGCGGTAGGAGAACTACTCGATTACACTACTACGGGAAGAGTGATGCTCCACCACACCAATGCAGCAATAGATTACTTGGTCGAGCTACTCTGGAGGGAGATGTACCTGATCGCCCAATTTTGGCACAGCTGCACTAGATTGCGCTGCTCATGTAGGAGATGTAGTCAACCACGCTACTCCCACAGGAAACATACTCGATAATGCTACTATGAGGGGAGCAATGCTCCACTATACAGTTGTGCCAGGATATGTACCCAACCATGCTACCGTAGAGGGAGCGATGCTCCACTACACTGTTGCACTAGGAGATGTACTCGACTGTGTTACTCTAGCGAGACATGTACTCAACCGCGCCACTATGGTGGGAGATGTACTCTACCACGCTGCTCCTACGAGAGACATACTAGATTGCATTGATTCAATGGGAGATATACTCAACCGTATTGTTGCGAACGGAAAGATGCTCCACAACACCGCTATGGTGAGAAATGTACTCGATGGCGTCGCTGTAGGGGGAGCAATACTCCACCACTACTGCGGGAGATGTACTCAACTAGGCTACTCTGGAGGGACATGTACTCGACCGCACTTCTCTAGCAGGAATGCACTCGTCTGCCCTACTGCATCGGGAGTTATACTCGACTATACTACTTTGGCAGGACATGTACTCGACCGTACTACTACGAAGGGAGATGTACTCGATCGCGCTACTACTGCGAGAGACATACTCGACCACTACACTGCTGTTGTGGGAGATGTAGTTAACTGGGCTACTTTGGCGGGAGATGTACTTGACAGCGCTTCACTAACAAGAGATGTATTTGACCACGCTCTTCTTGCGAGAGATATACTCCACCGCACTGCTTCAACAAGGGTTGTACTTGATCGCGCTTCTACAAGAGAAGTGATGCTCCACTTCACCGCTAAGGTAGCACATGTACTCGACCACGCTACTTCGACAAGAGATGTACTAGTCCGCACTGCTGTGAAGGGGACTGATGGTTCACCGCACCCCTACATCGGGAGATGTATTAGACCACACTACTCAGGCATGAGATGTATTTGACCAGGTTGCTACTAGAAACATACAAGAGCGCGTTGCTCCAACACGAGATGTATGCAACCGCTCTGCTACAGGGGGAGTGATGCTTGACTACATCGCTACAACAATAAATACTTGATTGTGCTACTGCGGTGAGACATGTACTCGACCACGTTACTGCGGAGGGAGAAGTACTCTACCACGCTGCTTGTGCGAGAGACGTACTCAACCACGTTGCTTCGACGAGAGATGTACTCGACCGCCCTGCTACATGTGGAACGATGCTATCTCGCACCATTGCAGGGGTAACGATGCTCCTCTACACTACTATACTAGGAGATGTACTATAATTGGTTACTTTGACGAGAGATGTACTCAACCATGCTTCTTTGGTAGGAGATGTACTTGAGTGTGCTGTTTCTGCGAGAGGCGTACTCGATCGCAATTCTCTTATAGGAGATGTACACGATAGCACTGCTATAGGGGAGCGATGCTCCATTGCACTGCTTTGGTGGGACATGTACTCGATTGCGCTACTGTGGGAAATGTACTAAACTTGACTATTCCGGCGGGAGATGTACTTGAGTGCGCTTCTTTGAGGAGAGATGTACTTGACCGCACTGCTCTTGTGAGAGACGTACTCAGCTGGGGATGTACTCGATCGCACTTCTACGAGGGGAGTGATACTCCTCCGTACTGCTGTAGTTGATGATGTACTCAACTATGCTACTCTGGCCGAACATGTACTCGAGTGAGGTACTACAGGGGAGCTATCCTCTACCATGCTACTCCTTTGACAAACGTAGTAGACCTTGTTGCTTCCACGGGAGGTGTACACGATCGCTTTCCTGCGGGAGAGTGATGCTCTATTGCACCATTATGGTAAGAGATGTACTTGACAGTGCTTCTCTAGCGAGAGATGTACTTGACCCCTTTAATCAATAGAGACGTACTCGATAATGCTACTATGAGGGGAGCGATGCTCAACCATGCTGGTGTAGAGGGAGCGATGCTCCAGCACACTACTGCACTAGGACATGTACTCGACTGTGCTACTCTGGCGGGACATGTACTCAACCGCGCCACTACAGCAGGAGATGTACTTTACCATGCTGCTTCTGCGAGAGACGTACTCGACCACATTGTTCCGATGGGAGATATACTCAACTGTATTGTTGCGAGGAGAAATATGATGCTCCACAGCAACGCTGTGGTGAGAAATGTACTTGATGGCGCCACTTTAGGGGGAGCAATACTCCACCACTACAACGAGAGATGTACTCAACTAGGCTCTACTCTGATGGGAGATATACTCAACCGCGCTTCTCTAGCAGGAATGCACTCGTCTACCCTACTGCAGCGGGAGTTATACTTGATTGTGCTACTCTGGCGGGACATGTACTCGATCACACTGCTCCTGCGAGAGACGTACTCGACCACGTTGCTCCACCAGGAGATGTACTCGACCGCGCTACTACAGCAGTAGCAATGCTCCACTGCATCGCTGTTGCGGGAGATGTAATTAATTGGGCTACTCTGGTGGGAGATGTACTCGACAGCGCTTTGCTAACAAGGGATGTACTTGACCACACTCCTCCTATGAGAGATATACTCCACCGCACTATTTCAACAAGGGTTGTACTTGATCGCGCTTTTACGGGAGGAGTGATGCTCCATTTCACTACTAAGGTAGCAGATGTACTCGACCACGCTACTTCGGTAGGAGATGTACTAGTCTGCACTACTGTGAGGGGGACTGATGCTTGACTGCACCGCTACAGTGGGAGATGTACTCGACCATGCTACTCAAGCATGAGATGAATTCGATCACGTTACTCAAGTGAGAGATCTACTCGACTGCATTGCTACAAGAGACATACAAGACTGCGCTGCTCCAACGAGAGATGTATGCAAACCCTTTGTTGTAGGGGGAGCGATGTTCCAATACACCGCTACAACAAGAAATACTTGATTGTGCTACTCCAGTGGGACATGTACTCAATCGCATTACTACGGAGGGAGAAGTACTCTACCACGTTGCTTCTGCGAGAGACATGCTCAACCACGTTGCTCCGACAAGAGATGTACTCGACCATGCTGCTACATGTGGAACGATGCTCTACCGTACCGCTGCAGGGGTAGTGATGCTCCTCTACACTGCTACACTGGGAGATGTACTAGAGTTGGTTACTCCGATGGGAGATGTACTCGACCACACTTCTTTGGTAGGAGATGTACTTGACCGTGTTGTTGCTGTGAAAGACGTACTCGACCGCGATGCTCTAATAGGAGATGTACACGATAGCACTACTACAAGGGGAGCGATGCTTCACTGCACCACTTTGGTGGGACATGTACACGATTGCGCTACTGTGGGAAATGTACTGAACTTGACAATTCTAGTAGGAGATGCACTCTACCATGCATTTTTTAGGAAAGATTTACTTGACCTCACTGCTCCTGCGAGAGACGTACTCGGCTGGGATGTACTTGATAGCACTTCTACGGGGGGAGTGATACTCCACCGCACTGCTGTAGTTGAAGATGTACTCGACTATGCTCCTCCGGCGGGACATTTACTCAAGCATGCTACAATAGGGGAGCTATCCTTGACCGCGCTACTCCTATGACAGATGTAGTAGGCCTTGTTGCTTCTACGAGAGATGTACACGATTGCTTTGCTGCAGGAGAGTGAAGCTCCATTGCACCATTGTGGTAAAAGATCTATTCGAACGCGCTTTGGTGGGACATGTACTCGAGCACGCTAGACTTGCTGGAGATGTACTTGTCCGCATTGCTTCAAAGGACAGCAATGCTTCACCACACCGCTGAGCAGGAGATGTAGTCTACCACGCTAATCTGTTGGGAGATGTACACGACTACTCTGCTGCGGGGGGAGAGATGATTCACCACATCACTACAACGGGAGATGTACTTGGTTGTGTTACATCAGAGCGACATGTACTCGACCGATCTACTATGAAGGGAAAAGGACTCTACCATGCTGCTACTGCGAGAGATGTACTCGATCGTGCTCCTCCATGTACTTGACCGCGCTGCTACAGGAGGAGTAATGCTCCTCTACACCACTGCAGTTGGACATGTATTTGATTGTGCTGCTCCTACAGGAGATGTACTCCATCGCATTGCTACAGGGAGAGTGATGCTCCACCTCACCGCTACGATGGGACATGTACTCGACTAGGCTACTCAAATGGGAGATGTACTCGTCTACACTGTTGCATAGGGAGCAATGTTACATCGTAGTTCTGTAGTGGGACATGTACTCGATTGTGCTACTTCGACGAGACATGTACTCAACCTCGCTACTACGGTGGGAGATGTACTCTACCGTATTTCTCTGATGGGAGATGTAATTGACCACGCTAATGCCAAGGGAGCGATGCTTCACTACACTACTACGGTGAGATATGTAGTCAACCACACTGCTACAGGGAAAGCGATACTCTGCAACACCACTGCAGCTGGAGATGTACTTAACTATGTTACTTTGACGGGAGATATACTCGACTGGGTTTCTCTAACAGAAGTGTACTTGACTATACCACTACAGTGGGAGATGTACTCTACTATGCTACTCCAGTGGGAGATGTATTTGACCACCTTGCTCCTACGACAGATGTAGTAGATTTCATTAAAGGGAGGAGGAATGCTCAGTCACACCGCTGTAATAGGAGGAGCAATGCTCAATCGCACCGCTACTATATGAGATGTACGCGACCGCTGCTACAGGGAAGAGCAATGCCCAGTTGCACCGCTGCAGTGGGAGATGTACTCAATTTTGCTACACCAGCGAGAGATGTATTCGATTGTGTTTCTGTAGCGGGAGATGTACTTGACCGCTTTACTCCTGTGAGATACGTACTCAACCGCACTGCTTTGATAGGAGACGTACTCGATCTTACTGCTACAGGGAGATCTACTTGACCACGTTGCTCTGGTGGTAAATGTACTCTACCACACTACTGCTAGGGGATCAATGCTCCACTGCATCGTTGCAGCAGTAGATGTATTCGAACACACTGCTTTGACTGGAGATGTACTTGACCGAGCAGCTCCGACGACATATATATTCGAATGCACTGCTACGAGGGGAGATTTACTCGGTTGCACTATTACGATGGGAGCGATGCTCCACCAGACAGCTACAAGAAGAGATGTACTCGACCGTGCAATAGTAGGAGATGTTCTCAATCATCATGTTCATGCGGGTGATGTACTTGAGCACGCTACTCCGGTGAGAGACTTATTCAACTGATGCTCCACCTCACCATTGTTGTAGGACGTGTACTCGACCATGCTCCTCCAACAAGAGATGTACTCAGTTGCACTGCTACGATGGTGCTCAACCATGCTCCTTGAATTAGAGATTCACCACCGCACCACTGCGGCAAGAGATGTGCTCAATTGCATTGCTCCAGTAAGAGATGTACTCGACTGCACTGAGTCGTTTTCACCAAAAACAAAATTAGTTAGTGTAGAAAATCCAAATTACGCGCATTAGACTTGCGAACCTGAACCATTTCACTAAAGTGTGGTGACGGCTTGAGGCGCTCAGGTGAGGCTCAAAGGTGGCTCGATTTGGTGATAATGAAGATCCGGTGTGCCCACACAGTCTATTCTAGTGAAGATAAGAGTTATGGTGCCTGAGTAGTGCTCAGGGCCACCTCATAGCCGGTGTTGCAAATGAAGCCAACGATTTCCAAGCTTCTTGCCTGGTGTCATCGTATTGACATTGCGTATCATTTTTTTTCCTTTTCCCTGTTGTGGCATTTCTAGGGGCTATCACCAAAAACAAAACGAACCGCTGGCGCCATCTGGCCACAATGGGGACCTCGCCGCACTACCACGTTCATGAGAATGCATATGGCCGATATCTTCTCTGCCCAATAGCGCCATGGCATGATAGGGGTGCCAGCAGCCACCGTGTGGACCATCAGCATGTTCTGTCCCGGCCTGAACGCCACCTTTGCTCCCTGACACATAGTGGGCAACGGTGGCTTAAAGCCATGCACCCACTGCACGAAATGTGCACTAGACTCCTCGGCCAGCTCACAACCATGCACCACGACTAGAGGTTACCACTCATCGTCCATGTACAACGGCCAGTAGTCTCCTCACCCACGACCATGCACCATGGGCAAGACTCCTTGTCCAGAACACTCCATGGCCACGAACTCGCCGGCCACACCTCCACGACCAAACTTACGACCCTCAAGCTCTTCAATGGGGAGCCCTCGCGGTCACGGGCCTTCCTTGCCTTTTGGCCTCTTGGACTGACTAGTTGGACGAACTCCTCGCCTTTGGTATCTCCTCCTCGCCCAAGCTGTGTATGAACTTGTCAGACAACACGTACACCCCCCCGGCCATTGGCTAGTCGTCCACCGCGCTCGTCAGACAGCATGTACAAGCTTCTTAGTTGCTGGCGTGCAACCACGAATAGTGATCACCTCAGCCATTGGCGGGCAACCAACTCCTTTGTAGTCTTCAACCACGTACTCCTTGGACATACATTCTCCCTGGACATGCATGCTCCTAAGTCAAGATGCTCATCAACCACTTGCTCCTCACCCACGAACAAAACTTCTCTTCATGAGACTCATCTGCACGGGTTGTTAAAAAAAAAAAAAAAAAAGAAATGAAAATAAAAATGAGGAGTAAGGAAGAGAAGAAATGACAAACAATAGTAGGCAAAAATCAGTCATTACAACTAAATACTCATGTTTGTATCCTTCAAAACTTATGTGGATTTTGTTTTCACTAACATGGCTGATCTATGTAGCATGAAATCACCATCAACTATTTACCTCCCCACGAGGCACCAAAGCGATGAGTGTAATGCCTAAGGTTACTGTATCCCCCTCGCGGAGGAGTCTGGGTCAGCCTTCGGTTACCTGAAAATGGAATCTTCACCAACGGAATCTCCATCAATTATTTACCTCCCCGCGAGGCACAAAAGGGATGAGTGAAATGCCTAAGGCTGCCATATTCCTCCCATGTAGGAGTGCGGGTCAGCATTCGGCTACTCGAAAACAGAATCTCCACCAACAAAATCTCCATCAATGAAATATCCATTAACTATTTACCTCCCTGTGATGCACTAAAGGGATGAGTGTAATACTTAAGGCTGCTCTGTCCCTTTCGCAGAGGAGTGCAGGTTAGCCTTCGGCTACTCGAAGACAGAATCTCCATTAACAAAATCTCCATCAACTACTTACCTCTCCGCGAGGCACCAAGGGATAACTGCAATGCCTAAGGCTACTCTATCCCTCTCGCAGAAGAGTGTGGGTTAGTTTTTGGCTACCCAAAGACGAAATCTACACCAACGAAATCTCTATTAACTACTTACCTCCCCATGAGGCACCAAAGGGATGAGTGTAATGCTAAGGTTGCACTATCCCTCTCACGGAGGAGTGCGGGTCAGCCTTCGGCTACCCGAACTACTACTAGGACCTCATCTCCTGCAACAGAATGCCATCTCCAGCAACAAAACGTCATCTCTTGCAAGTCAGCTTAGATTTGCAAATTTCGCACTTGTGATTGGAAGATATTTGCACCAAAAGATTTCACTTTTGTTGCATCTTCTACTTACCTTCCTATAAGGGTCAACAGGTGGGTCCAGCCGTAAGGCAGCCCAGCTTGCCTCATGGGGAAGTGTGGGTTCAGTCTTTCAACCGTCCGACATTACTTTTGTGACAACATCTCCTTTAGTAAGCGCCGAGCCTCTGATCTTCGCTGCACTCCAAGACTATAGTTCAGCACAGTCAGACATCTTCTACGTACCTTCCCCGTTGAGGGTCAACAGGCGGGCCAACCTTAAGGCAGCCTGGCCTGCCATAAGACAAAGTGCGGGTTCAGTCCTTCTACTACCCAACATTACTCCTAAGATAGCATCTCCACCAGCGAATGCCAAGTGTTCGCACTCGTACCATAACCGTTGCTAGCGAGTTACCTTCGGGAACGAGCCTTCAGAGTTAATGTGGCTCTGATCTCCACAAACGCCTGAAGTGTACCCAAAGGGTTATCGGGCTCCCTGACCACTTTGTGTGGGTTAAACCAAACATACTCTAACATTAACCGCAAATCACATCAGAAAAGGAAAGTTCTCCAACATCATTTAAAGCAACGACGCCGGAAGAACATACGCCTTTCAACAACACTTAGGATGAGTCTTATCTTACAAACTGCTTGACACCTCTTACCATTTTTATAAAATGGCAACAAGCAGGAAAGGTCAAGGACAGCCCGACCTCCTAGGTGCGCGAACAAGCGGGAAAGGTTAGGGACCACCCAACCTCCTAGGTGTCCGGTTAGGCGGGCAAGTCACTTGACTGCTCGACCGAATTTCGTACACATCCTACGCAGTCAAGTACATCTCCCGCCATAGCCGAGCTTGACGTTTGCATCCCACGCAATCAAATAGATCTCCCTCCATAGCCGAGCTACATGCTCGCATCCCACGTGATCGAGCCCATCTCCCACCATAGCCGAGCTACACACTCGCATCCTATGCGATCGAGCCCAACTCCCACCATAGTCATGCTATATACTAGTGCCCTACGCATCTTACTCTGTCGAGCCCATCTCCTGCCAAGGTCGAGCTACGTGCTGGAGCCCTACGCATCTTACGCGATTGAGTACATCTCCTGCCATAGTCATGCTACGTATTTGTGCCCTACACGCTCCATGCGGTAGAGCCTACCTCCCGCTCTCCACGCCAGGACAGGCTTCATGCTTGCTCTCCATTCGGTCGAGCCTACCTCTCACTTACCTTGCCAAGACAGGCTTCACACTCGTGCTCTATGCGATCGAGCCCATATCTTTACTGCTTAGCAAGAGAGGAACAAACAAATTACATGGGCCAGCTCTTGGAATTTATTTCTCTACAAACCAGGGCGGATCAGTTTGATTGCATATTTTACCTTTGGAGATTCTCAAGGTCTTTTTTGGAACAAATTGCCCTTAAAAATCACGGGCAATTGTGAGGGAGTAAAATACACCTGGCCCAAAATGGTTCTCAAGGCCTAGCCCATCAAGAGGCCATCACTAGCAAACAAAATTAGAGAGGGAGATCGGACAAGAAGGGACAAGGGGGTGAAGGTGCCAGAAGGCAGGAGTGTCAGGAGAAAGTAGGAAATGGATAGACGGTCAAAGACGCAAAGAAGACACACGTGGGAAGAGGGTTAGATAAAAGCAAGCGGCTAGGCGACTCAATGGGAGACTTCTTCAACCTCTGGATAGAGAACTCCAGAGTGAACATCTTCTCCAACAAGTAGATCTCTAGCTCCCATTATATAGTGAGAAATGAAGGCTATGAGAGACTGTATCCAAGCACATTATAGTGGAATCTCCCCTCCCTGAACCCCCGTGGATGTTGGCCTAGTGTCGAACCACGTAAATCTATGTGTCCATCTCTCATTATTTTTGTTGTATTTAAATACTGTTAACCACCATAGACATACACATGGACACTATACAGCCGCACCGGACCATCGTCTAGGGCTCTGCACCTCACCGATCGAGGCCCAGCCCGCTTCAACACTTCCGGGAATGGATCTTTCTCCCCTTCCGGGCTACTCCATTTTTGGGCGTTCACACCTGTTTTACCTATCAAATATTAAACTCTTGGATCTTTCTTTAAACGAGATCGGGGAACCATTCCTAAGTGCATCAACAATTTGACATCAATGTCTCTGAAATGGAGCACAAGCGACACTGCAATTTATTCTGTTCAAAGTGCTTATGCAGACCATGCAATTTATTCTGTTCAAAGGATGTCTATGTTCGAGAATTCGTTGGGACTTCAATAGATTATCGATCTTTCAAGTAATAAATTACATGGAGAAGTTCCTGAAAAATTTACGAGTTTTACAGAGTTGGTTTCCTTGAATTTATCAAAAAACAATTTAACTGGGTCAATAATATTGAAGATCGGTCCACTTCAAAATTTACACTCTCTTGATTTATCTAGAAACCAGCTTCGTGGTGAAATCCCAATGAGCATTTCAGATATAAGTTTTGTTAGTTATTTGGACTTGTTCAATAAAAAATTATTTGACAAAATCCCAACAGGCCAGAACTCAACTTCAGAGCCTTAATGCCTCTGCCTTTATATATGGGGAATCCTGAATTATGTGGTTCTCCACTTCCAAACAAGTGTCCGGGAGATCTTTATCCAGTTGATCTCAATGACACTAGAACCCGCAGGAATGTCGACAATCAGACGAATGATATATATATGATGATGGGATTGTAACTGATCAAGGATCTTTATCAAATAATTATTTGTAAGGTGACATTTTGGTTCGTTAAACACTTAACGGGAGATGGGTGTATGGAAGAACTAATTAAGTTTCGAGTCTTTCAAGGATGAAATATGCGTATGGTATTTTTGTTGAGATTTTTACAAAAAGTTAAAAGTTTATATGAGATTAATCCAACATATATTTTACATCAAACAAATACTTAAATTATCTGTTAAAATTTTGTGTGTGTCATCATGATGTGTCTATATCTTCTACTTGAATCCCTTCAATTTTACTACCATGTTTGAACAACTACCATCTTCTTAACATTCTCAAACAAAACTTTTGGAGTTTATATAGGAAATATATATCTTTACGTCCAATAGACAACACTCTTTGTTTAAACAGAGACACAGACTCACATTTCATAGAAAGAGATCAGGACTCAACCTCTACAGACAAACGTCTGAGAGACAAACTCTTTTTTTTTTTTTTTAACTAACAATATAGAAATAAAAGAGGAAAGCAGTAAGATAGGTGCGAAAAATAAATAAATTACAATTTGGACAAACTCCGATAGACTTCGTAATCTGTGATAGCTCGTGAAGGCAACACATTCGTCTCTATTTCAGCCACAAAGGTCATATCTGAATAGTCTAGTGGTGAAGAGTCAGATGTTATAGTGTGTGTCGAGAAGAGCTATCGGAAGGGGTGGATAAATTTTAGCAAGGAGAGATGAGATAAGTTCGAGAGATTTCTCTCTCTCTCTCTTCTTTTTCTTTCTTTTTAATGTAAAGTTATTTATGTTTAAACTATTTTCAATATCTTTAAAATTTTATGGGTTTTATTTTATTTTATTTTAACAATTACTACACTTTCGTTTTCAACTTTCGTTTTAACGATACATGTTTTGTCTTTTAATTAAGTAAAACGTAGACTTTTCATGAACCTCTAGTTGGCTGAGTGTGTATTACTTATTAGCAACATAGCATTTTGGCTTGTATTAACAGTTTAAACTATTTTCATAACGTTTGGATACAGAAACAGTTTCATCTCATCTCATCTCATCATTATAATTTTTTTAAATTTTCACACAAAATATAATTATATATAAAGAATTCAGCTTTTTCAAATCCCAAAACAATAATAATATTAAAAAAATTCTAACAATATTTTATTCAACTTTCATCTAAAACTATCTCATCTTATCTCACTATCCAAACAGACCTTTAGAAGATCTCACTATATATGTAGGCATTAGAAATAGAAAAGAAATTCAATGACTAATACCTAATAATACAAATTTATAAGCTCTCACCAGTCACCACAAAAAATAACATACTAAAATTTCATCAAGATTTGATCCTAAAGATCATGATCACCACGATCAAAGCTTGCAGTCAAACTTTGAATACAAATGTAGTTGGATGAAACATCAAGCACTTAATTGAGAGAGGAAAATTGAAAAAATTTTGTCCATTTGAGTAAAAAAACTCAAAAGCAATCCTTTCAATAATTTTGTTACATTCATTATCACTCATTATTATCAGTTTTGTCAAACCTTGTTTTCCTCCATTTAATTTTCTAGATTGGATTATTTTATTTTTCTTCTTCCGAACTCGATTTGGGCAATTGTCTGCAAGGATCCCATCACTTTATCTTTTAGCTTCCATGTCTAATAATATTAGTACCCTCATTACAAAAAAGGAACAGGAAAAAAAAAAAAACAAGTTCGGCCATTTGTGATAGGATATAAGAGAAAGACACACAAAACTAGCTACAACATTATAACGCCACACGGTTTCAAACTACTTTTATGTTCATGCCCCCACACGGTTTCACGCCACAGTTTCATCGTTATCATGACGGGGAAAATCTAGTTGTACATACATAAAAGTAGTAAAAAAATGAATGGAGTAGTTCACTTTGGGATATCAGTATTCCAAATATCTCTTATCAGTGTTCCAAATAGAGAGTAAAGCAATGAGAGCTTGTTATCTCCAACTTCTGCTTCTACTTGGACTCTTATCATGTAATGCAACAAAACTTGGATTTAGTTTCGATTTGCGTGATTCTAAAGTCAGATGCATAGAGGAAGAACGGTAAGGACTCCTCCAATTCAAACAACACCTTGTTGATCGTTTCCATTTGTTGTCTTCTTGGGACCATGATGAAGATTGTTGCAAGTGGGAAGGAATTAAGTGTAGCAACTGAACAGGTCATGTTGTTACGCTTGATCTCCAGGCAGATTGGTCAGCTGAACCACTACGTAAAGTTCTACAAGGTGAGATAAGCTCATCATTACCTGCATTGCGACATTTGACTTATCTGGACTTAAGTCTCAATAGTTTTCTTTGGAAACCCTTCCCAATATTTGTTGGCTCACTCACTAAATTACAATATCTGCATCTTTCAAATACCAATATAGTCGAAATCATTCCATGACAATTAGGAAATTTAGATCAGGACTGATTTCTCTGGATCTCAGTAGGAATGATCTAACTGAGGCACATAATCTTGATTGGCTAACTCTTCTTTCATCTATAGCAAACTTGGACATGAGTAGTGTCAACCTCAGCCAGGTATTCAATTGGCCCGATCAGGTTAACATGCTCCCTTCTTTGATAGACTTGAGTCTAAGTGATTGCAGTCTCTCCACAACGGCACCTCAATTGCTTGCCAATACTAATTCCTCATCACAACTTCTATTTCTAGATCTCTCTATCAATTATCTCAACTGCTTCGTATTTCATTGGCTGTTCAACTCAGCTACAAGCCTTGTTGATCTTGATCTCAGTTATAACGGGCTACGATGCTCCATTCCGGATGCTTTTGGTAGCATAAATTCTCTTCGAAGACTAGATCTTGGTGGAAATCAGCTTGTTGGTAGCATTCCAAAATCTTTTTGAAATTTAGGCACCCTCATTGTCCCTTTCCAATAACAATCTCAATGGAAACATTTACAAATTTATGAGTAACGTGTCAGGTTGCTTGGTGGGTTCCTTGCGGAATTTTCAAATAAAACGCAATAGAATCACGGCGCCATTGCCTAAGAGCATTGGTAACTTTTCCAATCTCAAGGCATTAGGATTACATTTTAATAATTTCATAGGGCCATTGTTGGAGAGTATTTGTAACACCCCGTATTTTACTTTATTTTTATTGAATGATTATTTTTAATAATTGAAAATTTATTCTCCTGTTTTAAAATTGTCGAATTTTTAGTGGTGTATTTTTATGAATTTTTTAATTTGTGAAAATTAAATTGGATATGTTTCCTTAATATTAATTATTGTTATGCATTTAAATTTCTCCTTATTTTAAATTAATTTATTGTCAGATTTAATTATTTTATTTAATTGGTTGTTTTGAAATCTTTTCCGTTCGATCATTTTTGTAACCCAAGATTTAAAGATTGGACCTCATTTCTTTCCCTCACTTTTCTTTTTCATCTTTTTCTTTCCTTCTTCTTTTCTTTTCTCTTTTTCTACTTTCTTTTTCTTTCATTTCCTCCCTGCTTTCCCTCCCGCACGCTACGCCTTTCCTCTCCCTTCTCCCGTCCGTGCATCTATTTCCCCAGCCCAGCGTTGTGCGCCACCTTCCAGCATCACCGCCCTCCACCACAACTGCCCCTCCCGCCGACCATCATCCCCCACCAAGCTCTGCCCCTAACTCGCCGTTGTTAGCCCCCACGCGTAACACCAAGCCGCGGCCTTCTCTTGGCTCCAGCGCCGCCGTCGTGCCACCTCCGGCCATCATCTCTTCACCACTTCATCCGCGACCTCCTAGCAATCCAATACACCCATCCTCAACCCCGATCTACCACCGGTGAAGCCCATCTATCTCCATCTCCGATTTGGGCATTTTGGCCTTAACCAGCCCTCTACGCCACCACCCACGGCCAACCACCACCATCATTAGCTTCACCGGCATCCCTAAGCCCTACCCTATCAATTTCGGGTCTTGGTTTGTCCCCATTCAAAAGTGAGTTTTTGAGACCCACGGCCACAGTGCATTTTGCACTGTCCTGTTGCTGTGCTACCACCTCTTGCACCACCGCGATCCTTCAAAAATTAATATATAGCGCTGTAAGTATTTTTCCAAAGAATTTTCGTGATTTAAATGTATTTTTACACTAACTCATTTCACTGTGAACTGGTTGGTTATGCCGGACTGAGTCCGAGGAGTAAGGGGTCGGATGGATTGGATAATGGAGTTGTTTGTATGATTGGATTGTGTTGACATTTGTTGGTTGTCAGATATTGGTGTGGTGTCTTGTTCATTGCATTTGCACGCATGTTTATGTTTGTAACTGAAAACTCGGTTTTCGCATGATTGCATACAAGTTCTTGTATTTATTTAAAAACTGGGTTTTCATGTGAGAAATAATTTTGAGTATGTTTGAAATGATTGGATTGAATGGTTTGAGAAAAAAGAAAAGAGAGTGTAGGGATGGTGGTATAGTCCCGCCTGTGATTCCCGCCTACAGTACATGTGGTAAGGATGGTGGTAAA
Source organism: Juglans microcarpa x Juglans regia (assembly GCF_004785595.1). NCBI lineage: Eukaryota > Viridiplantae > Streptophyta > Magnoliopsida > Fagales > Juglandaceae > Juglans > Juglans microcarpa x Juglans regia. The sequence continues at coordinate 30,087,580 of NC_054598.1, read as the reverse complement.
CATGGATGGTGGTAGAGTCCCGCCTGTTATTTCCGCCTACAGTGCTCTGATAAGTACTGCTTGTGTGAAAAGGAACTGTACGGATGATGGTAAGCAGGGATGGTAGTAGAGTCTCGCCTGTGATTCACGCCTACAGTGCATGCGGTAGGAATGGTGGTAAGCAGGGATGGTGGTGTAGTCCCGCCTGCGATTCCCGCCTACAGTGTCCGATAAATGATTTTTGTTGTCGGTTTATGATTTAATGGTTACAAGCACCGTTTCTGGGAAAATGGTTGGTTTATTGATTTGGGTCATTTTTTGGGAAAATGGTGGGAAAATGTTTTTAAGAAAATATTTTTAGGTTAAATGGGATTGTTGGCATTTGTTGGAAAATAATCATTTTCGGAGAAAATGAGGTTTTGGGATCTGTTTGTTGGTTGCATTAATATGTTTTTATCCTGATGGTTGTTTGGATTATTACTTACCTGTGGTAACAATTTATGATATCGCAGATTTTGATACAGATGAGGATGACGAGCCTTAGGCTTTGGCTCCATTGGAGGAGTAACCTGGGATTGCTCTCGTGTGTCGAGATTCGTTTTATTACTTGTTAATGTATTTGCCTTTTGTAATATATTTTGGGATGACTGTATAACTTTTTAAAGGTAATTTATTTTGGATATTTGTATTTAAATTTCTGGTACTTAGTTGACTTATTTAAATTAACCGCTGCGATTTTTGTTGTGCACTTTTGCATGTTGCACACACTTGAGCACATTTCGTTGGGATGCGTGACCCATGTTGTCATCATCCTGACATCACGATTCTCGCGTTCCTATACGTGGGAGTTGGGGCGTCACAAGTGGTATCAGAGCAGTTCGGCTCTGGATAAAACCATATGTCCCTTAGGTAAGGTACCAGAAATTTTAAAGGTTGTAAATTGAAATTATTTAATTTAAAGTGTGTTGTTTTTATTGGTTTTATTTATTTTATTGTATACTACTTGTTTGTTTATTTTATTGTATGTTATTTTATATTATTTGTTTTATTTTATGGTAAGTTATTTTATTTGTTTTAATTATTTTATTGTGTACTACTTCATTCGTTTTATTTATTTTGTCGTATGTTATTTATTTATGGAATTTTATTTTATTTTGTTTTGTTTTGTTTTGTTTTATTTTTTGTTTTGTTTGGACTTGAAAGGTGGGTTAAAGGTTGTGCTATAGCATGAAGATGGTACGACTGTGAATGCCATTGTTAGGCTTGAACATTTAGTGTTGTAGGCCTAAACTCTTGGCGATTGGTTTGGTTTTAATATCGAGGCTTGAAGGGAACGACATGGTCTGGGTGATCTCTGGGGATTTGGATAATTGAGGTTTTAGATTTTGTGGAGATGACAGGAGGCTTTAGAATAGGAGGTTGTAAGTTCAACAAACTTCAAGGTTAGATTTATGATAAGTTCATCTGAGGTTTGTGACTATAGTTTTTAGGAAATAAGTTTATTGGATTTAAGGTGGTAGGTTCAACAAGCATTTGAAGGATTACTTACATTAGAAGTTTTCAATCTTGCCTACTTTGATAAGCAGTTTGATAACATTTGGGACTTTAGAATTTTCAAACTTTATAAGGTGAATGTTTTAGATTTAAGGTCATCGATCTTGAGGATTTCGGGAAATGATTCTTATCCGAGTTATGGTTTTAGAATTGCAGAGTTGAAGTGTTAAATTATAATAGAATTTGAGTTCTTAGTTTTGTAGACTTGGTAAGCTATCTTGATCTAATCTAGCGATTGATTAGTCGGTAACCATTAAAATAGGATTGATCAGAGTTGAGTTACTGATATGAGAATTTTTCAGGAGAGAACTTCTTTGGAGATGGAAAGTAATGATCTAGTTCATGTATTTTCTGAGGATTGAAGATGTTGATCTAGTTCAGAAAATGATTATTTTTAGCTCGAGGTTACAATGATAGGCTAAGGATTTAATCCATACCAATTCTAAGGATAATAGATGGTGCGAATTTAGAAAATGATTCTTATTAATTTCGAGAATATAGGTCCAGATGATGGAAATGGTAGTGATGGATCACTTGCACGTTGGAGGATTATTGGTTTTGGCTAAGGATGCATGAGATCGATGAGTGTGTACGCATTTCGAAGAGTACAGGTCCTAATCTCATTTTGGTTCGGAGGAAGTGGCTTTGGTAGGTATTGTAGAGGAGTAAATACAATAGTATTAAGTTCAAGAGACCTTGGCTTTGAGTTTTAATGAGTTGATTGAAGTGTACAGTCGAAGCGGGTTACTCAATGGAATGATGGTTGTCAATAATTATTGTGATTATCTACTGGAATTAATTGTGACTTGAGGTTACCTAGGAATTTAAATTTTGAGGTTATACTTTCTTTTGGAGATTGAGTATCCAGTTGGTTGAATTAAGGACATTGTTATTTAACTTGAACGGAGATTGATGGGTCGTCATGTATGGTGTAGGATAAGATCTTGGAAGTTGAAGCTTAGGCATCAGCGGTGGATGATATGATCAAGTATGTGAGTTAATAAAGCATTAGGATCTATGGGTGCTTTGCAACGACTTTTGGTGGACTGAAAATTTGAGCAGTATGGCTTGCCTTGAGGTTTAATAGTGATGTGCTATTGTAGGAACTAGTCGTGCTAATACTAGCTCATAGGAGTAGAAGTAGGTGGGCGAGTTACCGAGAAGGTTTTGATAATGTTTTGGTGAAGTCAATGATGGTTCATAGTGAATTTAGTTACCGCTAGATTAGATGTTATTCAGAATGTAGGTGATAAGCTTTTGGGTTTAGGTTGGCAGGTAGAAGTTTATAGGCGCCTTTATTGGTTGGTCGGGTTCGAATCAAGCCTTTTAAGGTATGTTCCTTAGCGTAGATGAGACGGATGTATTTTGGGTTGAGGTTACTTATTTTCAATTTGGGATGCAAAGGTTGGTTGATATTGGTTTCTGTCAATGATCATGGATGTATTTTGCGGAATATTGATTTTGATTAAGGCAGCAGAGTTATTTGAGGACTATGAGTGATAACTCGTGGTTTTGGGAAAGATGGTATTTTCTACCAAATTATAATAAGATTTTTTCGTTAGTAGGTATGAGCCATCTTGTACTCGATGGTATTGGTTTTGAGGACATAAATTTTATGCATGTGGCGAATTATCAGAGTACGCAGTAGGAGCGTGATATTCTGGTTGTAATTAGGAGTTTGGATTTTTTGCTGATCTTGAAGAATTAGTGGTGACTTGAATTTTTGAGACGATACTTGTAGTTGGAGATTAATCATTTGGTTGTGCAAAATTTGTTATTGATGGTTAACTTTGGAAGTGGCTAATAGGTTATCAACTTGTAGAATACAATGAAAGTTTGGAAGATAAGACATAGGAGTTGATTGAGGTTAGCGCAGTTCGTGTTATGATAATAATAATCATTGGATTTTGCTGAATGTTGTATTCATGTTCTTGTGGAAAGGGAGATGCCATTGGGAGACTAATGCGAGTATGATAGAATTGCCTATGGGAATAGACTTGAGAGAACATTACTCATGCCTGTTTGGGCATTAGGGATGGTATGTTTGTCTCAAACGTGTTCTGGTTGCATCTTGTATCCGGCTTTAGCGTGATGTATGGCCTTACAAATTTCGAAGACAAAATTTTATTTTAAGGGGGGGATGTAACACCCCATATTCTAGTGTATTTTTATTGAATGATTATTTTTAATAATTCAAAAATTTATTCTCTTATTTTAAAATTGTCGAATTTTTAGTAGGGTTATTTTTATGATTTTTTTAATTTGTGAAAACTAAATTTGATATATTTCCTTAATATTAATTACTGTTACTCATTTAAATTTCTCTTTATTTTAAATTAATTTATTGTTGGATTTAATTATTTTATTTTCATTTTATCATTACGTTTAAATTATTTTATTTAATTGACTGTTTTGAAATCTTTTTCGTTGGATCATTTTTGTGATCTAAGATGTGAGGATTGAACCTCATTTATTTCCCTCACATTTCTTTTTCCTCTTTTTCTTTCCTTCTTCTTTTCTTTTCTCTTTTTCTTCTCTCTTTTTCTTTCTTTTCCTCCCCTGCTTTCCCTCTAGCGCGCGACGCCTCCCCTCTCCCTTCTCCCTTCCGTGCCTCTCTTTCCCCAGCCTGACGCTGTGTGCCACCATCCAGCATCACCACCCACCACCCACCACCACAGCAGCCCCTCTCGCCGACCATCATCCCCCACCAAGCTCGGCCCCTAACTCGACGCCTTAGCCCCCACGCGTAACACCAAGCTGCAGCCTTCTCTTCGCTCCAGCATCACCGCCGCGCAACCTCTGGCCACCCTCTCTTCACCACTTCATCCTCGACCTCCTAGCAACCCAATGCACCCATCCTTAGCCCCGATCTACCACCGGTGAAGCCCATCTATCTCCATCTCTGATTTGGGCATTTCGACCTTAACCAGCCCTCTACGCCGCCACCCACGGCCAACCACCACCATCATTAGCTTCGCCGGCATCCCTAAGCCCTACCCTATCAATTTCGGGTCTTGGTTTGTCCCCATTCAAAAGTGGGGTTTTAAGACCCATGGCCACAGTGCATTTTGCACTGTCCTGTTGCTGTGCTGCCACCTCTTGCATCTCCGTGATCCTTCAGAAATTATTATATAGCGCTGTAAGTATTTTTCCAAAGAACTTTCGTGATTTAAATGTATTTTTGCACTAACTCATTTTACTGTGAACTGGTTGGTTATGCTGGATTGAGTTCGAGGAGTAAGGGGGTCGGATGGATTGGATAATGGAGTTGTTTGTGTGATTGGATTGTGTTGACATTTGTTGGTTGTTGGATATTGGTGTCGTGTCTTGTTCATTGCATTTGCATGCATGTTCATGTTTGTAGCTAAAAACTGGGTTTTTGCATGATTGCATATATGTTTTTGTGTTTATTTGAAAACTAGATTTTCATGTGAGAAATGATTTTGAGTATGTTTGAAATGATTGGATTGACTGGTTTGAGAAAAAGGAAAAGTGACTGTAGAGATGGTGGTAAGCAGGGATGGTGGTATAGTCTCGCCTGTGATTCCCGCCTACGGTGCACATGGTGAGAAATGATTTTGAGTATGTTTGAAATGATTAGATTGGCTGGTTTGAGAAAAAGGAAAAGAGACTGTAGGGATGGTGGTAAGCATGGATGGTGGTATAGTCTCGCCTGTGATTCCCACCTACGGTGCACATGGTAGGGATGGTGGTGTAGTCCCGCCTGTGATTCCAGCCTACGGTGCACGCAGTAGGGATGGTGGTAAGCAGGGATGGTAGTAGAATTCCACCTGCGATTCCCGCCTACGGTGCACGCGGTAAGAATGGTGGTAAGCAGGGATGGTGATGTAGTCCCGCCTGTGATTCCCGCCTACGGTGCACGTGGTAGGGATGGTGGTAGAGTCCCGCCTGCGATTCCCAACTACAGTGTCCGATAAATTATTTTTGTTGTCGGTTTATGATTTAATAGTTACAAGCATTGTTTTTTGGGAAAATGGTTGGTTTATTGATTTGGGCCATTTTCTGAGAAAATGGTGGGAAAATATTTTTAAGCAAATATTTTTGGGTTAAATGGGATTGTTGGCGTGTGTTGGAAAATAATCATTTTCTGGAAAAATGAGGTTTTGGGATCTGTTTGTTGGTTGGATTAATATGTTTTTATCCCGAGGGTTGTTGGATTATTACTTACCTGTGGTAACATTTTATGGTATCACAGATTTTGATACAGATGAGGATGACGAGCCTTAGGCTTTGGCTCTGTTGGAGGAGTAACTCGTGTGTCGAGATTCGTTTTATTACTTGTTAATGTATTTGCCTTTTGTAATATATTTTGGGATGACTGTATAACTTTTTAAAAATAATTTATTTTGGATATTTGTATTTAAATTTCTGGTACTTAGTTGACTTATTTAAATTAACCGCTGCGACTTTTGTTGTGCACTTTTGCATGTTGCACACACTTGAGCACATTTCGTTGGGATACGTGACCCATATTGTTATCATCCTGACGTCACAATTCTCGCGTTCCTGTACATGGGAGTCGGGGCGTCACAGTATTGGTAACTTATTCAATCTCAAGTTTTTTGGATTATTTGGGAATTATTTCATGGGGCTATTACCGGAGAGTATTGGTAACTTATCCAATCTAGAGATCTTGGATGTTGCTAATAATTCCCTTGCAAGGGTGATCTCTGAAATCCATTTTTCAAATCTCTTCAAACTGAAAGATTTATCTTTTGGACATAACTCTTTGGTTTTGAACTTCAGCTACGACTGGGTTCCCCCATTCCAGCTGGATATTATTGATTTGAGCTATTGCAGAATGGGATTTGCTTTCCCAAAGTGGCTTCAATGCTGGAATTTCTAACATTCTCCCTGCTTGGTTATGGGACTACATTCCTAGGTTATTATGTATGTCCCAACAACAAGTTGCATGGGAACTTGCCAGACATTTCATCATCCAGATTTCGTGATTTCGCTTAAATTGATTTGAGCTCAAACCTTTTTTATGGTTCAATACCACCTTTTCCATCAAATGTGTTGTCACCAGCCCTGTCAATATAGTATATTTTAGACCTCTCAAACAACACACTGTTGGGAGAGCTTCCTGCAGATTGTTGGACGTATTTTCAAGACTTGATTATTCTTAATTTGGACAACAACAATTTCTATGGGAAAATACCTAGCTCAATGGGCTCCCTAATCTCGATTCATGTTTTACATTTAAGCCACAACAGATTTGTTGGAAAGATCCTGATGTCCCTTTAGAATTGCAGTAAGTTGAAAAACATCTACTTGGGAACAAATAGTCTTTCAAGAATGGTACGTGCCTGCATGGATAGGTGATAGTCTACCTAATTTGGTTATTCTTAGCCTACGACCTAATCAGCTTTTTGGAAGTTTGCCTTTAAACCTATGTCATGTATCACATATTCAAATTTTGGATCCATCTTCAAATAAGATCGATGGAACTATTCCGGAGTTTATCTACAATTTGACTGCAATGTCTCAGTCTATAAATCGAAGTGTCATATCGTCTTATACCACAGACAGCACTTATAACGACCATGCATCATTGTTATGGAAAGGAAGGGAGTATCAGTTCAAACATTTCTTGATATTTATGAAGATGATTGATCTTTCTAGTAACAAACTACATGCAGAAATTCCAGAAGGAATTAGTAGTCTTACAGAGTTAATTGTGTCGAATTTATCGAGAAACAATTTAACTAGGTTAATTCCTGGGAAGATCGATCTATTGAGAAATTTGCAGTCTCTTGATTTATCTAGAAACCAACTTTGTGGTGAAATCCCAATGAGCATTTCCAACGTAAGTTTTCTTAGTCAATTGGACTTGGCCATCAACAACTTATCCGGCAAAATCCCAACAGGAACTCAAATCCAAAGCCTCGATGCTTCTATGTTTTTGGGAAATCCTAAACTATGTGGCTCCCCACTTCCAAAGGAATGTCTAGAAGATCTTCATCCAGTCTACATGAACACTAGGGGCCACAAGAATGAGAATGTTCAGGCAAATGATGATGATGGATTTATAACTAAAGGATTTTATGTTGCTGCAACTATCGGATTCATAGGAGGTATTTTGGGGGGTGTGCTTCATTTCAGTGCTAAACATACGGTATATAATGAAGCATCTTACTTCCAATGCTTGAGTGAAATTAGTACTACACATGACAGCAACTCTATGTATGCTCACTTTGTAAAGTTAAATTTTAAGGTAAAAGTCCTATCCCTGTATTTTATATTCGTATTCATAAATTAGTGATATCCTTCAGTACCACATATAGTAGAATATATATATTAATATATATTTATATACATATATATGCTATGTTAGCATATACTATGAATATATATATTTATACGTAAAGTTTCCAACTTGCATCCCTTGAATTATCTATTAAAAATCTCAACAATCTGAGAGGGGAGTACTTCCTAACATTCTACTTCACTACTTTTGGAGATCATATAGGAAATATTAGTTTACGCATATTCTCATGTGGCTCTATGGTACCATTTAATTGTTATCTCTTATGCAGAATTATTTTAGTGATCCCCTCTTTTAATTACTTGTCCCTTTTGTTCAAAATGCGGATGCTTATGATGAACTAATTTTAATTTGTAGTTTACGTTTTTAATTTACTTTTGAATAATGTTCTTTTACTATTACAAACTAATATTTGTTCATTGTCCAGTGATCAAGAAGGAGATGTTAGATGGTTTAATCATATTCAAACGTGTAAATAAATCTTACACGTAGTTCTTCGTGTGAAAAATGCTTCGCCTACAAAGGGATCTTGTTGGAAATAAATTGAAAATTTGATGTAGTTTGATATAATACATTAAGCCATGTCATTTTGTAAATTTATTTTGTAAAATGTCTTTACATATCTTGCACTTCCCTTTTTATTTATGTCCAATTGACCGATTTAACTTTCACAATGTCATCCACGCAAAGCCATCCACTACAAAAGATAAGGGTTCTTGCCGAGGAATTATATTTTTCCAGTTCATTATCAATGCATATTCATATATTTGCAGGTGCCTGATTTCTATCATGTATATGATCCTACATTTATATATATATATATATATATATATATATATATATATGTACACATTCATGATTGTACATTTGTTTCGATGAAGGGTTTCATATCTTTGACCTGCATTTTAGTGTTCCTTTCCAAGCCTAGATTTTATATTTTCATGGAAACAGAAAACTTAATAAAGCTAGTTTTGAGTAGATAAGTAAAACCAGTTGCAACATGATCATCTGTTATCACACATCCAATCTTCTCTCCTTCTCCAATTATATACACTCCAAATAATAAGTTTTATACTTTGGGAAGAACGTATTTTATTTTATACTCTGCAAATTGATCAATTTTAACAGAGTATAAGTACATGGCATGCCACAACACTCTGTTTCCCCAATATCTTTACACTATATAATACACACACACACACATCCCATTAAAATTACCTACATTCGCCAATATATATATTCATTGAGTCCATATGAATATGATACACTCCATTTCCATTGAAGGTACTAGGATAGATTAATAAACAAGATTAATAAAATATCTTCTTCCCAATATATATATTGGGAAGAACATATTTTATATTATACTCTGAAAATTGATCAATTTTGAAAAAGTATTAGTAACATGCCACAATACTTGTTTCCCCAACATCTTTATACTATATATGTAACGACCCATTAGGCCTTAGAAAATGTCGTTGAATCTTTCCAAGATTTCACGAGTCGAGCAACTAATTTGGTTATAGCCTATTAGCATAGTCGGATCCCGATCTACTATGGTAACGAAGTTGCCTTTTGATTTAATTAAAGCACCTCTGAGTATAAGTTTAGGAAATAAATTACACCATTAGACTTAGTTGAATATTTGGAGCTTCACTCTCTAGGCTCCCTAGTACTCTCATCTGATCTACTCTACCAGTGTTTCCGCCAAGTCCTCAACCGCAGAGTACTATCCACAATGTCTATTCAAACCAGTACGTCACTAACATCACAACATTGTAATATTATATAAACAAAAAACATCCATATTCATATGAAAATTTTCCAATATACTTCCACATTACTCTAAATTATATGTCAATTGAAAATGATGATGCGTCACATTTGTCCAACAGAGGCATATCCCATCCCACACATTGTTTAGTTTTGAGCCATTTCCAACATAGGTATATGATATGCAGACGGGTTACATAAACTCTACTTGCAACCGGCTGGGGAACCCCCCACGGAACCGGTTGCATAAAAAAATTTATTCTACCTCTTTCATTTTGTTTCCTTCTCTCTCTCAATTTTCTCTAGTTTCAGGCTCTCTCTCTCCATTTCTTCCCTTCCACTGCCACAAACGCCAACCTCAAGCCATGGCAGGCCGAGCCAGTAAATCCACCATGTCCTTTGGTACAAGATCTCATTCTCTTTTTATCGTGTTCATCAAAAACAAGGTCACGAAATCGATCCAGTTTTTTACTACAACTTTCATTCACTTTTGGTATCCCTGAAAGCCCAAGAAATCAAGCCAAGGTAGGCCAGTCTCCAATGTTCAACGCTCCATAAAAAAAATCCACTCGTCTAGCAATTCTTGGAATTCTTCTAGCTAGTGTCGGTACTGAGTTTGAAGTTCTAAATCCAAATTCAGTAAAATACTTCTTACCCAAAACAAATCTGCTAAAAAAACTAAGGGTGAGGCGTGAGAGATGATCTTTCCTTTGTTGTTGTAGTGTTGTAACTAACACCTCATCTAGACTGCATGTTTTTTCTAGCTAGCTTAAACACCACAACAACGCAAACTTGAACGATGACAGACAGTGGACTCAACACTACCATTTCAACCATTGATATTTTGTGAAGAATGTAAGAAACGATGTGCGGACGAGGGTACGTATAAACATGCGCAAAATGTTTCAAGTACATCGCAATACCAGACCAAAGTACCGAAGTATCAGGTAGTGGGCAGAAATTCTCTCACCTGAGCACAAGCAAAAACTATAGTTTCTGCTGGATGCAGGTTTTAAATACATGGTTAATAATATTCTACCAAGAAAAGAAATGCAATGCACAACGTAGAACAAAAGTAATTTTATTTTAAGATTTCGTTCATCTACAGTAAAGAGCAAACATAACTTTTATTTTGCATTTACTGTAGCATAAATAAACTGTTCATACACTTTGCATAATCCAATGCACACGGTATTTTGTCCAAATAGCTCCCAACAGACATTTTTTTTTTTTTTTTTACCTTCGGCTAATTCATTGGGATTTCTCGTATACAAAAACAGAGCCCATTATGGTACGTAATGCCTTCCCAAAACGTTGCATCCATCCTTGTAGGTTTTGTGACAGTACAAAAATGTCAACATACTTCTAACATATAACAGAGCAACTTACCCTCTGCAACTATTTCTAAGCTTCTCACTAGAACATAGAGACATATTGGTACTGTTCTAGACTTTTGCAAATACCTTCCATGCCACGTTTATAAAAGGCCCCGAACTATTCCTCAGTTACACTGTCTCCTCTTCCTTGCATCCCACCTTATTTCCTATATTTGAATCAACCTTATTTCCTACATTTGCATCAAAACCTATACTTTTGAGGAGCGAGACTGTGGTGAGGCTACCACGATTATATTTTGACGCCTCAGTAAATTATAATCCATGACAGCAACTATAAATGCAAAATATGGCGATGAATATGGAATGATGAAACTTCAAGTAAAAGAAAAAAAAAAATCATACATACTGAGGCCCCAGCCTCCGAGCAAAATAAACATAGTTCAATTTAACCATTCTTATTGAGCACCTAGTGCCCAAAGCATCACAAAACATACATTTCCTAGACCCTAAGTCCAAAACTCAGCACAAAATTCATCTTAGTAGCCATTTCCATTTATTACCGCTATGTTCTCCCTTTTCTTGTGTCTATATGCATACACTAGCTTCCTTTGTCGTACTGTGCATAATGACCGTGCGTATGACTTTGTTACGAGCAACGCCTAGCTTCATGCCCGTTGTTGACCATATCATTTTCTAACCTTTGCCAGCTGAGATGCCACGACTTTGACCTAAAAGCTTTAGCATTGCGCTCGAGCCTGTTGTCAATTCTTAGACACTCCTGAGTAACCAGAAAAGATCTACTAAGAAAGTGACCCACCTCAACTTGGAATCGTGATCCACTCACACTCCTAGAAACTTTTCTTAAACTAGAAAATTAAGAACTTTTTTACCGAATAATATCAACCCTTTAACACAACAAGTAGACCATATTAGAGAATTGTGCTTGTGTAAAGCATTAAAATATGAGGACAAGATGCAATATATTGTAACCCGGCATACTCATGGTCATTATCAGACATTTCTAGTGTTATCGTGGGGAAGAAACTACCTCTGCAATGAGCTTTCATTGAAATGCATGTTGATGATATGGTCTCCCGTTTTTTAATGAGGGCTCTGGCATCTGAAAACATGAAAGTTCAAACATTTCCTTCAGAGTCAGAGCTTATACCTTCACTAAAATTTTACAACATGAGAGAGAGAGAGTGAGAGGGAGAGAGTGTGTGTGACGCCCACAAACTTCGCTTGAGATTTGATGGAGCTTGAAGCATCGGGACATGCAATACAAAGCAACATACCCCTGTTCATGATAGTTAGAAATGCAATGCACCTAACATACATATAACAATATGCAATATTTGCAGCGGAAAATTTCTTTTTTTTTAGCAATACTATGTATTAGAAGTAATATATCCCAAAACAAAACCATCCTTCATAAGCATTCACATGATATCTGATATCCAAAAGGTTACGACACTCATTCAACAGATCTGTAACATAAGAGTAATGGAGGCAGCGCTCCATCAATACAGTCTGGAAATAATATCTATTGTACTAAATCGTTGAACAACTCACGCAGCTCAACAATTATATCCAAACTGACGTCCAGAAAATGGAGAATAGACTCCATCAACTCTTTGTCTGTGCTCCACATTCTATTCGGCCTCATCCAATCTTCTATGCATCGGTTCTCCTGATCCTGACATATCGTCTATCATTCTTGACAATCTATTCGACTCTAAAATTCTAGGTGGGACTATCAAGTAATATTTGTTTACAAATACCAACTCGTTTGCAATACCAACTCGTCTGCATGCAATATAATATTTGCTAGTGGCCTACTTTCGTTGTGAAGTCTCTCATATTTCCTTGCATTTTCAGATGGGAACACTTGGGTGGTTGAGTTTTAGGGTTTGTTTGTTTCGCTATGAAACAATTTTTAAAATGATTTTCACAATGTTTGGGCTTTGAACTGCATTTAGAAAAGTAAATCAATGTATAACAATTTGAGTCAATAGAAAACTCAAGGTTATTTTTTTGGGAATTTGTTTCAACTATAAAATTTTGGAAAAAGATTTCCAATTTTTTATCGATACCTCTCCAATATCAAATAACACTTTACTATATATTCCTTTCCTTTATTTCATGTCTCTCATATTCATTTCCTTCCCTTTGATTTTTCTCTCCACCCTTCACCCTTCCCTTTTTAAATCTTTCTAATGTTTAACTTATATATTTTAGTTTTTAAAAATTATAATATTTTTTGACATTTTTGTATTTTTATTTTTTCTATCTTTTGTTTACACTACAACACCTCATGCTTTTTGCGGTGCCCACAAAAATTATGCTTCCACTATTTCTGTCCACCAAATCGGTTGGGGCGCCGCAAAATCTAGAAGCTCTCCCTGCGGGCTGAGGTTCGCCGCAATTCAAAGTTTGATCTCGGTGATTGATGCAACCACCAGTGAAGTTATCTGTAGAAATGGTACTCCTCCCAACTGAGAGTACATGCGCATGCATATTGGTGTTTGAGTATGATTTGCGGTGGATGGATTACAAATCAATTACTAATTGGCACCATAAACATTCAAGGTACGTTTGACACTTTCAGGAACTAATTCGTCATATGTTCTTCATACTTTTGTATAATCTCTATTGGGTTTGTAGAAAATGGCCATTTTATATTGTCTATGAAATACCATAAGGAGCTGATGTCTACATTATACTTACCGTTGCATGTTGTATTCATCTCTGCATGAATACATGGAGGCAAAAAAGATGGATGTGACTCATTTGGGGGTTGAGTGGAATCATTAGAGTCCACGGCAGCTTCATCTCTCAAAGTCCAACCTGCTAGTTCTGGCTGTGGGTTCATCCAATAGGAGGAAATCCCCGCCCTGGTCTAGAAGCTTCTCGGCCACTCCCTCTTTTTGACTGAATCATTTCTACTGCACTTGAAACCAACAATGTCAAGCAAGTAAATGAAGCTGTAAACTACCAATCTGTCAACACAAAGTTGTATTGGAGTTGTGCAACAGGCCCATAAAACATTTCGCAACTTGGAAATAATGTCCAGCAGAAATGGAGTGCTAAGTAAAAGAAACCGGACCAATTATTGAGCAGCTTCTTGTAATGTCCAGCAGAAATGGAGGAGCAAGACCCACCCAGAAATGATTTTGATGTCTTCTAGCTAGTAATAAAGGCTAGAAATTTCATGCATTGGTAATGAAGTCTGTATCCCGCTTAAAACATCATCCTTCTCCTGCGCAGTAGAGTCTCTTAGCAGCTTGTGTATATACGTAGTAGATTGTGCCTCCAATTCATGACACTATCAGCAGCAGTTAGCTAGCCATCATTTCCTTTGATATATTAATTTTTTTATTAACATTATGTACTTAGCTCCTTGATGCTGAGCAGCTGTGTTTATAATCGATTGTGGGGAAGACACGGCATTTGAAGTTGAGCAGCTGTACAACAGAAATCACGTTTGAGACTTCCGCTGATAATGTTCGACCCTTTCAAGTTTAATTCATGTCATCACACGTGTATTTTAGAGAGTATGTTAGACCGTGTGTATATAAAAATGTGCATATTTTGTCAATAGGCCAGTTATTCAAAGTTTAAATCATAAATTGCTTATATTTCACATGAATTCGGTAATTTGCATTATGATATATATTAAAAAAAGTGTTTTTAATTAAATAATGATTATTAATTTTTCTAAACAGTAATTATAATTTTTATATGTTGCCTTCGATAGCTTTTGTTGTAGTTCATTTCATCACGTAATTGCCTCGGCTAGGAAGAGAAGGAAACATACGTCAACATATATTCTTTCTAATATGAATCCCTAGATGCCAATTGCAATTTTTCAACAACAGAGCAAATTGTGTATGCCCTGATCAAAGGATGAAGAATAAAATTATATAATTGTTTTCTTATTGGCTAGCAATGTATGTGTATCGCTGTGGGGCTTTTAATGTCATAATTTGTAGAATTTATAAATTATATCATTTTATAATGTCTATGTAGTCTACTCTTGGGGTCTATTTTTCTCTCACACTAAACCCTGGAATTCGATCAAAAATTCGAATATTCTCAACATCTACACTTTTTGTAACGCCCCGTCTCCGAAGGTCTGGAGAGTTAACTCATGTCACTAAAAATCATTTTCCATCCACATAGTACATAATCAAAATTTTCTCTATCTCACAAACTACTCATTAATTCACATCAAATACTCTAGTATAATTAATCCAAGACAATACAAAGTCTTAATAAAAAATATCAACCTCCCAACAATTCATATCATCAGAATGCAACAAATTTACTGAATAACAAAATCCTCAATATTCATGTAAACCTCCTATGCTTAAACCACTATTCTTAACTCCTCTTACCTATACTCCATATTTTTGATCCTCAACTAGAAATATTCCAATCATCTGAAAATATTGGAGATAAAAGGGGGTGAGTTATCAACAACTCAGTAAGCAGAGAGTATATACTAGCGTGCAAGCATGAGCCCTTTCAGAAAGTTCAATATGCAGAAACAAAACATTAAATTTTTATATGCAGATCTCAGAAACATGTTATCAGAAAATCAGAGCGACTTTTCAAACTTTTTAGACTAAAAAATTAACTGTTCATATTTAAAGACACTTTCTATATTCAAAGACCATTTATTCATATTCAAAGATCTGTTTCATAATCAAAGACTTTTTTGGCATTCAAAAACTATTTTCATATTCAAAAACCAACTGTACATATTAAATATTATTTTCATACTCAAAATCGCTTTGGCATAACATAACTGAACCTCTTCATCTTATCGTATCATGTCATATCGTATCATATCATATACCTTGTTTAACCCCTGTGGTAGGGTTGTGCTATCCCCGGTGGCCAAACCAGGCAGTATCATATGGTGAACTTCTCATTTTTCAATCTCGGAGCCCCGAGTGTGCACACAGGAAAGGACACGTAAAAAGACCACTTTGTTTCCAAAGTGGGTGCACTCATATCATATCATATTATAGTGGTACCAACCATATCACGTGAACCAGTATCATCATATCATAACTATACTCAGAATCAGATTCAAAACAGATAAGTATACCAACGGTTTACCATATTCATATCATATCAAAACACGTGCAAAACATATTCATATCCTTTCCATTTGATCAAAAACATATCCAAATTATTTCATATCACATGTATAAAAAAATATCTCAATGATATCATATTCGTTCTTTTGCATATTTCAAAAACATCTCAAAACATATTGCTCATGTTTACACAATGCATGTCAGAAAAATATTTTCTCTTTTCCGTACAGATTTCATGAGTGATTTAAATAAACGATCGAGGTTGGTTTTTCTCAAGTTTTCATTTCCTCACAAAATATGCAAAGTTTTCAAAAGGTCAACCTCAGTCTCAATAATTCGTAGAAAACCTAGCATAGAAACCCCGCTTACCTGGAATTCTTAGCTTTTTCAGAATTTTCCTCAAAAATGTCGAGTCAACTCTAAATCGTCACCTATAAAATAATCACGTAATTTCCGTAAGTTTCCAATCAATCACATATTTCGATATTTAAGCCTAAACTTCTAAATAACCTATTTTAATTCCTCAAAACTTAAAACCTTCATAATTCTAAAATATATCACCACTTCTAAAATCATCAATATCCACTGTAACCAACATCAAACTCAAAACACCAATATTTAAACCCGAAACCGCCAATAAATCTCACATCATATACCAATCACACAAACAACTCCATAATCCAATCCAACCGACCCCCTTACTCCTCGAACTCAGTCCGGCACAACCAACCAATTCACAGTAAATATGAGTTAGCGTAAAAGACATTTAAATCTCAAGGGTTCTTTGAGAAAATACTTACAATGCTATAATATAATTTTTGAAAGATCATTGAGGTGCTAGAAGTGGCGGCACAATAACGTAACAGTGCAAAATACACTTTGGTCGTGGGTCTCAAAAACTCACTTTTGAACGGAGACAAACCAAGACCCAAAATTGATAGTATAGGGCTTAGGGATGTCAATGAAGCTAGTGGTGGAGGTGGTTTGCCGTGAGTGGCGACGTAGGAAGCGGTTTTAGGCCAAAAAGCTCAAAACGGAAATGTTGATGGATGTGCTTCACTGGTGGCGGATCGGAACTAAGGATGGGTGCTTTGGGTTGATAGGAGGTCGAGGATGATGTGGTGAAGAAATGGTGGCCGGAGGTGGCGCGGCGGCGGCGCGGCGGCGGCGCAATAGCGCAAGGAATGCCGTGGCTTTGAGGAGCTCGTGGTGGCTAATGGCGGCGCGAGGGAGACTGCAACTGAAGGGAAGTGGTCACCGGGGGGAGGGGAAGACGATGGGCTAGGCAGTGCCGGCCACAACAGCGCGACGGCGGCACTGGAGCGAAGAGAACGCCGCGACTTCAAGCCGTGCGTGGAGGAGAATGGCGGCAAGTGAGGAGCTGAAAATCGGAGGGGGAGGTCGGCGGTGGGTGTGGAAGGTCGTGAGCTGGGCAGTGATGCCAGACGGTGGTGCACGGCGGCGGGCTGGGTGGAGGAGAAGCAACGCACGAGAGAGAGATGGAGGCTGGCGTCGCGCAGTAGAGAACTGGAAGGAGAAGAAAAAAAAAAGAAGAAAAAGAAAAGAAAGAAGAAGAGAAAAAGAGAGGAAAGAGAAAATGGAAGGAAAGAAATGAGATTCAATCTTCACATCTTGGGTCACAAAAAAAATGATCCAACGGAAACGATTTCAAAACAGCAAGTAAAATAAAATAATTCAAACGTAGTGATTAAAATAAAAATAAATAATTAAATCCAACAACAAGTTAATTTAATATGAAAAGAAATTTAAATGCATATCAATAATTCATATTTAGAAAATATGTCAAATTTAATTTTTACAAATTAAAAATCATAGAAATAAACCCACTAAAATCTGAAAATTTTAAAACAAGAGATTCAATTTTTAAATTAATAACAAATAATCCTTCAATTAAAAATACTCTAAAAATACGGTGTTACACTTTTTTAAAAGGATTGCGCACTTGCACTGTAGTACTCTACGATATAATAATATCATTTCTCATATATATATATATATATATATATATGCCTTATTCTATCTGCTGGAGGTGAATAAAAGTTTCTCCATCCCACTTAAACCATGTTCTGTGTAGGGGAAAAATTGCTACGGCTATATGGAAATTCAGCTCTTTTAATCTGGGTATTCCATATGTGGCGAATCAATCATGAAGAGAAACGATTGTGGCCTGGTTTCGGCGTGCTTCTAGATCATCGCAGGTTGACAATTTGCTATGTTTAATTCCAATTATCATCACTTGGAATTTGTGGTGTTGAAGATGTTCGGCAAGAATGGAAGGAGAAAAGGATTCCATTGATTCGTTGTGGCATTCTGTTATACTAGATTAATTGGGTTGGTATTAAGTTGAAGGCTCATTCTTGGTTGGGGCGAAGAGATGCTGAGGTGCTGAACTTGCTACAGCTACCGGTTAATGCAAGAAGTAAAGAAAAAACCATTGTTGTTTCCTGGCAAAGACCACATCCTGAGTGGTTCAAATTAAATGTGGATGGTAGTAGCCTACACAATCCATGTGAGTTGGGTGTTGGCGGGGTCTTGCAGGATGCATATGGAAGCGTGAAATTTGCATTTGCTGCTAGGAAGCGTAGGGGCACTAGTAATCAGGCGGTGATGATGGCTCTTTCGATGGGAATTCAGAAATGCAAGAATATGGGATTTGACAATATTATTATTGAGATTGACTCGATGTTGGTAGTCAGCTGGTTTAAGAAAGGAAAAAGTAGTTTATGGTATTTAGAGGATTTTTGGGAGGAAATCAGCTGACTGTTATCAAGGATGAATTTTCGGATTCAACATGTTTTTAGGGAAGGAAATATGGCAGCGGATTTTCTTGCTCGGATGATTTAGACCAGAAGACATAACTTCCGTGCTTAAGGGTATTATGCGCACTGATTGAAGTGATTTAGCTTTGTTATGTAAGGTTCATTGATGTTTTGCTTTTGAGTTGTGGATGTTTCTGTCTCAACTCTCTTTGCTTGCTGTCATTGTTACACGGTTCCTAGATTTTTTTCTACACATACTTCCATTTGTTTTACAATAAGACATTGGTGTGGCCTATAAGTCCTTTTGGTTGTTATTTAGAATTGTAACTATAGTATTCCTCCACCACAAATGAGAGTTTAGCAATAAAGATCTAGAGGTACCGTCCTC
Source organism: Juglans microcarpa x Juglans regia (assembly GCF_004785595.1). NCBI lineage: Eukaryota > Viridiplantae > Streptophyta > Magnoliopsida > Fagales > Juglandaceae > Juglans > Juglans microcarpa x Juglans regia. The sequence continues at coordinate 30,068,372 of NC_054598.1, read as the reverse complement.
CTTATTAAAAAAAACAAAGGATAAAATTATATTTAAAACAACAATTAAGATAAGTTTATTATAAACCTTTTTTTATAAGTAATAATATTATATATCTATATATATATATATATCAATAGGAGTAACCAAGTACACTGAACGTATACAAGAAAAACACCTAGCCCATACAAGAAAGCCCATAATGACCCAAAAGTCTATAAAAACCTACCTAAAATACACCAAACCCGAATTGGAAAACTATCATTACACCTCCCCGATCCCAACTCCTAGATTCCTTAAAACTAATCCTCAACCTACCCTCCCTTTACCCTTCCCTCTACTTGAGCTACCTCCCTTAGCATCGTAGTTATTTGCCCGTGAACTTCAACTCCTTGCTTTTCTTTAACTTAGATTTGGTTTCAAGTGCATGGCTCACCTCGATTGCAGGGGGAAGTTTTTTAAATTGGTCTTCATATTCTCCTTGTTCTCCTTATGAAAGTCTCATAGTTTGTAGAAACCCGTTATCTTTATTCAGAATCCAATTCGGTGTTGAACCAGCTATATCATTGATCGGAGGAAGAGAAACCAGGGGAACGATGTTGTCTCCAGCCACGGTACCCAACTGCACTCCCAACTCTAAACCTTCCACCACACGAGGCACCAAGGACAAATCCTTCCCGCCAAATGGTTGCTCGACATCTATATGGTTGTTGTCCCCTCCATATGTTACCATTGCTGATTCCTCCCCTCCATCAATATTGTGTGTATTTGCTCCACCCCTTGACGATCCTTGCCGTGCTGCTTCCTCAACAGGGGAAGCACTACCTTCTGTTGTCCCGTTTACATCTTCTAAAATAGGCTCGATTGTATCTTCCAAAATACTTGAGACCTTGGAGGGACCACCATCTTCAACTACAAGTGAACCCTAGACAAAAGGACCAACTTATGCAAGCCTAAAAAAATGACATGGAGTAGCAAAAAGAGATGCCAGTTGGAAATATGTAGCCAGTCAAGCATTCAACATGAATATAGACTTCTGCAATTGAGCCTTCTGGACGAGCCTTATTTCTAACATAACGCTTGAATTTTCCTAAATATCGCTCAAAATGATACATCCATCTATATTGAACTGGCTCTGCAAGAAAAGCCTTGCAAAGTAAATGAATGGCGAGGTGTACCATTATATCAAAGAAGCCAGGTCGGAAAATCATCTCAAGCTTGCAAAGAATTATTGCAATGTCGTATTGTAGTTGCTTCAATACTTCCAACGTCAACATTTGTGCACACAAAGCTTTGAAGAAAGAACTTAACTCAGTCAATGCAAGTCGTATATTAGGTTAGAAAAACCCACCAATTGCAACTGGAAGTAATCTTTGCATGAAGGCGTGACAGTCATGAATTTTCATTCCTGATATCTTTTCAACACCAACTGAAACACATCCAGAAATGTTCGAGGCAAAAGCATCTGAGAATTTAACAGCTACGAGCCATTCACAGAAATGTGTCATCTGATCTAAATATAGCATGTAGGAGCCAAGCACCATGGAGTATCCACTAGTAGTTGGTTGTAGATGTAATTCCTTTCTTAACCCAAGTTGTTCCAAGTCCTTACGTGCATTAACCGTGTCTCTATTTTTTCTTTCAATATCAATCAACATTCCTAAGATATTGTCGCAAATGTTTTTTTTTCAATGTGCATGACATCGAGATTGTGTCGTAAAGGCAACGTTGACTAGTAAGATAATTTGAAGAATATACTGTTTTTAGTCCAATTTAGTTCATTTGGTAAGCATTTTCTCTTCGAGCACCTTTGCCAAATGCCACATTACCAACTTACAGTAAATGTTGGAGGACAACAGAAGAATTGAGCTTTGGAGGAGGCAACCGATGGTCCTCATTTTTATTAAATGCAGCCTTTTTCTTTCTCCAAGGGTGGGGCGGATGGCAAGAAGCGAGAATGACCCATGTAATAGTGTTTTCTACCAAGTTTCAACCACATGGAATCTGTATTCTTATTGCATAACCGGCAAGCAATCTTTCCCTTTGTGCACCCAAAAAAATTGGTATATGCAAGAAAGTCATTAATAGTCCACAATAGTGTAGCATGTAAGTGAAAGTGTTCAAACTTTGATGCATCTTAGCTATCTACACTATCCTCCCATAACTCTTTGAGTTCATTCACTAAAGGTTGCAAATAAACATCGATGTCGTTTCCTGGTGCTTTAGGGCCAAGAATGAGAAAGGATAGCATTAAGTACGGTTCTTTTATGCATGACCAAGGGGGCAAGTTATATGGCACGAGTCTGACTGGCCACATGCTATAAGGTTTGCTCATATTATTGAACAGGTTAAACCCATCATTGGCTAGCCCTAGTCTGACATTGCGAGCATCTTGGGCGAACCAAGTGTGGTCTTTAACAAATTGTCTTCATATCTTAGAATCAGTAAGATGCCTTAAAGTATTATGGTCATCAACTCGTTCTTCTATGTGCCATTTCACAGTCTTTGCTATATTCTTTGATATAAAAAGTCTTTGTAACCTCAGTTGACACCCACCTTAGCTCCTCACATTTAGAACAAGCTTCTTTGTCCGCATCATGTTTCCAAAATAGCATGGAGTCATTTGGACAGGCGTCTATCTTCACATAACTAAAACCTAAACCACGCTCTTATTGTTAGGCCTCGTGATATGAGTTAGGTATTTAGATGTTTGGAAAAGCAACATTTAATAATTGTAAAACCATATTAAATGACTTGATAGTCCACCCACCAACAGTTTTGATATGAAGCAATCGGTCCGGTTTGATCTAGTCCGATCTGATTTTTCAGTTTTTCAATTTAAATTTACACCCTTAAATGATACATATTTGTCTAACATTATCCTTCCTTACTTTTGGTTGGCCAAAATATGCATTTTTCCTTCCATTGATTGTCTTTCAAGAAGGTCCCACACAATAATTTTTAAAGTAAAGTGTCTCAACTAATTCGGTTGACCATAAGGTTTTTTCTTTCTTTCTATCGATCGATTGTCATTCGAGAAGGTATCCCACCATAAATTTCTTAATAACTCAAGTATTTCCAAATAATTTTGGCTCCCTTTGCCGGTAGATAGATAGGTTTGAAATTGAATGCATTACTTGTAACTACTGCCAATATATTAGAAGGAATAAAATATACTAAGCTCAAAGTAAGCTTACTAGCTCAGTCCAGGAGAGATGCCTCATCAAGAAAAAAAGAAGAGAAGATAAAGAAAGAAAGAGAGAACGAGAAAGGGGCAAGAGAAAACAGGTGATGTGACATAAATATGGCAGGATGTAACATAAAATAAGGAGGAAACATAGGATAAAAAGGAGGAACAGAAATGCTAAAGGTCTTGAAAGTGTGTCCCCAATTATTTATTTATTTATTTATTTAGTGATTGAGGAAGAGTTTTTTAATAATATTGTGAATTTTTTATTTTTTTTAAAAATATTCATGATGATTAAAAAATACATAAAAATAAAAGAAAAGATAAATAAAAAGATAAAATATACTTTCGAGATTAATTTGAGACAAATTTTCGGTGGATGTAGTATTACTCAAGCCGGAAACCGAAGACTTCATGAAGGTTCCCACAATAATTTTCAAGTAAAGTTATTCAACTAATTCCGTAGACCAAAAGAGTTTTTTTTTTTTTTTTCCTCTCTATTGATTATCATTCGAGAAGATGTCCCACTGTACTTCCACAACAATTTCCCAATTATAAGTAAAGTCTCTACAAATAACTTGCCTTCTTCTAAACGTAAACTACGGAAAAGACAACGGATATGGACTGGAGTAGTGACCCTTGAATCAGATTGATAGATATGAAATTCAATGCAAACTACTGCCAATATAGTACTCTTTTTTTCTTTCATATTTAAAATCATATTTTAACCTCTAAATATGTTTTAATTAGCTTTTAACTCTTATCGATTTAAATAAAAGAGTTGCACTTCAGCACCATCTTCTTCACCGAATTTCACCGAGTTTTCATAGTTTACATTATTGACGCGAAATGATCAATTGGTCGGGAAGAAGTTAATTGTCAGCAATCCAGTCTATTTAGAGATCATATTACTAAATTTGGTCACTAAGAATGTTAATTTATTGTATGCGCGCACAATGTTAATAACTAAAGTATAAGAAAAAGTGCTTAATTAATTTACAATGCAATGCATATTATTAATAACCTAAATTCTTTACAAATAACTAATTAAAATATAACCTACAATTGATGTAGTTCTTTTTTTCCAAAAAAAAAAGTGTTTTCCATATTTTTTCTGATATAATTTATAAGACTTACGTGAATGATACGGTAGGGTAAACGGATGATGTGAGTGGACAGCATGAAAACGACACCAATTATATGAATGTGTCCTATTTTTTTTTTTCCAATATTAATTGGATCGAGTTCTATTAAATTCCAAAGTATTTGGCGTGGAAATTGGACTCAATCTAAACCCTTTTTAGACGCTGCATTAAATTCTTTGATCCTAAAACTACTGGTTCATAATTTTTTTAGAATCTCAATTCTTACAAATTAATTCTCTTCTATCATTTTGGCACTTTTATATATTTTTATTTATTTGTTTTTTCAAAGTCTACAGAAGGAGTTCTACCACATACATGCGACGACGAATGACATGAAAGGTATCTATTTTTCCGAGCAAAAATAAAATTTCCAAATAGAATTGATTGCATATATTGGTGGTCCTCTAGATGAATAGATGATGTGATTGTGGAGCATGAAAATGTGTAGAAGGGTTTAGATATATATTAGGTTTGAACTTATGTCTTCTCTGCTTGTTTTTTTAAATAATTTACCTTACCTACGTTACATGCAAATTAGATTGACTCGGATCAATCCAATTAAATTTGAATAAGCTTTTGCATAAATTTGGATTCTCTTGAAATATGGTTCCTTTTAGACGCTGTATTCTATTATTACTTTTTTATATTTTGAAAGATGCTTATGTACATGTTGGATTTATTTCAACAAAATAAATTCAAAATATTTATTATATAAATAATATGTTGGTATATTCTAATAAAAACTTGTACGGAAACATTCCAATTGGAGCTCAACTTCAAATTTTCAATGCTTTTGCCTTTAATTATGGGCAGTCCTGAAATATCATATTGTGGTTCTCCATTTTCAAACAAGTGTTTGGGTTATCTTCATGAAGTTCATAATTAATGACATTGGAGTCCAGAAGAGTCGTAAGATTCAGGCAGCCTAGGCAGATAATGATGATGGGATTACATTGCTGCAACCCGGCCTCATTAGTACTCATTTTAAAAACGATACCTTTCTAGACAAATATAATAAAAAAATATACAATTAGGTTCTTCTTACAATATAATCCTAAATGCAGCAGAAATTTTGAATTTTTCTTAAATTCAAAATCCCAAGATTTTGTTGTAAATTTTTGAACAGTCAAAATGTATAATATTAGTTAAATCACTGATCACTGATTATTTCAAATAAATGAGCACCTTACGTTGCACGCAAACCGACTTGGTCAATCCAGTTAAAATCGAGTAGACTTTTGTCACTTTGTGTGGAATTAATGGACTCTCAAGCTTCGTTTGGAAGCTAATCTCATTTCAACTCATCATTATAATTTTTTTAGATTTTAACACAAAATATAATAAACAATTCAATTTTTTCAAATCTTAAAATAATAATAATATTAAAAAATAATATTCTAATAATATTTTATCATCTTAACTCAACTCAACCCAATTCAGTTTAACATCTAAACACAACCTAACTCGACTTATTTTAAACGCAATCTGACTCGATTGACCAAAAGGTGTTATTGTAATTTGCTTTTCTTTCTTTTCTATTAATTGTCTTTCGAGCAAGTGCATGCATGTCTCAATTTAATATATTTTAAAATATCGGTAAGTAATAATAAAATAATTTTTAAATAACAGTAAAATAGTTTAAATTGAGATATTTTATTAAATTTAAAAAATAGAGAAAAAATTAAATTAAATATTATAAAGTTAAAAAAATTATTTAAATATAATTTTATGAATTTTTATTTTAATAAAATAGTTGTATTGTATTTTGTATTTTATTTAGAAGTTTGAAAAAATATAATAATTAGATAATAATTTGATCAAAAAGTTAAAATTTATAATTACAAAAGTTTTTATTTTTAATAATATTTAAAAATCATATTTGAGAATACCTCGTTGTACTGACAATGCCTTACTCTAAAAAAAAAAAAAAAAAAAAAATTACGGATCCAAAGTCATGGCTGCCAACGCGGATATGGAGTAGTACTCTTAGGGCAGGTTTGGGGGATGGGATGAGATACAAAATTATCATCTCATCTCATCTCATCATTACACCTTTTTCAAATCTCCATACAAAATATAATAAATAATTCAACTTTTTCAAATCTCAATTCACCTTTTTCAAATCTCAATACAATAATAATATTAAAACACAATATTTTAAACTCTTAAACAAAATACAAAATTCTCATCTCACTCCCCAAACCTGCCCTTAGTGACGGTAATTGACTGTCACAGATAGTCATTGCGTTCACACAAAAGAACGAACAGTAAACTGTCAACCGTGATATGAATAAGGCTATGATAGGGTTGTATCGAGTTTTCTTAAGCTAGTCATAGAAAACTTGGGCTTTGGACAGAGATTAAGGATGTAACAGTCCAGTTCGGTTCAGTTTTGAATATATTTTAGAACTGAACCAATATATACTGATTTTGAGATTTAAAGAACCGATATCGCACCGATTACACCTCTAAACCAGTACTTCCGATTTTGTCAGTTTTAGTCTAATTTTATGGTATATTGTATAATATATATAATATAGTATATATATCATAGTATATAATAACATAGTTGTAAGGGGATTTTATCCACTTCTCAAAGTCCACTAGGCCTCGGCCCAATGCCAGGTTCAAGGGGCCCCAAGTCCACGTAAAGGATGGAACATCTACCAGGGAGGGACGCCAAATAGTCAACAAGACAGATCAACCTGATAGTCTACGGTCGCTTTTAGAACCCAGAGACTTGCACAGAGCACAGAGCACAGCGGGAAATGCAGAGGGCCCTCGATCCATCCACATCAAATCATTTGCGGCTCATAAGACCAAATGCGAATTCAGGAAACCACGCCGCATTAATGACACTTTTGCTAAGCTACACACCATATTTATAGAGCTGTCACAGAGCTACGCTACATTAAAGAAGGTCTAACAACAGAAATAGAAAGGAAGGCACGGGCTTTGTGGAGACAAAGATGATTTTCACCCCTCCAACTCACGGTATAAATAGCTAGCTCCATGTACGAAAAAATGCTCTTTGATCCCTAGACTCCTTTACTTATTTATAAGCTTCTAAGAATATTTACTAACTTTGTCATCAGAGGTAACTCAGCACCAAAGCCGTCCTCTCCAAGTTGTATTACTCTCCATCTTTTGCAGGCTCATTTTTGAAGACCTGAATTGTCGGAACTTAGCCTAAAGGTGTGCGAAACACGACGTTAATAGTGGCGCTGTCTATGGGATCGCTATAGAGCTTGCGTGCACTTCGTGCGCCTGAGATAACTCATTCCAAGCAACTCAGAAACTTGACAAAGCTACCAGAGGCATGGAAGTAAACCAGACAGAGAGCCAAGTACAGTGGAGTGAAAAGGTCATAATGGAAGGAAGCCATGCATGTGCCGGTACGGCGATGCATCCAACAGAGGATGACAACGCCTTGCCGCCAGCTCCAGATCGTGCAGAGGTCATAAGCGAAGTGCAAGATGAGCAGGAACTCCAGAAAGCAGAACCAATCAGACCATTGGAGCACTTTTCACCTAGATCGGCTAGAAGCCAAGGTGACAATTAGCAGCGAAATGACGTCTGAAGCCCGAAGCGCCATTCAACAACTTCTTGCTAAGCACGAGGACGTGTTCGCATGGAGCCATGGGGATATGCCAGGAATAACGCCCGAAATTATACAGCACAGCGTGAGTGTAGACCCAAAAGCTAAAGGAGTGAGGCAGAAGCACTGAAGCATCAGTGTAAAGAAGAATGTCGCCATAGCCAAGGAGGTGGACGTACTGCTGAGTGCAGATTCATTCGAGAAGCTCACTACCTAGAGTGGTTGTCTAATGTAATGCTCGTAAAGAAGTCGAGCGGCAAATGGAGAATGTTTGTTGACTTCACTAACCTCAACAAAGCTTGTCTGAAAGATAGCTTCCCGCTTCCTTTCATCGACCTCATTATCAACTCAATGGCAGGTCATTGCATGCTTAACTTCATAGATGCCTACTCTGGATATAATCAAATTCGTATGAACCCTGTGAATGAAGAGAAAACTTCATTCATCATTGACCGAGGATTGTATTGTTATATGGAGATGCCTTTCAGGCTTAAGAATGCGGGGGCCACCTACCAGCGATTGGTCAACCTTATGTTCAAAGGCTAGATAGGAAGAAATATGGAGATCTACGTGGAAGACCTGTTGGTCAAAAGTAGAACCTTAGAACAACAGTTAGCTAACTTAAGGGAGGCTTTTACGATACTACGACAATACCAAATGAAGCTGAATCCGGAAAAATGCGACTTTGGTGTTAGGTCAGGGAAGTTCTTAAGATTCATGGTGTCTAAGCACAGTATTGAGGCCAATCCCGAGAAGGTGGAGGTCATCCTCAGCATGGCCCCACCTCGGAGCATAAATGAGGTACAAAAGCTAGCTGGGCAAATAGCCACCCTCAACAAGTTCGTATCGAGATCAATCGACAAATGCATGCCTTTTTTCAAAGTCTTGCAGAAAGCGAAGGCATGGGATGACGAGCGGCGGACTTGTGAGGTATTTCTTGAGGGCTTGTGAGGAGCGGCGGACTTGTGAGGTATTTCTTGAGGGCTTCAAACGTTGACCCTGTACTTAATGGTCTACCCTCGGGCAGCTTCCTTAGCGTTGGTATGCGAGGAGGAAGGGGTCCAAAGGCCGATTTACTACCCCAGCCTGGCGTATTGGGGGGTCGAGGATAGATACCCCCGCATAGAACAGCTGGCCTTTATGCTAGTAGTAATTAAGCGCAAGCTACGTCCGTACTTTCAAGCTCACCCAGTATGGGTCCTCACGGAAACCCTTCTAAAGAAGGTGTTACAACGACTGGATGCCTTAGACCGGCTTATGAATTGGATAGTGGAGTTGAGCGAGTTTGACATTGACTACGCGTCACGAAACATCATAAAGGGGCAAGTATTAGAGAATTTTGTAGCAGAATTCACTGGCTTCCAAGTTTGTGACATTGACTTCTGTGACAAAAAGCAAAGTAATTATCCAACTAATTCGGCGGATCAAAACGGATTTTTTTATTTTCTTTTCTTTGTATTGATTATCATTGTCTGTACTTCTACAGTGATTTTCCAATAAGTCATAATGATAGATGTGAAATTCAATGCAAACTACTGCCAAGAAGGGTCCCCGATAATAATTTTCAAGTTTAGTTTTTCCACTAATTCGGTGGACTACAAGGGTTTTGTTTTTTCCCTCTTGTAAACGTAAACAACGGAAAATAGTGTTTTGATTCCCTATTCGGCCTGTAGCTCTAGGGAATAGGAGGATTGAATAATAAGAGATGAATTGAAATAAAAATTAAAAATTTATTAAAATATTATTATAATATATTTTTTAATATTTTTATTATTTTAAGAGTTAAAAAAAATTAAATTATATATTATATTATGTAAAAAATTATAATGATTATATAAAATAAATTAAGATGAATTGAAGAAAATTTTATATCCAAACCGGGCATCAGAAAAGATTAGGGATATGGAGTAGTGACCCTTGATAGATTTGAAATTCAATGCAATACTCGCAAACTACTGCCAATATGGCACTGATTTTTTCTTTCATATTTAAAATCATATTTTAATCTCTAAATATGTTTTAATTAGCTTTTAAATCTATTGATTCAAATAAAAGAATTGCATTTCATCACCGTCTCGATCTTGACCTTTTACCGAGTTTTCATAAAATAAAAGAATCTTATTTTATTGTATACACAATGTTAGTAACTACTTTGATCTGAAAGTATCAGAAAAAGTGCTTAAATAATTAATTGTTGATCATTTACCAGTACATCAACACTATACTTCGTGTTAAAAAACATTAATTGTTGTAATTATTTTCAAGTATTTTTCAATGGGATGTAATTTTAATTCTAAACTGCAAGCTAGCTAGCTAGCCACCTTTTATATTCTATAATTAATAAGTCTGAGTTTGTTTTCACAATTTTCTTCGACTTATCTTATTTCATTTCATTTTATTAGTATAATTTTTTTTAAATTGTCATATAAAATAAATTAAATAATTTAACTTTTTTAAATTTAAAAATAAAAATATTATAAAAATATATATTTAATTTTTAACTTTAATCTTAACTAATCACATTTTATATACAAAAATAAAGGAGACCTAAATAATTGATGATGATCTTGATTGATGAACTTGAGAAACGGAACAGAGGCCTCAGTACGTAAATTGATCAATCCATGTTATTAGTTTGACTATAGATAATTTGAATCTAAGAAATAGTTATGATTTGACACATTAATTATAAGACACTTTGTGCATTTTGTCAACATTCTATGTATAATTTATTGATATGCTAAAACCAATTATAATAATTAGAATGAAAAAAAAAAAACTTATTCAATAATGCTTCACATTAATGTACTGTCAGACCAAAAAAATATTTATATATTAGTCTTTTAGCTGGGAGTTTCAAAATATTATTTATTTCGTGATTAAAGAAATATTTTTTTAATAATATTGTGTATTTATTTTACTTTTTAAAAATATTTAAAAATATTAAAAAAATCTAAATAAAAAAAAATACAAAATAGCCTCGTAGGAGCCTCACCGGTGGTTCTAGTATTATCCAAAACAAAATTTTCAAATAGAATTGATTGCATTGGTCCCTGTATGTGGATGAGGTGATTGTGGAGTATTAAACGTGTAAAAGGGTTTAGATATAGATCAGGTTTGAATTACTGTCTTCTCTATTTATTTTTTCAAATAGTAATTGATCTTACATTGTACACAAATTCGAGTCAGCATTTAGATAGATTTGGACTCTCTTGAAATATGTCCCCTTTTAGATGTTGTATTCTACCATTTTTTTTTTTTAAAGATGCTTATACACATGTTGGATTTATTTCAACAAAATAAATCCAATCATATTTATTTTATAAATAATATGTTGGCATATTCTTATAAAAAAAAAAAGAAAAAAAAAAAGAAAGAACATGGACATGTTCTTTCTTGTCTAACAACAACTTGTAAGGCAAAATTCCAATTGGAGCTCAACTTCAAATTCTCAATGCTTTGGCCTTTAATTAGGGACAGTCCTTAAACATCATTTGGTTATCCATTTCCAAATTACAAGTCTTTGGGTTACATTGCTGCAACTCCTAATTACTCATTTTAAAAACGTTAACTTTTCTAGACAAATATAATAAAAATATACATTTAGGTTCTTACAATATAATCCTAAATGCAACAGGAACATTGAATTTTTCTTAAATTTAAAATTCCAAGATTTTGTTTATGTTCCACAAATAATTGACATTATGTTACATGCAAATTGACTTGATCAATCCAATTAAATTCTAGTGAACTTAATTTTTGTGGAATTAGACTCTGATCCAAAATCAATGATGCCTCCTAAAGAATTGTTACAAATTAATGATGGCATGTGAATGAGTACTTTATGCCCAATCGTTTATTTCAATTTATGGTTAATTGGGAAATCTAAAATAATAAAAGCGTAATTACTTTATGTCTTTTACCCAGCTTTTTATAAAATATTATTATTTCTCGAATTCAAAATTAAATCAAATTTAAAAATTAAATTAAAATTATAAAATAATTATGTCATATATCAATCTTGTCAATCCAATGACTAAAACGGATGAAAACGCGTACTACCATTTATTCCAACTAATGATTGACCTTATGTTACACGCAATGGCGACTCCTTTAATTTCAATATTAATCTTGTTACATTCATTATCACTCATTATATATATGCAGTACCATCATCGACTATATGTTAAACCATATTAATTAATTTAATAATCTTGGGCAGTTGTCGGGAATTACCTCGTCACTTTATCTGTTATAATCTCGTCATTTTAATAGTGGTTTAATTGTTAGCCATAACATGTAGGTCCTAGGAATTCATGCCCCACACGGTTTCAAACTACTTTATTTATCTCGACCTACATTCATAAAACTAGTATAAATATAAATCGATTCGTTCTCTTTGGGATACAATCAAAACCAAGAGTACTTGCATTAAGATACAATATCTCTTGTCAGTGTTCCAAATACAGAGTAAAACTTCCTTCAAAAAAAAAAGAAAAAAGAAGAGAGTAAAACAATGAGAGCTTGTTATCTCCAATTTCTGCTTCTTCTACTTGCAGTCATATCATGCAAGGCAACAAAACTTGGATTTAGTTTGGATTTGAGCGATTCTAAAGTCAGATGCATAGAGGAAGAACGACAAGCACTCCTCCAATTCAAACAACACTTTGTTGATCCTTCCAATTGGCTGTCTTCTTGGAACAGTGATCATGAGGATTGTTGTAAGTGGGAAGGAATTCAATGCAGCAACCGAACAGGTCATGTTGTTACGCTTGATCTCCGGGCAGATTGGTCTGCTAAACCACTACCTAAATATGTAGAAGGTGAGATAAGCTCTTCATTGCTTGGATTGCAATATTTGACATACCTCGACTTAAGTTCCAATAGATTTTCCGGAAGAGCCTTCCCAAATTTTGTTGGCTCACTCACTAAATTACAATATCTCGATCTTTCATATACTCATATAGTCGGAACCATTCCACAACAAATAGGAAATCTCTCGGGATTAATTTATCTTGATCTCAGCTGGAATTTTGATCTGATTGAGGCACATAATCTTGATTGGTTAATTCATCTTTCATCTCTGACACACTTGGGCATGACTTCGGTCAACCTCAGCCAGGTACTCAATTGGCCCAATAAGGTTATGATGCTCCCTTCTTTGATATACTTGAGTCTAAGTGATTGCAGTCTCTCCACAATGACTCCTCAGTTGCTTTCCAATGCTAATTCATCATCTCAACTTCTATTGCTGGATCTCTCCCGCAATCATCTCAATTGCTCCATAATTCATTGGTTGTTCAACTCCACTACAAGCCTTGTTGATCTTAGCCTCAGTGGTAATTTGTTACAATGCTCCATTCCGGAAGCTTTTGGTGGCATAAATTCTCTTCAAAGACTAGAGCTCGAGGGAAATCAACTTGTTGGTGGCATTCCAAAATCTTTTGGGAATTTATGTGCCTTAAGTTCATTGTACCTTTCGGAAAACAATCTCAGTGGAAGTCTTTACGAATTTATGAGTAATGTGTCAAGTTGCTTGGTGGACTCCTTGCAGTATTTTGAAATAGGCTCAAATAGATTCATGGGGCCATTGCCAGAGAGTATAGGTAACTTCTCCAATCTGAAGGCTTTAGGATTAGGTGGGAATAATCTCACAGGGCCATTGCCTGAGAGTTATGGTAGCTTCTCCAATCTTGAGGCTTTAGGATTAGGCGGGAATAATTTCACAGGGCCATTGCCTGAGAGTTATGGTAACTTATCCAATCTAGAGATGTTGGATGTTGCTGGGAATTCCCTCTCGGGGGTGATCTCTGAAGCCCATTTTTCAAATCTCTTCAAACTGAAACATTTAGTTTTAGGATTGAACTCTTTGATTTTGAAGTTCAGCTACGATTGGGTTCCACCATTCCAACTGCGTGTTATTCATTTGAGTTCTTGCAGATTGGGATTAGCTTTCCCAAAGTGGCTTCAAAGTCAAAAAAATTATGCTATACTTGAGATTTCTAATGCTGGAATTTCTGACATGATCCCAGCTTGGTTTTGGGACTTCCCTGTCGGGTTAATCTCTTTAGATATGTCAAACAACCAGTTGCATGGGAACTTGCCAGACTTGTCATCATCCAGACTTGGTTATTATGCTACTATAGATTTAAGCTCGAACCAATTTAACGGTTCAATTCCATCTTTTCCATCGAATGTGGCATCACTTGGCCTATCAAATAATAGTTTTTCGGGTAACATTTCCTTTATATGTGAATTCACATATCAATCCTTGTTCCTTTTAGACCTATCAAACAATAAACTATCGGGAGAGCTTCCAGATTGCTGGATGCATATGCATGATTTAATGACTCTTAATCTGGCCAACAACAATTTCTATGGGAAAATATCACACTCAATGGGCTCCCTAGTCTTTCTTGAATTTTTACATTTGAGCAACAATAGTTTTGTCGGAAAGCTACCATTGTCCCTTCAGAATTGCAGTTACTTGACAACCATTGACGTGGGTGAAAATAAATTGTCGGGAATGGTACCTTCATGGATAGGCGATAGTTTGCCTCGGTTGATTATTCTTAGCCTACGATCAAATGGATTTTATGGAAGTTTTCCTTTAAACCTATGTCAGCTTTCAAAAATTCAACTCTTGGATCTTTCTTTAAACAAGATCGGGGGAACTATTCCACAGTGCATCAAAAATTTGACATCAATGTCTCAGAAACAGAGCACAAGTCACACTGGTATTTATTCTGTCCAGAAAGCTTATGCAGACCATGCACCATTTGTATGGAAAGGAAGGATGTCTGTGTTCGAGAATTCATTGGGACTTGTAAAGATTATTGATCTATCAAGTAATAAATTACATGGAGAAGTTCCTGAAGGATTTACGAGTCTCAAAGAGTTAATTTCCTTGAATTTATCAAGAAACAACTTCACTGGATCAATAACATTGAAGATAGGTCTACTTCAAAATTTACAATCTCTTGATTTATCTAGAAATCAACTTCGTGGTGAAATCCCAACGAGCATTTCCGACATAAGTTTTCTTAGTTATTTGGACTTGTCCAATAACAATTTATCTGGCAAAATTCCAACTGGAACTCAACTTCAGAGACTCAATGCTTCTGCCTTTATGGGGAATCCTGAATTATGTGGTTCTCCACTTCCAAACAAGTGTCCTCCACTTCCAAACAAGTGTCCTGAAGATCTTTATCCAGTTTACAATGACACTAGAACCCGCAGGAATGTTAACATTCAGGCAAATGATGATGATGGGCTTATAACTCGAGGATTTTATGTCGCCGCAGCCATTGGGTTTATTGTAGGATTCTGGGGAGTGTGTTGCTCTTTATTGCTCAACCTACGGTACATAACGATGCGTCTCACTTCCAATGCTCGGATGATGTTGAGATAAGCTCTACATGGCAGCAACTCTATGTATACTCATGTTACAAGGCTGGGTTTCAAACTTTATGGTAAGAGTCCTCTCCCTATAATTAATATTCATATAATAATAATCATACCTTCCTTTTTCTAGGCTTGTTTCGTGGTTATTTAGGCTTGTTTAGAGTTTTTATGTTATTCTTATCTAGGCCTGTTTAGACTTGCTCTTATTAATAGGCTTGTTTAGATATGTCCTTTCTTTATTTTCTGGTTTGGTTTTTTGATGGTTTTGTATTTGGGAGGGTTTTATTTTCAATATTTGTTATCTCCCAAATGCTTGATTTGTAACCACGATATTCCTCGGCCATAAGTGTGGGCATATCAATAAACTTGGGACGGGGCTACGAGACGAGTGGCTACCGGCTCTTTATAACAAAATAAATAAATAAATAAAAATAATACATTATGAACATATATATAGATATGTGCATTAGCATGAATATAACGAGTCATCTTATACTTGCATCAATTTAATTATATGTTACAAATTTATTCTCTTAAGAGTCTTCCTTTGGTTGGTCATGATTTCTCCCTCTAGAAAGTATTACACTAAATTAAGTAGAAAGTATTTTCCTTGTCCAATATTAATTCCATGTCCAACAGCAATTAGTACTAATTACTGTCATTCACATTTGCAGCTTTTGGAGTTTAGATGGGATTAATATTAGTATTTGCCTTTTATTTTGTTGAATTTGGATTTAGTGAATCTTCCGGTACAAATACTATTAATGGCTCATCTCTAAAAAATGAATTATTATAGTCCTCTCTAATTTGTATTTCTCCCCTCAAACTAATCTTAATTTAAAATTGATATATATTCTTAGTTTAGTTTAAATGTTTCGCTAACCAAATCTAGTTGTTGTTCTTTTACCAGATCACTTTTAAATTAAATTACTATATCTGATCCATATCTCAATGTTACATGTTCACCACAGGAAAATTACTTTTAAAGATAACAAGAGCCCAATCATTCACACTAGAAAAGTATTGCCTTTTAATAGAGCTCAGTGAAGGAAAAACGCATTTAATTATTATCAAATATTGCCATTTAACATCCTACATACATGCACCCAAGAAACTGATACATCAAAATGGTTTTGGAAACTCCCAAAATCCTTAAAGATGCAAATTGCAATATTGCTTGTCGATCTACTAGCAATATGGTCATCGGCCTCAAATGTTAGATGTAGGATCAATAAATCCTATAATACGAGGACGATTGACGTGAAAAGTAGCATTTTTTTTCAAGACAAAAGTAACGAGTAATTATATATATGTTTACAACTCTTTTATAATTTGAGATCAATCATATAAAACTCACTACAAGAAAAACGGACTTTTGTGACTAATTTATTGCGACTAAAAGACTATTTGTAATCAATTTTAGTTACAAATAGTCATTTCGTTGGAATTAACTGGTCGCAAATAAACAGTTTTCTTATAATGACTAGAATATTCAAATCAAGAAAACCAATTTTTAATGTGGTGATCAGACTACTATCTCATTGATTGGTTATAAAATAGTTATAAAAATAATTGAGCGCATTTCATAGTTTTCCCTTGACAATTCCTTTATCTTGATGAAAAAGTTTAGAGCTTGATTGCATTAATGGTGCTTAACTAAGGGTGCAAATTGTCAAAATCATCAACAATTTTATGATACATGATTATTTTAGGTCGCATTTTCATTTAATTTTTTCAAACTACTCAATTTTATAATACATGTTTATCAAACATTATCCTTCCTTACTTTTTGGCTGGCCAAAATGTGCATTTGTCCTGCCATTTATTGTCTTTCAAGAAGGTCCTCCACAATAATTTTGGAGTAAAGTTTTTCAACTAATTCGGTGGACCAAAAGGGTTTTTTTTTCTCATTCGAGAAGGTGTCCCACAAGGATTTCCTAATAAGTCAAATCTTTACAAATCGCTTTAGGCCGGTTTTGGTTTCCTGTTCCAATAGCTTGAGGACGGGAGGTTTGGATAGTGAGTTAAAATAAAATAAGTTGAGATAAAAATTAAAATTTAAATAAAATATTATTATAATATTATTTTTTAATATTATTATTGAAATTTTTTATTATATTATTTAAAAATTTAAAAAAAATATAATAATTATATAAATTAAGTTCAAATGAGTTGATGAGATTTTTATATCCAAACGGGCGGGAAAAGACTTCGGACATAGAGTACTAGCGGCCCTTTGAAGTTTGAATAGATCGATAGATTTGAAATTCAATGAAATACTTGCAGCTACTGCTAATATAGTACTGCTTTTTATCTTTATATTGAAAATCATATTTTAATCTCCAAATATATTTTAATTAGCATTTAACTATATTGATTTAAATAAAAAAAATTGCACTTCATTACCGTCTTCTTCACCTTTTACCGAGTTTTAATCGGCAATTAATGTGAAATAATCAATTGGTCGGGAAGAAATTACAACGAGGCTTCTAAATTATGACAATTTAGCAATTCAATGTATGTGGAGACCATATTGCTAAGTTTGATCATTAAGAACCTTATTTTTTTGAATGCACAATGTTAGCTACTTTGATCAGAAAGTATCAGAAAAGTGCTTAATTAATTTACAATGCAATGCATATCATAGCTACTAGGTTGACCAAAGTGATTAGGTTGGAAACATGCATGAATGCTAGAAATTACAGAGACGACAACCCTCAGGAGATGTAATAGCCTTGTTAATATTGTGTTTTGTACTTCTTTGGGCCAGAATTCAGTAACTCAGGTCTTCAGAACTGGGCTTGCGAAAATAGAGAAGAGAGAAACTGAAAAAGGGTGGCCTTGGGGCCTGAGAGTCTCTGATGCCAAAGTTAATAGAGTATTTTGAAAGTTTATAAATAATGAAAGAGTTTAGGGATCAGAGAGCTTTTCTTGTATCTGCAAGTTACTATTTATAACGGGAGTCTAGGGGGAACAGATCGCGCATGCTCCCATGGAGTCTGTGCCCTTTTTACTGTTAATTCTGTCAGAGCCTTTTAATGCAATGTGCCTCTACGACGGTATTATTAATGTAGCATGTAGTTCAAGTAGTAGTACCATTAATGCGGCGTGATTCTTCGATTTACTTTACTCTGCTAGTATCTTTGGTAGTCCATCAATTTTCTCATGTCAATCAAAGTTTCTTCATCTTTCCTGTTCTGCCCTGTACAAGTCCCCATGAGCGGAGTGTGGCCGAGCGACATCAGGCATGTCTGTCATATCAGCCATCATGTTTACTCTTCCTTGCAGACGACTTACTTCATGGGCAAGTTTGGGCCCTGGGGCTGAGTGAGCTTATGAAGCGGGGGGAAATCCCCTTACAGTTACCTTGCCAATTCCCCTTGGATGGGTTCGAGGGGAATTCTACCTTTGCTTTCTTGATTAATCACCTTTTGCAGTTGTAACTATGTGGCATTCTCTTTCCCGAGACGAGGGGTTTCAAATTTCTCAGTAGTCACGTGTCGCACTTCTACTCCCTAGCTATATCCGAGTGGCCTTTTGATCCTTACACAATATCCGACAATGTTTCACCTTTAGCTTGCATGGCTATACTTTGACGGTTCCGCTCCGCATTAAATGGCGTACCTTCAACCCCTTTACCATTACTCGTGTCAGGCGATTACTTATCTCCCATGTCTCATCATTGGATACACTCTGCTGTAATTGCGACGATCGTGGGATTTTGGTACTCCATGGGGTGCATCGGTTCCTACTACCTCGGGATATCTTCCGTCCAGCTTACCTATATAAGGTCCCCTTCCTTCTTAGCAATGGGTTACTTTATCCATTTTCTCTTCCATTGGATATCATGTGTTCCTCTTCCTTTTTCGAGCGCTTCTTCTTGCATTGTTCTCTCTGATACCTCTTCCTCTTTCAAACACTTATCCTTGTGTTGTTCTCTCCGATACCTCTTCTTCTTTCAAACCTGGTTGCTAATGGCCTCCAAGAAATCCTTCTGGGTTGGCCAGGTCTTCCAACACTACTCGTGCAGTAGATGGACAGGACGACACCATTCCAGAGGAGTTTGCTAGTTTCCCGTGGTGCTCAGAGGTGACACCCGTTTAGTTAGAGTCGTTGAGGGAGACCTACAGGGTTCCTCTGACTGTAGAACTTGAGGTGCCGAGTGGGCTTATGAAGAGGCGGTAGATCGTAAGGGTTACGCCTCCTAAGTGGCGGTGTACCCTGCCATGTTCTCTAGCGGCCTCAGATTGCCCTTCTGTCTTCTTGTGTGAGAAGTGCTGGATATTTTCAAGTTGGCACCTGCTCAACTCTCTCTTATCGCGTGGAGGATCCTTCTGTCGTGCTTAGTCATTTGGCATTGCGTGTTGGACGAGTTCAGGGCTGAATACCCGGATCTCACGACACGTGAGCTCTTCCTCATCCACAACCTTCTAAGGTGAGGTCGTAACACTTACGGCTTCAAACCAATCTAGGCATTGGTTCAGCTAGAGTCACAGCATACTACCATGAGGGGGTGGAGTCGCTTGTTCTTCCTTTTGTCGGGTAAGGGGTGGGAGTTCCCTGTTGGCCAAGCCAATTGGCGCACATTCCTTGTTTGTGCCATATGGGGGATTATGGGCGACGACAAGGACTATTGTCCTACCACGCCCCTGTCGAGACACTCAGGATCGAGGTCATTCGATGACCCTGCCGCACCCTTTGGTTGCATGACGGCCCTCAATAGCCCCTCGTCCCTTGGCACGACCTTCAATCAGGTTCCTTCACCACCACCCGTAGAGTTTTTCACCTAGGACGAGGGGTCCCTTGAGCGGGTTTCCATCCCGAAGTCCCCTCTACTACACTATCGCGAGGTCGAGGTCAGCTCAACTGGTGATGAAGTGGCAGGGGCCATTGCGTGGGCCGAGGAGGCGATCTCAGCGTACTTTCAGTCAACAGCTAGAGAGAGCCGTGCCGACCGTATCCACAAGGCTGATAGCAAGTTCAAGAGGCTTTTCACTAGGGTAAGATCTTTGCTTGTGGTAGGGCTTGGAGCATCTGGATGCATTCATCGTGGACGTTTAAGAGGAGGTGGCAAGCAAGAATAGAGTACTATGTTCGTTCGTACAGTTGGCTTTACGATGTGAAGTGAAGGAGTGGAAGAAGAAATAAGAGTTTTAGAAGGCCCTTGTTGACTTGTAGAAGCCCCGGGATGAGGTTGGCTTCTTCGTCTCGAGGTGGCGCTTACCTCTGCTGGGAGGGAGGGGCTACAAAAGTCTATCGACGACTGTCAAAAGTAGCTTGAGCAGCTGCGAGCTGAAAACTTAGAGTTGTGCAAGCAATAAGACTTTGACGATCAGTCGTACAAATGGCTGATGGAGTTGTTCAACAAGGCTTCCCAATCTCTGACGGATAAGAGAAAGGCCTGGGTAGATGAAAGGAAACAGATGAGAGACTTGGAGACAGGTCAGGCCAAGGCAAGGCTCACTTTGGAGGCCCGGGATACCACTATCCATGGTTTGCAAGAGGAGTTGTTGTATGTCTGTGGTGTCAACGATGATGCTTGGCACTTTGGTTACACTAACAACCTGGAAAAGATGAAGACCCATATCCTCCAGAATCCCTAATGCAATCTGAGGGCTCTGAGTGTGCGAGCACTTCTTCAAGATAAAGTGTTCGTGGAACAAGCTGCTCTCCTCTGGAGGGACCTAATCCCAAGCGCCTTTAGGGGTAGCTCTGCTGGGCATAATCCCACCCACTAATGGTTGGTTCTCCTCAACTGTATCTTGACCGGCTCCTCTAACAGATCTTGCTCTTCTCTACTGTTCACTCGAGGTTCTAGTTTCAAACCTCCTATTCCAAAGCTAAACCTCGCTTTCAGCCTTCATTTTTGCACACTCCAGTACGTAATGCCTTTTCTCATGCCCCAAGATTACCTTCATATCATCATCTTGCCCTCCTGTCTTAACCTCCTCCAATAGTTTCTCGTGCCCCTCCTCGGCAAGCGGGAGGCTCCTGGCGGTGTCCTGGTGGTTGTTGTTACAATACGACTCAATTAGTTGCCTCATTACATCCTTGTTGATTTTCTTTGAGGTAACCTCTGGCATTATCAGCATGTTGTAATGATAGAGATCCATGTCCGCCACTTCTACCAGAATATCATATTATTAGGCTTCAGTTTGCTTGTGCCTTCACAACTTTCTATCGTATCTAGTTTAGTTATGTTGCAGTTTTCATAATTTGTCGCTCCATGTTGTAACTTGTCTTGTTCTTTGTAACTTGTTCCTTGTAAGCTTGTGGCTTCATGTTGTAATTTTTTGCTTCGCGTTGTAACTTATGATCATTAGTGAAACTACCTTATACTTTGTCATGCCAGGCTACTTGCCTTTGTGCATTCTTCTTTGATGTTTCCTTCTTCTCTTTCTCCTTTTTTTTCGTAGTAGGTCTGGAGGGGTTTTGTCGCAAGAAATTATGAGCTTGGTGTTAGGGGGGGATTGCCATCATATAGAGCTTTACAATCCACCCTGCTAGTGCCTAACCTATTCCTGATGACCCTGCTGGCCGACGGCTCTCCTGCGTATATTGTCTTCGTTCGCCTTTATTAGGCAGTTGTCCTCTTGGGGCCTTTAGAGATATTGTCAACTGAGGTCGACGTCTCTCCACTTCTTCTTTACGCTGATTTCCTCCTTGCCATTTGTCTCTTGGATGAGCTTTACCCCGCTTAGTCCCACAGTTCTTCCATTTTGCATTACTATGCTTTACTCTAGCATGTAACTGAAAGAAGAGAGAAGTTTCATTCACATAAGTTGGCCCTCGCTCGCTGTCTCAAGCTTGGAGGGGATGGAAATCCCTTCTTAGGAGTAAAGCCGCGTCAGGGAGACTTCAGTCACTTCTTTGGGGGGAGAGGCTAGGAAGCGTTTTCCTAACCTGCCTTTTTGACCCTACAATGGGGGTCGGGGTAGGTCATTCGGGTAGTTGTGGGGCTGGTCTCGCTCTCTGCCGTAGGGAGACGAGGCGGCCTCTGGCTCAACCCGTCTTTCGTAGGGAGGTAGGCTGTTGGGGTAGTTTGGAATTGGGCATGTTCTCGCTTGTTGACATTGTGCATTTAATTCCTGATTGAGAGATAAGAATGTCATCATAACTTTATCCTTAGCTTTATAGGAGTCAGACATCACAAACCTGGCCCCTCTGGCCTATGACGCAATTTGCTTGCTGCTTTTATCGAATTGTTGATGTTTGCATTCCTTGGTGCAGTATTCAGGCAGTCAAAGGACCCAGCCTGCTCTCTATCGGGGAGAGATCAGGATGCCTTAGGCCAATCTGTCCCTTTTACCCCCGAAGAGGTAATTTCTTTGGGCGGCTATGGGGCCAATTCCTTCTTTATTGTGATGGGAGTTAGGATAAGTAGTCGGTCAGCCGAAAGACTGGATCATCTCTCCTCACGGGAGGGTCTAAGCGACCTCTGGCTTGACTCACCCCTGCTATCCCATGGGGAGGTAATTTTTTTAGGCAGTTTGGGATTG
The DNA here is from genome assembly GCF_004785595.1 of Juglans microcarpa x Juglans regia. NCBI lineage: Eukaryota > Viridiplantae > Streptophyta > Magnoliopsida > Fagales > Juglandaceae > Juglans > Juglans microcarpa x Juglans regia. The sequence continues at coordinate 30,045,560 of NC_054598.1, read as the reverse complement.
AACCCACTTCCACTCGTTGACATTCGGCTAGGCTATTCAGCCTTCGAGGTGGCGTACCCATTGCTTCAACGTTTCACCTTTGGAAACTTTTTTCACATCAGGTAGTCGAAAGACTATGCCCACACTTCATCAGGGAGAGGTCGGGATGCCTCAATTCAAAGCCGCCCTTTTCATTCCCTGAGGTGGTAACTTTTTTGGAAGACCATGGGGTCGGTCCGCTCTTTCACTGCGATGGGAGTTGGGGTAAGTATTCCGGTAGCCCAAAGGCTAGACTCGCTCTCCTTCATGGGAGGGTCCGAGCTGCCTTTGGCACAACTTGTCCCTTTTACCCTGCAAGGAGGTAATATGTTCAGGCAATTTGAGACTGAACACGCTCCCACTCGTTGACGTCATAGGGAAAGGTAGGATTTGGGTTAGGCTCGCGCTGAACCCACTCTTTATTCGTAGTAAAGGTCGGGGTAAGTATTTGGATAGCTCGGGGCTGACCCACACAACTCCACGAGAGGGGTAGAGCAGCCTCTGGCGTGACTCATCCCTTTAAATCCTGCATGGAAGAGTTTTCGGGCAGTTTGCAACACTCCCGCCTGTTGACGCTTACAAGGAAGGTAAGTTTTCGTCTTTGGGCAGCTAAGGACTAGCCCGCAATCCATCGCGGGAGGGATAAAGTAGCCTTAGGCATTACACTCATACCTTTGGTACCCCACGGGGTTGTAAGTTCGGACTGCGATATACCTGATCCCCTCTTCATCGTGATAGGGGTCTGGGTAAGTTGTTCAGATCACCGGGAGAGCATGACTAGCTCTCCATCATGGGAAAGGTAGAATGGCCATCGGTCTAGTTCTCCCTTTCAGTCCTGCAGGAGATATGCTGTTTTGACAGTTTAAGACTAGACGCGCTCCCGCCCTTTGATATCGTAGGGAAGGTAAGTGTTGGGTTAGGCTGGCATTAAGCCTACTCTTTGTTGTGGCAGAGGTCATGGTAAGTTGTTTGGGCTGCCCAGGGGATAGGACCCACCCTCCATCGTGGGAGGAGTAGAGCAACCTTCGACCCAACTCTCCCCTTGATTCTGCGGGAGGTACGTTGTTCAGGTAGTCTATGACTGGACCCGCTGACGCTCGCAAGGAAGGTAAGTCTTTGTCTTCGAGCCGCCGAGGGTTGGCCCGCACTCTTCCATGGGAAGGATGAAGCAGCCTCTAGCATACTCATCCTTTTGGTCCCCCACGAGGAGGTAACTTTTTCGGATAGCAATGAGATTGGACCCTCTTCCTCGTTGACATTGCAGGAAAGATAGGCAGTAATTTGGCGATGATTTTGTCATTGCAGATTATGTTAATTGGAGATCTTCTTGTCAGTGTTTTGTCAATAACACGAAAGTTCGAAGTAGGTGTGTTGCATTGTCCTGGAAAACCACGTCTTTCATTAAACAACAAGAATTTACAGTATTTAAATGACACCTTACAAATTAAGGGGAAATGGAGCCTTCAACCAGGGAGCTTTCGCCCGTTCTGCCTTTGCCTCTAGAACCATGCACCTTCCCACTCCCCCTCGAGTCTGGTGGGGCGAGTCGGGGCGAGTCGTAGACTAAGCCAACTAGCGCTCTCCAAGCGATGCATGACCTACTCTCTCTTGGAGGTGCCGTCCAGGCTAACCCCATCATCCTTCTACTTCAGTTCGTGGACGTAGCATTCCCTCGCCAGGACCTGTTCGCCTCATATTTCTCCCACTCCAAGGGGAATTGGAAATGTCATATTGAGGTGGTAGGTCGACGTGACCACCCACAAGCTGTTTAGGGTGGGTTTTTCGACGATGGCATTGTAGGACGATGAGGTTTTCACCACTAGAAACTAGACCATGATTGATGCAATGTAGGGGGTGCTGCCTGCAAGGACCGACAGCGCAATGGTTCCCATAGGATGAACTGTATTCCCATAGAAGCCCTTTAGCAGCATGCTGTCAGAGAGCATCTATTCCTATCCTGCTGAAGGCTTCTCAGAATAGGATGTCTGCGACACTCCCAATGTCAATGAGGATTCTTCGGGTAATGAAGTTGGCAACCAACACGATCACCAAAAGGATTCTCCAGGTACAGGACACCATCTTCGTCAGGCTCCACAATGGAGATGACCAGAATCGACTTGCCCCTTTGGTGCTTGGCATGGTGGTATTCCACCGAATACACTTCATGGTACCAAACTAGCCTAATGTGTGCCTTTCTGCTTGAGAAGGAAGTGCCCCCCTCCCGCATGGCTGTGATGAACAGGAGCGATCTTGTTGCAGCCCTCGTGCTCATGGTCATTACCGAGGGCTTTCTTCCCTTCTGCACCGGTTGACTCAATATGTGCTCCTTTCCCTCGATCCTCTCCTCCTTTCCTGCTCCAGTGTTCGTGTGGGGGGATAACATTGCCTCGTCCCTTGTTAGGAGAAGCAGCTTCGGTGTTGCGCAAGGTGGACCTGTGGTATTTGTAGTAGCGGCGGACAATGCCTCGGTCATCATCTTTGCAACCGGCGAAGGTGTCGACCTCATGGATGGTAAATGTGGGTCGATTGAAGCAGGGTCCCAGTCCCCCTCATTGGAGCTTCCCCCCTTCTCTTATCGTGGGAGCTATTTTCTGGCTTCTCGTGGACCTCAGCTTTGGTTGAGGCCCTTGCCTTTCTCTCCGCTCATTCCAGCTCCTTCTTCTTTGGCTCCGTTAAGGCCCAAAGAGTATATTCAACCTTAATGAAGTTGTCAGCTTGGTCCATAAACTCCTACAAAGTCGCAGTAGTCCTTCTCACCAGCTCCAAAAGTGCCGCCAGAGTTATCTTCTTGTCCTAGTCATATGTGGTCATGCTCCTTGTTGAGTCGAAATAGGTACGTCTTCAGGCTTTCCTCCTATCTCTGCTTGATGGTGAGAAGGTAAGCTGCTGGACGTCGCATTCTTAAACTTGACATGAACTGGGTAAAAAATAGTCGAGCTGGCTCACCAAAACTATCTATGAAACCAGGAGCTAGAGATCAAAACCATACTCATGCTGGCCCTTTTAGGGTCAGCAAGAATGCCTTGCATGCCACCTCCCCCGAGAAACCATGCAAGATCATGTGAGCCCTTAAGGTTTCCAGGTGCTCAAGGGGGTCCCTCCTTCCATCGTACCTTTCCATGGTGGGGACCCTAAACTTTGGTGGTAAAGGCACAACCATCACCTCTTTCATGTAGGGTAGACCAACGCTTGTGAGCAGTTGGTCCACCAACGATGATGTACCCACTTTCTTTGCAATCTCTTCGTACTTTCCTTTGAGATTGCGAAGCTCGTCTTGCATGTTCTTCCCCTCCTCCTCCTTGTTTGCTCAGCTCCAGTGTTTCCAAACCCCACGTGTCGCTATCTCTGGGCTTCGCCTCCTCATTCTACCCTTGTTGAAGCTTTTTGAGCTCCTCATTTTCTTTGCAAAGTGTTTGCACCTTATTGGTCAACTTCGTCACCTAGTCCTCTATAGCTTTTAGTCTTACTTCCATAGTTTCCTCTATGTCTCTTCTAAGTTGTCCGAATTAGTTGTCGCAGGCATATGAAGTACATGCAAGATCTACAAGAATCTCACAGACGACGACACTATTAATGTCGTGTTTCATACGTCTTTGGGCCAGGATCCAGCCACTCAAGTCCTCAGAACTGGGCCGACAAAAATAGGGAAGTGAGAAACTAGGAGAGGGAGGCCTTGGGGCCTGGCAGTATCCGATGCCAAAGTTAGTAGAGTATTTGAAAAGTTTTAAATATTGAAAGAGTCTAGGATTAGAGAGTTTTTCTCGTACCTGGAAGTTGCTATTTATACTAGGAGTTTGGAGGGATAAATCGTGTCTGCTCCCATAGAGTTCATATCCTTTTTACTGTTCATTTTATTAGAGTCCTTTAATGTGGCGTGCCTCTAGAATAGTATCATTAATGTGGTATGTAGCTCGGGTAGTGGTGTCATTAATGCAGCATGGTTCCCTGATTTGCTTTACTCTGCTAGTATCTTTGGTGGTCAGTCGATATTCTCATGTCAAAAGATCTAAGGTTCTCCATCTTTCTCGTTCTGCCCTGTACAAGTCCCGATGAGTGGAAGGTGGCTGAGCGACGTCAAGCCTGTCCATCACATCAGTCATCATGTTTACTCTTCCTTGCGGGTGACTTATTTCATGGACAAATTTGGGCTCTGGGGCCAAGTATCGGGTCGAAGCCTAGTGGGCTTATGAAGCAGGGGGAAATCTACTTACAAGCCTCTACTATTTTTATATATAGAATCTTTCCTCACATATGGTGTATATATATATATGTGTGTGTGTGTGTGTGTGTGTGTGTGTGTGTAATGTGTCTGTATTTTCTACTTGAATCCCTTCAATTATCTGTTAAAAATTTCGCCAACCTTGGAGAAGTACTTCCATTGTCCAATTTTACTACCATGTTTGAACAACTACTTTCTTTCTTAAAGGTGTAAATTTAAATCGGGAAACCAGAAAATCAAACCGGACCTGACCGATTGTCCCAGTTTTGAACCGGTCCGGTTCGGGACCGGTTCTTGTATTATGCAAACCGGCCGAAAGACATTTGCGGCTTTGTGTGTACTCACCTCTAATATATTTCCGGCAAGTTATTGTCGCCGAAAATGGTTTCTTTACAAAACATCGCCAGTTTGCTTGTATTTTCCTTGATATTTGTTTTTTCATAACATATGATTGCTTGCTAATAAATTAAAAATGCTAGATGACGTAAATTTATATTTGATTGCGCATATATGTCAACATCATTCAAATAACCTCGACGTACATATTTGAAATTCACCAGGATTTAAGACTAAGTTTTACACAATACCATCCAACATATCACAATGGAATATAAATTTACAAGTGTTTTTCCTTCTAACTATAAAAGTTTAACAGCAAGTTGTCTTCATGAATGTACCAGCTTGTTCATTTCAAGTGTTTTTCTTTCTGACCACCATATTCCAATGAGTATGAGAAGAACTGAATTTGGTTCACCAGTTTTACTTCAAGTGCTTCAACACAACCGTAAAGAAATGCAATATATTTCTGCAAAAACAAAATATTCAAGACCCAAGTTACAAGGCATTCAATTTGTAATTAGCTATATAGAAACAACGGGCTCAAAACTCCCAATTATTTTTCCTTCCATAGTGTTCAAATTCAATTATTTTATTCAATACAACAGTAACACTGCAGGCCCACTCATTTTGTGAAATGAAAAAAAGTTTGCAGCAACAAAGTCATAAATAAAATAAAAATTACAAGAGTCGAAGTTGTAACCATCAACATTTCACACATGGCAATCACCCCCACAAAATATAAAACACCAACTGTGCCCTTTTTAGGAGTCATATATATATATATATATATATGAGTACTGATGGCCCCAAGACGTTACAAATACAAATACATATTGTAAGTTTTGGCTATGTGCAAACTATATAAATATATATATATATAAGTTATTAAGTCGGGCCACCTTCCATTCGGATTATAATCCAACCTTCCATTCAAAATACGTACAAAGCTCAATATACATATATATCTCTCTTTCTCGATCTCATCTCAGTCTAAATATACATATATATGTAGACAAACATACAACAACAGTACCCAATGATATATTTGTAGTGTTTTATTTTTATCTGCATTAAAATATAGCATTTCTTTTCTTTTTTCTTTGCATCTCTAAATAAAATAACTGGCTATGTATATATTATGTACATATATAGAACACGTAGAAACTCTCTGACAATTAATACAAGGGTCTCACCTGAAATTGGAGCTACCTTTAATATGATTCAGAAGACTAACAAGGCCATTCTGAAAATCTCTATGCATGCTAACTCTTTAGTCTGGTTTAAAGCTAGCTTCCAAAATCACAGTACCCAATGTGATCAAAATCCAACACTTGGACAATTTTTGCCAAACAAAGTATACACTAAAAATATGAGGATTATACAAGCGAAAGACCATACTTGAGAAGAAGTAGGAGGGTCATCATCAAGAGTCAGTTAGGTGCCTCAACACTAGAGAGACTAGAACCTATGTTGGGCATCTCTTAATGTACCCACTTGTCCTAAAGACAGACATTAGGGCCTTGATCAATATATGCCGCGTGTGGACTGTGCCAAGAAAACAGTACCCTTTTCTTTATCATGAGTTGGACCCGTAACAATTATCTTTTTTTCTTGTTATTATTGCTAAAAAACTAAGGGAATTAAACCTACCTAGCTAGCTAGATACCATTGATGAAGGTTTCGAGGAACTTTTGAGTTCCTTTCGGGGACATGATTCTACATGTTAATAAAAATTAGTGCTTCAAGGGACCGCCATTTATAATATTATATCTTGCAGGAAAATGTGATGCAAGCAATGTCTGAGCTTCTAAAAGTTTTCTTGTGGTATCTTCGTTTATTAGCAAACAATAAAACTATATATATAGTACGTAGCTACTATAAAAGGCTAATACTATTTGTAAAACTTCAATGGAAGGCCAAACCACATGGCCTATACTCTTAAATGACTAGTCAATGATATAATTGGAGCCCCATTGAAACCTTATAAAGAGCAAGAACTTATGTTTCTCAATTATGTGAGATCTCATATACCACCTACACTTCTCCTTATCATATGGGATATCACAGATTCTCTTCTGTCTAATTGGCAGATAAGGATAAAAGACAAAGTGGGTTTGTAATTACATTTCTATTATGAATTAGTTAGGTAGTAGCTAGCTAGGTTTGTCTGGCAAATTAGGCAATTAACCAATATTTAGAAATATTAACAAAATCCATGAAATTTGAGGTTTCAAATGGGGATTAATATTTACATAAATGTGGTAAATCCAACCGAAAACCAAGCCATATCCAATAACTAATGTATTTTACAATTCAAATTCTGCTTTCTTTTTCTCAAACAAGTTGAGTATTTTTCTATCTTTTTTATGAATCTCATGTAGGACAATAACAAATAATTGGAGCCACCTTCTATATTTATGTAATGTTTCTCTCTATACACAGACAAATTGGGAGACCAGTACTTTATCATTAAACATCCACTAATCACACACGGATCATAAAGGGTGCACAACTTCATGCAAAAAAATTATGAAGAGTAAATATATAAATGCACTGAATTTATAGCATGCAAGGGTAAGTACTTCAAGATAAAATGTAGTTATTCGGTTCTATGAAAACCATATCATACCCAGAAAACCGAGTGGTAATTAGAGAGAGAGAGATCGGTGGAGCCTAAAATAGTGAAAGAGAATTCACCGGTGTCGGCGAGGCAGCGAGAAGACGCTTTGTCAAGCCTCGAGCCACAGAGAGAGAGAGAGAGAATCACACGCGGCGCGGGGGGGGGGGGAAGAAATTGGAAAATTAGGTGAGGGGTAAATTTAGATTTTTTCACTGTGGATGACTTATTACGGAAAGTTAGATGTCTCCATAATAACCAAGATACAGATAGAAATTCATCTTTCGCAACGAGCTCAATTGCAGCGAGTTACATTTGCCGCAAAATGAATTTGTAGCGGCGACAATTGTTTAATGATGAGGGTTGAATTCCGTTGTATGTATTGTTAGTGACATATACATTAGCGACGACCTAAAATCACCCCAAATACTACATTTTCTTGTAGTGCCATATCATGTATGTCCTAGGCGTTCATGCCCCCACACAGTTTCAAACTACTTTATTTATTTATGTTCCTGGGAAAATCTATCTAGACCTACATTCATAAAACTAGTATAAATATAAATCGGTTAGTCCTCTTTGGGATATCAAAACCAAGAGTACTTGCATTAATATACAATATCTCTTGTTAGTGTTCCAAATAGAGAGTAAAACAATAAGAGCTTGTTATCTTTAATTTCTGCTTCTACTACTTGGACTCTTATCTTATATGGCAGAAAAATTTGGATTCAGTTTTGATTTGCGTGATTCTAAAGTCAAATGCATAGAGGAAGAACGACAAGCACTCCTCCAATTCAAACTACACGTTGTAGATCGTTCCCATTGGCTATCTTCTTGGGATAGTGGTGAAGATTGTCGCAAGTGGGAAGGAATTAAACGCCGGACGGGTCATGTTGTTATGGTTGATCTCCGAGCAGATGATTGGTTGCATGGCGCTGAACTAAATATCTAGAAGGTGAGATAAGTTCTTCATTACTTGGATGCAATATTTGACTTACCTGGACTTCAGTTTGAATAACTTTTCCGGAAGCTTCCCAAATTTTATTGGCTCACTTACTAGATTACAATATCTCAATCTTTCAAGAACATATATAGTTGGAACCATTCCAGAACAATTAGGAAATCTCTCGGGATTGATCTCCCTTGATCTGAGCTTGAATTATGGTCAACTCACGGAGGCACAAAATATTGATTAGTTAAGTCATTTTTTATCTTTAACATACTTGGACATGAGTTGGGTCAACCTCAACCAGGTACTCAATTGGCCCAATAAGGCTATGATGCTCCCTTCTTTAATACACTTGAGTCTAAGTGATTGTAGTCTCTCCACAACGACTCTTCAATTGCTTTATTTCTAGATCTTTCTAGCAATCATGATATGATGGAGACACACAATCTTGATTAGTTAACTCATTTTTCATCTTTAACATACTTGGACATGAGTGGGGTCAACCTCAGCCAGGTACTCAATTGGCCCATTAAGGTTATGATGCTCCCTTCTTTGATACACTTGAGTATATGTGATTGCAATCTCTCCGCAATGACTCCTCAGTTGCTTTCCATCAATGCTAGTTCCTCATCGCAACTTCTATTTCTAGATCTTTCAAAAAATTATCTCACCTGCTCAGTATTTCATTGGTTGTTCAACGCCACTACATGCCCTGTTGATCTGGACCTTACGGATAACAGGTTACAATGCTCCATTCCGGATGCCTTTGGTTCCATCAGTTCTCTTCGAACCTTAAATCTTGTTGGAAGTCAACATGTTGGTGGTATTCCAAAATCTTTTTGGAATTTATGTGCCTTTAGTCATTGACTATTTCGTATAACAATCTTAGTAGAAACCTTTGCGAATTTATGAGTAATGTGTCGGGTTGCTTGGTGGACTCCTAGCAGAATTTTAAAATAAGCAACAATAAATTCATGAGGTCATTGCCTGAGAGTATTGGAAACTTATCCAATCTTGAGATCTTGGATGTTGCTTAGAATTCCCTCACTGGGGTGATCACTGAAGCCATTTTTCAAATCTCTTCAAACTGGAAGGGTTAGATTTAGGGTTAAATTCTTTGATTTTGAGATTCAACTACGATTGGGTTCCACCATTCCAACTGTATCTTATTTCTTTGAGCTCTTGTAGATTGGGATCAGCTTTCCCAAAGTGGCTTCAAAGTCAAAAGGATTATATTTTGCTTGATATTTCTAATGCTGGGATTTCTGACATTATCCCTGCTTGGTTTTGGGACTTCCCTCCCAAGTTAACCTTTTTATATATGTATAACAATCAGTTGCATGGGAACTTGCCAGACTTGTCATCATCCAGACTTGGTATGTTTGCTATTATAGATTTAAAAGCCAACCGTTTTGACGGTTCAATACCACCTTTTCCAGCGAATGTGTTATCACTAGACCTATCGAATAATAGGTTTTCTGGGTCAGTTTCCATCCTATGTAAACTCAATACTCCAACGTTATTGGAATCTTTAAATCTCTTAGCAATACACTGTCTGGAGGGCTTCCAGATTGTTGGATGTATATTCGTAACTTAGTTGTGCTTAATTTGGCCAACAACAATTTCTATGGGAAAATACCAGACTCAATGGGCTCCATAGTCTTACCAAACTCAATGGGCTACATAGTCTCGATTCAACGTTTGCGTTTAAGCAACAATGAATTTGTTGGAAAGATGCCGATGTCCCTTTAGAATTGTAGCAAGGTTATAACCATTGAATTGGGAGCAAATTACTTGTGTGGAATGGTACCTCCATGGATTGGTAATAGTCTACCAAATTTGGTTATTCTTAACCAACGATCTAATCAGCTTTATGGACGTTTGCCTTTAAACTTATGTCATCTATCAAATGTTCAAATCTTGGACCTTTCTTTGGACAAGATTGAGGGACTATTCCAGTGTATCTACAACTTGACTGCAATGTCTCGTACAGAGAGTACATATTTGATGGCCACATACACGTATAATGGAAGCAGATCTTATTCATCCTTGGTATGGAAAGGAAGAGAGTTTGTGTTCAAACATTCCTTGGGACTTGTGAAGATGATTGATCTTTCAAATAACAAATTACATGGAGAGATTCCAAAAGGGATTACTAATCTTACAGAAATAATTGCCTTGAATTTATTGAGAAACGGTTCATTTGGACTAATCACTCCGAAGATCAGTTTGTTGAGAAATTTGCAGTCTCTTGATTTATCAAGAAACCAACTTTATGGTGAAATCCCAATGAGCATTTCTAACTTAAATTTTCTTAGTCAATTGAACTTGTCCACAACAACTTATCAGGCAAAATCCCAACAGTAACTCAAATACAAAGCATTTTTGGGAAATCCTAAACTATGTGGTTCTCCACTTCCAAACGAGTGTCTAGAAGATCTTCATCCAAATTACATTAACACTCAGGGTCACAAGAAGGAAAATGATGATGATGGATTTATAACTAAAGGATTTTATGTTGCTGCAACTCTCGGATTCATAGTTGGATTTCTGGGGGTGTGTTGCATTTCGGTGCTAAACATATGGTATATAATGAAGCATCTCACTTCCAATGCTCGAATGATATTTGCTAGGCATCTTAGGTTTATATACACACACACACGTTAATCACATATTTTTCAGCATTAAAGAAGGAAAGCTCTTATCTATATTTGGTTAGAAAAATAAATTCATCATCCTTTCAATTATCATCCTTTAAACATCTCATGATGTGTCATTAAATGATTCACAGATAAGTGAAATATAACAAATAGTTTTCCAATTATTTATATAATAACACCCAATCATTTAATAGTACATCATCAAATGCTAAGAGCATGATGATACCGATACAACATGATACTGATAAAATAATATTAAGTTAACCACTTAAAATGAACATGTATATATTAGTATATATCATGTAGGGGTGTAATATCAGTATATATATGTCCAATTTGGTTCAGTTTTAGATAAAATTTATGACCGAACTGGTATGCACCAGTTTTGCATTTTCGAAAACTAATTACGCACCGATTACCCTCCTAAACCGGTACTTTCAATTTTACCGGTTCTGATCCGATTTGATCCAGTTTTTCAATTTTAATAAAATGCAAATTTTTCATAAAAAATCTATTTATAAAAAACAAAAATTGCTTTAAAAAAATTCGTTTCATTAAAATTCTGTTACTGTTTACAAAAATCTACTTTATAAAAAAATCTGTTATGTAAAAAAATTCTGCTCTAAAAAAACTGCTATAAAACAAAAACTGAAAATAGAAATCTGATGTTAAAAAAAAAACAAAAAAAAATTACTATAAGCCTATAAATGTAATTGCTACAAAAAAAATCTGCTATAAGTCTATAAAATCTGTTATGTACAAAAAATTCTGCAATAAAAAGGAAATTCTGTTATGAAATAAAATAAGTCCAAAAGTCTAAATCACAAGTCCAAAAGTTCAACAAATTAAAAGTCCAAAAATCCAAATTCCAAGTTCAAATTAAAAGTCCAAATTACAAATCCAAATTATATGTCTAAATTACAAGAACATCCGATAAGAAACTTTACAACTAAAACAAAGAGCTATGCCCCAAGCCACCAACTCTAATAGTCCATTCAACAAATCTTGCAATTGTATAAAAATAAGTCAAGCAGTTAATTCCAATAAAAAATTATTAATTACATTAAATGAAAAAAAAAACTTGAGGAATGATGTAAAAAGATGACATGCTTTAAATTTAATCATCTCCAACCAAAGAAGTAGGTCTTGAAGAACTCCCTAGATATTCCATAAGCTCTACACAAAAGGGGAAAAAAAAATAAGCATAACAATTAAAACAAATCAAAATATGGTATACACTTTAGAGATAGTAAAAGAAAAGGTGAATGATGCTACATACATGTATCAAATTTCTCAAAATCCTCAATATCATTCATTAAACTATGAATGTTAATCGGGGCAGATGAAGAACGGGGCCAATTTTGTGTACAAATAAGGGCTTCTACCATAAGTGGAGATATGCTACTGTAGAAAGGATCAAATACTCGACTTGCTATGTTAAAAACTAACTCAAAGGCAACTGTAGATATCGAAACTACAAGAACATCCTTCACAACTCTTGAAAGTCCAAATTAAAAGTCCAATGGAGTTAACATCCTTCGCAACTGCAAGAACGCACGGTATCTAATAGAGTTAACCTTCTACCAAGTCAACAACTTGAATTTTGTATCATCTTCTTCACATTTTTCAGACAAATAGCTCTTCACTTCAGATTTACTCTCCAAAAAGTTCTCCGACTCCAAATGATTCTTAAATTGAGCCAATTTAAATAATCTAAAATCACTTGCCCAAGCAGTCGAACTTGTAGTATTAGCCCCTCCTTCACTTGATTAGCTCATAATTTGATCTTGTGTACCAATATCACATCCATCATTTTCACAATAACTATTGTATAAACGATTCAAGACATCTTTAACCCGATCCACAAGCATAAGAACTTTCGACCTATTATCATCATACATTCCTTCAAAACAAAATGCTAGATAACGTATTTTATATCGAGGATCAAGAACCAACTCAACATACAACAAAATATTCATTTTTTCAAGATTTTCCCAATACTTCTCAAATTTATATTTCATATTAAATGTCATTGTACTCAAATTATGAGGCCCTTCCACACACTCCAAATTAATTATATCTTGAATTCTCGCTAGCTCAAATACAAAACAGTTGCAAGTGACATAATTGGTTTTCGAGAAACACAAGATTACATCATAAAAGAGTTTAAAAACTTTACAAACTACCTACTCTTATCCCAATCATCCTTGGTTGGAGGCCCTAATTTGGATGCCCCTCATTTACTCAACTGATCATTAACACCATCATCATCCTCAGTATCATGCTCCTCAGTACCATCATCATCCTCATAGTATATTATACTATGATTTTTATATGGTATAAAAATATACTATATAAATATAGTATACTATATATACATATTACAGTGGTAACATATATGCTACTAATAATATATTAAATGATGGTTAGACACTTTTTTACACGAGTGCATATGATCAAATGTATAAAAATGTATTTATCAAAATTAATATATATTATAATACTAAATAACTATAGACTACATCAATACTAATAGTAATAGTAATACTATATACTACCAATAGTGATATTAATACTATATATTATACTATTATAGTGTTACTACTACATATAGTATATATAGTATATATAAATATATATATATATATATTATACTGATATAGTGATACTAATACTATATGTTATACATTATGGAATATATATTATATATTATATAATAATATATTGATATTAAATTATTACTAATACTATATACTATACTAATAGTGATATGAATCAGTGATTAATATAATTATATAATAGTATTAGTATTAGTATAACTACTAATACTATAATGATTTATATAGTTCTTTATATATAGACTTAAAGTGGATTACTAATATTAATAGTATTAGTATTAGAGCATAAAATGTAATTAATATACTAATATACATTAGTATACTAATGTATACTAATTATTTAAAGCGAAATGTAATTAATATACTAATGTATATTAATATTACTAATGTATTATGTATTTATCAAAAGGAAAATGTTGAGAATTTATTTGGTCATAAAATATTATTAATATATATAGTTTATGTTTAAAGCATATGATCAAACAAATTTCATGTTTAAGATTAAAATTATATGTTATAAATTATAATAACATTATCTTATATATAATTATAATTTATAGTATTATATATATCATATATAAAAATTATATATAATGTGACACCCTGACTCTCATATACAGAAACGCAGGAATCGTGATATCGGGATGATGACAACACAAGTCACGCATACTAACGATAAGTGCCAAGTATGTGTACATGCATAAGGTGTACAACAAAAATAAAGCAGCGGATAATTTAAATAAGTCGACTAAGTACCATAATTATTTAATACAAATTCACTTAAACCAAAGCGTTTTAAAAAGCAATACAGTTATCCAATAAAAAAAACATAATAGTACCAAATACATAATTCAAAACGAGAAACAATTCCCAAACACTAGCGAGTGATCCCAAATTACTCCTCCGGTAGAGCCAAATCCTCAGGCTCAACGTCTTCACCTGCATCAAAATTTGCGATACCATAAAACGGTACCACAGGGTAAGGAATACCACATGAGATGTGAATCTCAGTAAGTAACAATCCAAACAACCCACAAGATAAAAATACATTAATACATCCAACAAACATGTGTGCACATGATGAAACACGAATGTGACCCAAAACCCTCATTTTCCCCAAAAATAATTATTTTTCAACGCAAGTCAAAAATCCCATTTGATCCAAAATACACCATGAATAATATCCTCTATTTTCCCAGAAAATGGCCCAAACATAAACCAACAATTTTTCCAAAAAATAGTGCTCATAACCATTAAATCATAAACCACCATCTTTCTAGAAAATGACCCAACATAATAATTTATCAGACACTGTAAGCAGGAATCACAAGCGGGACTCTACCACCATCCCTACTTACCACCATTCCTACCGCGTGCACCGTAGGCGGGAATTGCAGGCAAGACTACCACCATCCCTACTGCAGCATGCATCGTAGGCTGGAATCACAAGTGGGACTCTATCACCATCCCTGCTTACCACCATCCCTACAATTCATTTCCACACACGAGGTATCTATCAGAGCACTGTAGGCAAGAATCACAGGAGGGACTCTAGCACCATCCCTGCTTACCACCATTCCAACAACTCGCGCTATAGGCCAAAATCGCAGGCGGGACTTTATCACTGTCCCTACTTACCACCATCCATACAGTCCATTTCTCCTCTGTCTCAAACTATTCAATCCATTCATTTCAAACATACCCAAAATCATTTCTCACATAAAAACTCTCTCACACAAAAACCTAATTTTCATTCACAACACATGAGCATGCATGAAATGATGCAATAAATGCTATGATGTCAAACACAACATAAACGCACGCGAGCATAATTCAATTAAATAAACAACCCATCCTCACATCCAACCGGTCCCCATACTCCTCGAACTCAATGTTCGGCACCCAATCAGACTGTAGAAGATTTGTTAGTGCAAAAAAAATATATTTAAATCTCAAGAAATTCTTTGAAAAATTACTTACAGTACTAAAATATAATTTTAAAAGAATCAACGAGGTGCAAGAGGTGGCGGCACAATAACGTAACAATGTATTTTGGACTATGGTCATGGATCTCAATAACTCAACTTTTGAACAGGGACAAATGAAGACTCGGGAGGGCTAGGAAAGGGTTTAGGGGTGTTGTTGAAGCTACTCGTGGGTGGAGGCGTGAGCGGCGATTGAAGGCCAAAACACCCAAATTGGAAATGGGGATGAAGGGGCTTCAAGGGTGGCAGATCGGAGCTAAGGAATGGTGGTTTGGGTGGCTGGAAGGCCGATGGTGGTGTGGTGAAAAGCTAGTGGCCAACGATGCCGCAACGGCGCGTGCGAGCTCAAGGGTGCTGCTTGGAGCCACGCGTGGAGGCTAACGGCAGTGAGGGAGGAGCTGAAAATGGAGGGGGAAGGTCGCCGGTCAGAGGGGAAGAAAATAGGAGGGGTGGTGTCACTCACGGACTACGCACGATGGCGCACTGGGTGGACGAAGAAACGGACGGGGGAGGTGGGGGTTGTCGCCGGGAGACGAGAAGCGGAGGAAAAGAATGAGAAAAAGAAAAAGTGAGAGAAAGAAATAAGATTCAATCCTCACAATCTGGGTCACAAAAACTGATCTAACGAAAAGAATATCAAAATAGTAAGTTGAATAAAATAATTTAAACGCAGTGACTAGTTAAAATAAAATAATAATAAAAATCTAACAATACAATAATTTTAAAGTCCAACATTAAACTAATTTAAAGTAAATACATTTTAAATGCAAAATAATAAGTAATACCAAGAAAGCACATCAACATAAATTTCACAACTTAAAAATCATAAAATAAATCCAACGAGAAATTCGATAAATTTAAAACAAGAGAACTAATATTTAAATTAATTAAAATAATCCTTCAATTAAAATATAATAAAATACGAGATATCACATCTAATATTAACAAAATTAATTTAAAATATATAATATAGCGAATCGGTCCGATCCGATTTGGTCCGATCCTAAAAAGTATAGAATCGGAACCAAACCAGTACCAGCCAGTTTTGTAGTGATATATATGGATTCCTGTACAAAATGAGTTACAAGCCCCCGTCACTTTTTTGTAACTAGGTATAGTTTTGAAGATAAGATTTAGGTTCCTAGAAATAAAGCTAAGAAAGTCCCAACCCAAAAATGCTTAGATGGATTAAAGAAAACATAGAGAAGGGAAAATTACTTATATTTTAATCCCTTGAACTATCACCACTTTTATAATCGGAATATCAAACTATCAAAGTTGTCATCTTGCCTCCCAATTTCAAAAATAAGTTGCAAACTATACCAAGTACTTGTTAAGATATGATAGTTCAATAGAACAAAAAAAAAAAAAAAAGTGACGTCGCATAATCGATCTTAACCATGAAATCTTAAAAGGTACGTGGAGTAAATTGCAAGGAAAGTGGTAATATGAAGATGTAAAAATACTAATTTGATAATTGCTTCATTTGGATAATAAGTTAAGTTGATATGTTTATGAATAATAGTGAGATATTTGAATTGAGATGAGACGATGAGTGAGAAACGGTACGGTTTGAGTTAAAATGTTTTATGGAATTTTGAAAAATGAAAGAGAAAAAATTAAATAAAAATATTATAAAATTAAAATATTATAATAATATAATTTTTGTTTTAAGATTTAAAAAAGCTAAACTGTTTTTTGTGTTTTGTTTGGAAGTATGAAAAAGTTGTAATAATTAGATAATGATTAGATGAAAAAGTTAAAAATTTAAAATTGAAAAATGTTTATGTTTGTAGTGTTTGGATATTAAGATAAGTTGAGATGGAAGAATCTCTCTATTCAAACCAAGCCTAAAAATGTTGAGTGTTTGAATATAAAAGATGATGTCTCTAAAACTAAAACCATGTCATCTGAGTTTATTACATGTCGAACTCATGAACGGCTTGAAATATATTACCTTCCTTGGAACTACAATAATTTCATTTCAAGTTTAATATAATCTTTACTATTTGATAGTTGGATGGTTATATTGTTTAATCAAATATAGTTTGATGATCATATTGCAAACTGCATACGTACCACTATGGTTACAGGCTTGTTTGCTTAACAAATTTTCAAATAAATAAATGGATAACTTCAACTCAAAAATCTTCCATTAAAAAAAAAAAAACATTATTAATTTTGTTTTCCAATTGATATGGAACCATTATAAAGGGCAAGAATTTCAAATTTCTATTTCAATTTCTCGTCCTAACGTGGAATTATTATAAATAGTAAGAATAAAAATTTATTTTTCCTAGCCCAAACAATCTAGAATACCATATACCACATATACTCACCATTTAATATGGGACATTACATTTAATATATTAACCACTTAAATGACAGCCACTTAAAATAAACGAGTTGGAAGAAAACGAAAAATGCACCAAAAGTAAGGAAGGATAATGTAAGACAAATATGTATCATTTGACTTGAATTTTTATGTAGTTATCGAATGACAGTCGATAGAAAGATGGAAAGAAAAACAACCTTTTCGTCAACCGAATTAGTTGAGACCCTTTACTTTGAAAATTATTGTGGGGGGCCCTTTTGGTTCCCTTTTCGTCAACCGAATTAGTTGAGGCCTCGTCAACAAAAAAGAAAGAGAAGATAAGGAGGAATAGAAGGGAGAGAAAAAATGGTGTAAGGAAAAAGTAGTCAATGCAAAATTAAGGAGGCAGAATGTGACATAAACTAAGAAAGAATAAAGAAAGAGAAGATGAGGAGGAAAAGAGGGAATGGAAAAGTGGGGAGAGAAAAATGGTGTAGAAAAATGGTGTAGAAAAATGGTGTAAATATCATATAATCATTTTTAAAAAATAAATAAATACAAAATTTACATAAAAAAAAATTTAATTTTTAATAATATATCTTATTCTTTTTAAAAGTGACTGTATAATGTTTGTGCACTCCATGACTATACGTAACGTGAGATTTTGTAATTATAGCCTCTACTATTTTCATATATAGAATCTTTCTTCAAATATGGTATATATATATATATATGTGTGTGTGTGTGTGTGTGTGTGTGTCTGTATCTTCTACTTGAATCCCTTCAATTATCTGTTAAAAATTTCGCCAACCTTGGAGAAGTACTTCCGTTAATTGTTCAATTTTACTACCATGTTTGAACAGCTACCCTCTCCCTAACATTCTCAATCAAAACTTTTGGAGTTTATATAGGAAACATCTCTAAATCAGAATTATATTTTTATTTGTCTCTTTTGTTTGAAATGAACTATTTTTAATTTGTATTTGTAGTTTTTAATTTACTTTTGAATAATATTCTTTTCTATTAATTCCAAAGTACTAATTATTTACAAGTATTTTTCAATGGGATGTAATTTTAAATCTAAACTGCAAGCTACCACTTTTTATATTCTATAATTAATAAATGGTAGATCATGATCTTGATTGATGAACTTGAAGAGATTAATAAATTAAAGAAAATAATATAGAAAGTTACAAAAATCATGATAAAATGACTACAACTTAAAAATCAAGACTGCAATTATATAGTCAAAAGTTAAAACTCAAAGAAATTAAAATATAACCTACATTCTTTACAAATAACTAATTAAAATGTAACCTACAATTAAAATGTAACCTACAATTAAAATTCCAATTGGAGCTCAACTTCAAATTCTCAATGCTTTTGCCTTCCCCTCATTAGTACTCATTTTAAAAACGTTACTTTTCTAGACAAATATAATAAAAATAAACATTTAGGTTCTTCTTACAATATAATCCTAAATGCAACAGAAATTTTGACTTAAATTTAAAATCCCATGATTTTGTTGTAAATTTTTGAAAAGCCAAAATGTATAATATTAGTTAAATCACTGATCATAATGTGCAATCTCTCTATATTCTTCTTGGTGTGCTCTTCAAGACTTTTATATTTTCAGTCCTGCGCATGACTTTTCTTAATTCTTTCTTAACTTTTTCTTTCTTTTTTTTTTTTGTAAATGTATATATAATATATGTTGATTATATATATTATATATATATATATATATATATATATATATATAGCATTACAGAGGGGAAAATCTTATCTATATTTGGTTAGTATAAATGATTCTTTCTTAACTTTTTTTTTTTTTTTTTAGAATCTCAAATAAATGAATTAATGGACTTGGTCAAACCAGTTAAATTCGAGTAGACTTTTGTGTGGAATTAATGGACTCTCAAGATCGAAAATCCGATCCCTTAATTTTTTGTTCCTTTATGCTCCTCATCAGCGACGTCTAATTACAAAGGAATTTTTACATATTGCTGCATGGGAATTTGAGTAAACAAATTCAAAAGCATTCATTTTTACAATTTTGTTGCATTCATTTTTTTAAGATCTATCCATAAGTTAAGATGTGGTTTCTTTTATACTCTTACTTGTTTTGATCTGAAGGGTCCCACAATAATTTTTAAGTAAAATTTCTCAATTAATTCGGCTTATTTTAAACACAATTTGACTCGATTGATCAAAATGTGTTATTCTTTTTCTTCCTTTTCTGTTGATTGTCATTCGAGCAAGTGCATGCATGTCTAAATTTAATATATTTTAAAATATCAATAAATAATAGTAAAATAATTTTTAAATAACAGTAAAACAGTTTGAATTAAGATGTTTTATTAAATTTTAGAAAATAAGAGAAAAAAATTAAATAAATTATTATAAAGTTAAATAAATTATTTAAATACAATTTTACGAATTTTTCATTTTAGTAAAATAGTTGTATTGTTTTTTATATTTTATTTAGATGTTTAAAAAAGATATAATAATTAGATAATAATTTGATCAAAAAGTTAAAAAATATTTTATTTATAATAATATTTAAAAATATCTCTTAATATTTAAGAATACCGTTGTACTAACAATGCCTTACTCTATAATAAATAATAATAATAATAATAATAATAATAATAATAATAATAACGGATTCAAAGTCGTGGCTGCCAACACGGATATGGATTATGGAGTAGTACTGCCAATATAGTAATTCTTTTCTCCTTTATATTGAAAATCATATTTTAATCTCCAAATATTTAATTAGCTTTTATCTCCATTGATTAAAAGAAAAGAAACCAAAAAACATAGTAGACTGCATGCATGATGATTAACAATTTTTGGAAGAATAATATTAGAGAGAAGTCACTGTAGTAGTACACAATTTATACTTACTACATGGCTGCTTCTAATTCTCTACTTCTTTTTTTTAGACTTAAGAGATGTGTGGTCTATATGACGTTACATCATGTATACAAAATAATTACTTCTAACCGTGACTACTATCTATATTTAATCTTTTTGGCAACAACTCCTCTTAAAGAGTTGTATATTACATATTGCTGCATATGAATGAGAGGCATTTGAGCGAAACAAACTAAGATGTATTGATCCTATCAATAATCTTGTTACATTCATTATCACAAATTTTCCAGTACCATCATTTACTATTAAACCATATTGTCGGGAATCACTTTATTTGTTAGCCTACATGTCTAATAATATTATACAGATATTTTCGAATTAAAATTACTATATTATTCGATGTTATATTTAAAACATTGAACAAAATATACGTGCCAACAAATCCTTATAACCATCTAATCAGGGGCAGAATTAAGTAAACGAAGATAAACTTTTTGTTGAATCTAAGATTGAATATAGTAAAGTCTCTATAATAAAGATAAAAATAACTATGTGAGATTTGTTGTATTCACTCCTAATTGTTAACTCAATGGTTGTATAAATGTACTTACTAACAAAACTAATCTAAACAAGCTAGCTAGTGGAAGACTTAAAAGGAAAAGTGTAAATAAATAGGAAAAACGAGATTGTAAATTTATCAAATAGCTTATAAAAAGAGACCAAGATATTTTATTACCTCTTATTAGATGTAAAAAGAAAAAGAGAATGTGAAATTTTATTAATGATAAAAAATAGGTGTAAGTATGAAAAATTATTAAAAAACTAAAAGAAACCTAGATAACTAAGTACTAAATGAGATTTTTGAAAATGTTTAAAGGGGTCAAATTATTTTTATATTAGGATATCTTTAAAAAAATCATATATTAGAGCATATTTTTGAAAATTTATCGTCCCCCCAACCACCAACGTAGGTCCGCCCCTACATCCAAACCTAGCTATTTCGCTTCACATCCAAACTTATACTAATAACTGACATTCTAATGCAAAATTTGAACGTCAACTTTAAGACGTTCGAACAAACTAATTGCGAACATATCGTTCTAACATCAGAACATATATCTCTTCACGTCCAAACTATTGGTAATAGACATTCGAATATAAAATTCTAGCGTCAAATTTTAAACGTTCAAATGAAAAATACGTGCAAACGTATTTATTAACTGTCTACACTAATATAATCGAACATTAGAAAAATTATTTTTCAAATGTTAGTTGGTTGGAGTGACATTCGAACGTATTCCTTTTCGTTCAATTGTACTCTTAGTGACGTTAATTGACTATCACAAATAGTCATCACATTCACACAAAAGAACGAACGGTAGACTATCAACCGCGATATGAGTAAGGCTATGATAGGGTTGTATGCAGTTTTCTTAAGCTGGTCATAGAAAACTTGGGCTTTGGGCAGAGATTAGGGGTGTAACGGGTCCAGTTCGGTTCGGTTTTGGACATATTTTACAACCAAACCAGTATATACTGATTTTGAGATTTGAAGAACCAATACTGCACTGATACTTCCAGTTTTGGTCCGGTATATTGCATATAATATTGCATATACAGGGAGGGACGCCGAATAATCGACAAGACAAATCAACCTGATAGTATACGACCGCTTTCAGAACCCAGAGACTTGCATAGAGATCAACAGGAAATGCGGAGGGCCCTCAATCCATCTGCATCAGATCATCTATGGCACATATAGACCAGATGCGAAGTCAGGAAACCATGCCACATTACTGGCACCTCTGCTGAGCTATCTGCCACATTTATGGAGTCGTCGCAGAGCTACACCACATTAAAAAATGTCTAACAACAGAAATAAAAGGGAAGGCACGGACTTTGTGGAAACAAAGACGATTTGCACCCTCCAACCCACGATATAAATAGCCAGCTCCCAGGTACGAAAAATGCTCTCTGATCCCTAGACACCTTTATTTATTTCCAAGCTTCCAAGAATATTTACTAACTTTGGCATTAGAGATTATCTAGCCCCAAAGCTGCCCTCTCCAAGTTGCACTACTTTCAATCTTTTGCAGGCCCATTTTTGAAGAGCTGAGTTGTCAAACCTTGGCCCAAAGGTGTGCGAAACATGATGTTAAAAATGGTGTCGTCTGTGGGATCGCTATAGATCTTGCGTGTACTTTGCGTGCCTGAGATAACCAGTTCCAGGTGACTCAGGAACTTGCTGAAGCTACAAGAGACATGGAAGTAACTAGACATAGAGCCATGTATTGTGGAGTGAAAAGGTCATAATGGAAGGAAGCCATACACGCGCTAGCAAAGCGATGCATCCATCAGAGGATGCCAGTGCCTTGCCGCCAGCTCCAGATCACGCAGAGGTCATATGCAAAGTGGAGATGAGCATGAACTCTAGAAAGCTGAACCAATCGGACCATTGGAGCTTGTCATTCCTCACCTAGATCGGCCAAAAGCCAAGGTGACAATTAGCAGCAAAATGACGTTTGAAGCCCAAAACGCCATTCAGCAACGTCTTGCTGAGCACTAGGACGTGTTCGCGTGGAGCCATGGGGATATGCAAGGAATATCGCCCAAAATTATAAAGCACAGCTTGAGTGTAGACCCAAAAGCTAAAGGAGTGAGGCAGAAGTGCCGAAGCGTCAATGCCAAGAAGAATGTCGCCATAGCCGAGGAGGTGGACATACTGCTAAGTGCGGATTCATCCAAGAAGCTCACTACCTAGAGTAGTTGTCTAATGTAATGCATGTAAAGAAGCCGAGCGGCAAATGGAGAATGTGAGTTGAATTCACTGACCTCAACAAAGCTTGCTCTAGGGATAGCTTCTCGCTTCCTTACATCAACCTCATTGTCGACTCAACGGCAGGTCATCGCATGCTTAGTTTCATGGATGCCTACTTTGCGTATAATCAAATCCGTATGAACCCTGTGGACGAAGAGGAAACTTCGTTCATCACTAACTGAGGCTTGTATTGTTATACGAGGATGCCCTTCAAGCTTAAGAATGCAGGGGCCACCTACTAGCGGCTGGTCAACCGTATGTTCAAAGCCTAGATAGGAAGAAATAAGGAGGTGTACGTGGACGACCTGTTGGTCAAACGTAAAACCTTAGAACAACACTTGGACGACTTAAGGGAGGCTTGTAAGATACTACGACAGTACCAAATGAAGCAGAATTCGGTAAAATGCACTTTTGGTGTCAGGTCGGGGAAGTTCTTAGGATTCATGGTGTTTGAGTGCAATATCAAGGCCAACCCCGAGAAGGTGGAGGCCATCCTCAGCATGGCGCCACCTCGAAGCATAAATGGGGTATAAAGGCTAGCTAGGCGAATAGCCGCCCTCAACAGGTTCGTATCGTGATCAATCTACAAATGCCTGACTTTTTTCAAAGACTTGCAAAAAGTGAAGGCAAGGGATGGTGAGTGCAACCAGGAGTTCGAAGCCCTCAAGAAATACCTCAGGAGTCCACTGCTCCTTAGCCAACCCCAATGCGAAGAAACGTTGACCCTATACTTAACGGTCTCCCCTCAGGCATCGTCCTTAGCATTCGTAAGCGAGAAGGAGGGGGTCTAAAGGCCGATTTACTACACCAGCCGGGCGTATCAGGGAGCCGAGGCTATATACCCCTGCATAGAACAGTTGGCCTTTGCGCTAATAGTAACAACGCGCAAGTAACTACGCGTAAGCTGCGTCAGTATTTCTAGCTCACCGAGTAGGGGTCCTCATGGAAACCCCTCTAAAGAAGGTGTTGCAATGACTGGACTCCTTAGGCCGGCTTATGAATTAGGCAGTGGAGTTGAGTGAGTTTGACATTGACTACGCACCACGAAACACCATAAAGGGGCAAGTATTAGTAGATTTTGTCATTGAATTCATCGGCTTCCAGGTTTGTGACATTGACTTTTGTGACAAACAGCAAAGTAATGATAATGTTCTCATTTCCCAAATAGGACGGACTCTATTACGCTAATGGAGGAAGATAGGCAAAATCTCAAACTACCCAGACTATTTTACCTCCCCAGGGGCTGAGGAGACAAGTCGGGTTTAAGGCCATCTTGACTCTCCGCGGTGGAGAGTGGGATTAGCCTCACGACTACTCGAAGAGAGAAGCTAGGATAAGGAAGATATGGAAGACGCCTTTACCTTAAGCAAGGTCATGAAGGCCTGGAAAGATGGATACATAGTGAGGACCAACAAAAACAAAAAATGAAGCGTAAGACGGAAGACCGCCAGCAGGCAGGGTCATCAAATATTGACCGAGCAGTGGCAGGGTAAACCACAAGAGGCACTGTACGGCAAACCCTCACGGCCGAGCTCTACTCGGGCTGGCCCTCAAAAATGAAAAAGATAAGATAAAAGGAAGAAGAAAAGAAGAATAGGGGAAAGAATGAGGAAAAAGCGTAGCCAGATATAATCAACAGAAGGAAATTTTATTAATCACCGGGAGCTACAAGGAACAAGTTACATCATAAAGCCGCAGAACTACAAGGAACAAGTTATGACATGAGACCCAATATCTTCATAAAAGAAGTTCCAATGCTCAACTGTAGACCTAGATAGTAAAGCGGCCAGGGATAATCCAAGAGGACTAGAAGACCGCACTGTTCTTGAACACATCTAAAACAGGATGAGCTGAAAATCTCCAACAATGATGAAGATGCCGCCAAGAATCAGAACATCTCGGAGTTGATTTCTACGTTGAGAACCGCTTATTGGATGAAGGCCAGGGATCACTGCAACCGAGCTCAATGAAATCATATTGAAGTACGAGCAGCAAGCAGAGATCTCCACCACTACCACATGTAGATAACGCCCGAGGTTACCTCGAAACATCAACAGGGATGTAATGAGGAAACTAATTGAGTCTTACGATGATGACCATAGCCCAAGAGAAGTCTGAAACCACCTGCTGACTGAGGAGAGGAAGAAGAAACTTTTGAAGAAGTGAAGACGCCGGGTGGGAATGGCTTCGAAGGCGAGCCTTGTAAGCAAAAGGATGAGAACGAGTGAGACACAATAAGCAAAATGGAGAGAATGAGAACAAGGGGTCCAAGACCCCAACAACAGCGGATTGGAAAGAAGATCTGCCCAAAAAACTCGCCCTCAATTGTCGGGATAGTTCCCTGCAGTGCCATCACCAAGGCCGCTTGGGATCAGACTCTTCCCAATGATGTCACGCCACTACAAAGACTCCTTGTGTGGGGAAAAATCCCCAACATTCATAACCCTGAGGTCGCACTAGGGGCTAATATGATTCTTCATCTGCTCTAAGCATTCTTTGTAGTCGAAGTCCCACGCATTGCCGCAAACACCATGAACATAAGACAGCTCCTCCCGCATACCTCGAATGGTAGCTTCGCGGCCTTTAAGAACTAGCTAGGTTACTTTTTGGGCAGCCTCCGCATCTTTCCTTCGCAGCCTCTCCTCCTCAGGGTTTTTCTCCTCGCCATCACTAACTCTTTAGCTTTTTTAACTGAGTTCTGAGCCATTTAATCGACCGGCTATCTGTGTCTCGCTGCTAATGCAGCTCCCGAATATTGACCTATAGCTGTTTAAACTTCGACTGACATTTGTCAATGGACTGTTGCAGTGCATCCCTTGCCTCGCATGTAAGCGAGGCAGAGCTCGCCGACTTCCCCTAGGATTTTATCAAGTCGGCAAGGGCTTCCTAGGCTGCCTCTTTTTGCATCCGCTCCATGGCCACACAATCCAAGGCCATTTGAGCTAGCAAAAGAAGATTTCGGTTCTCGTTTCTCAACTCTGCTTGGTTGTCCACGATGAATGCCGCCAAATGCTCAATTCCTTATAATAGAAAGTAAATAAAACTGAAGAAAAGGAACAAAGACAAGTCTAAGGAATTTGCAAGTAAAGTTTTACCCCTGCGAATAGCCTCTGGAGTCTACCCTCCATCTCGGAAAGTAGGTCGGTGTGACTAGGCAAAGCGGTCGTCCGAAGATCTGCCAGAACTTCTTCAATGACTTCCTCACCTTGCCCATCGTCAAGCACACCAGGCGCCATGGCTTCTTTGGCCGGAACGTCACTCTTCGCCGCCTTGACACCTCCAAAGTGAGTGACATTGATCATGGGAGCAACCTCGACAGCAACGCCCTGGATTGGCAATGCAATGCAAGGAGGACTCTCTATCATCACCATCTTTTCGAAAGCCCTTTGGGCTGCCAGGATAAAAAGTAGCATGACAGACAGTCCCCCTGGAGGGATGGGGACGTTATCAAAATCGGAACGGGCGGGTGAAATTCTTCGGGGTTTCTTCCCCTTTCCTTCTACAGGTAGGCTGGGGGAGCGACTACAAGGAGGTGATGTAATCGGGTTTATGGGGATACCCGCGTCAGAGCTCAAGTTGGCTGGAGGGGCCAGGTATCGGCGAAGGCTATCCTTTGTCAACAGAGCCTTTGAAGAAATGTCGTCCGGATGTGCCTTCAGGGTCGGTTTGCGGTGGATGTTTGTGTCCTTGTCCACGGTACCCCATATAACATGTACATGAAACAGGTGTTCGAGGGTTTGCCCAGCCAGGAACTCCCATCCTTCGCCTGACAGGAAAAAGAATTTGCGGGTGTATCCCTTCATAGTAGTATGCTGAGCCTCCACCTGGCCCAGTTCCTGAACTAGCTGGAAACTATAGAGGTGCCAGCCCTTCCGCACAACGTTATGAGTAATGAAGAACTCACAGGTTGTAAGATCCGGCAAATCTAACTCGGCCACCTCCAAAGCACGACACTAGATGACACATGATGAAACAAGAATGCTCCATGCAAGGGGAGGAAGTTGAGCAGGCACCAACTCAAAGAAGCCAAAAACTTCTCGCACCAGTTTGCAAAAAAGCAATCTAAGGCCACAAGAGAACATGGTGGGGTACACCGCCACCTCGGTGCCATAGCCCTTGGAATCCACTGCTCCATTAGTGGGAGAAGGCACCGCCGCTCCACCTTCGAGGGGATCCTATAGGTCACCCTCAACTCCTCTAGTTCAGCGGAAGTCACCACCGAACTTGGCCCAAATGGATGGCCCAAATGTGTACGAAACACGACGTTAACAATAGTAATAAGATATTTTAGTATATTATAATATATATTATAATTGTATTATAGACTATAGTGATATATTATAATATAGACTATAGCGATATATTATAATATATAATATAGTGATATATTATAGTATATTATAATATATAGTGATATAGTTTTAGTATAACTACTAATACAATAAACTATAGTGATAATATATAGTTATTTATATAGAATTTTAAAATTTAAAATTATATTAATTAGTAGTTTATTATATAATACAAAATTATTTTATATATAATTATATATATAAATGATATATAATGTAAAAAATATTTTATACAATATAAAAAATTAATATATATATATGAACCAGTTTGGGCAAGTATTAGAAAAAAGAAAATCGGAACCGGACCGATTTTGATCGGATTTGAAAAAAATGGAACCTGTAGCAGACCAAACCGAACTCGGTACCAGACCAAACCCACCAGTTTGGTCCTGTCCGATTTACCGGTTCACCAGGTTTTTTTTTTTTTTTTCCCACCTCTAGCAGAAATGGGCAAGTTTGATTATGAAATATGTTACTTATGTTAATTACTCAGTTTTAGTGAATGGTGAACTACAACAAAATTTACAGCCTTCAAGGGGTGGATCTTTGATAGGGGATCCCTTATCTCTATACTTATTTATTATTTGTGCTAAGGTGTTCAGTGGTCTCATCTCACATGCTCATATGCACGACTCTCTCACTAGTGTGCCAATTGCAAGAGGGTTGGTTCGAGTATTACATCTATTCTTTGCTAATGATGGTTTACTCTTTATTAAAGCTTCTTCATTAGAATGGAGTAGATTACAAGATCTTCTTCTGTGTTATGAGATAATTTTTGAACAAAAATTGAATAGGGATAAAACATCTTTATATTTTAGCAAAAATACAGCATGGGCAGTGAGGCAAACTATCAAGGAGATATCTGGGCTAAGATCAATTGGATGTTTTGAGAAGTACCTTGGATTACCATCGATGGATGGTAGAAACAAAACAATTGCTTTGAAATGAATTGTTGATAGAATTTGGGGAAAGCTTACCAACTGAAATCAAAGTTTTTGTCACAAGCTAGAAAAGAAATCTTACTAAAAGTAGTCATTCAATCTCTTCCAATTTATTGTATGGCCCTATTTCAATTACCCAAGACTCTTTACTGTCAGATTAATCAAATGATGCAGAAAGTTTTTTGGGGTCATTAGGACAATGATCATAAGGTCCATTGGTTGAGTTGGCAAAGAATCTATACTCCAAAAAGATCAGGAGGTTTAGGGTTAAGGGATTTGGAGGCTTTCAACACAGCTATCTTAGCAAAGCAATTAGGGATAATATTAAAATAACATTCATCCTTATCTATTGAAATTCTTAAAGCTAAGTATTTTTCAAATTTATCCATTTTTTAGGCTGTGTTATACAAAAATGCTTCCTATGCTTGGAAAGTATTTTTTCAACTAGGAACTTATGAATGCAGGTATGTGGTGGAGGGTTGGGAATGGTACTAGTATTCGAATATGGAAAGATAAATGGCTGCCAATACCTATTATGGAAAGATAACGTTCAATCCCCAATTTATGTGCTTGGCGAGTATGATTTGGTTTCAGTACTTATTATTCTTGGTACAACTGTTTGGAATAAACCTTTGGTGCAATATTTGTTTAGTGAAGATGAACTTGATATGATTCTTAATATGTGTATTAGTCCTCTATCAAGGGAAGATAGAATGGTATGGAGGTGTACTAATGATGAAAGATTTTCAGTTAAAAGTGCATATTATCTTCAACTTGACTTAAATTCAAGCTTTTCATGCTCTTCTTCTCAAGCTACTAGTTTTGATAAAATTTGGCAGAAAGTTAAGACCTCTAATACACTACGGTGGTGAAATCTTTTATTTGGGAGGCTTGTTGTGACATACTACCTACTAGAAGCAATCTTAAACTCAAGCATGTGTTGTAGGAGGATCTGTGTCCTATTTGTGCAACTGAAGTGAAAACTGGGACACATGTTCTTTGGGATTGTTCTTCTGCTAAGGATGTGTGGGCTCTTCATTGTAAAAAGCTTCAAAATTGTAGTATTTATGATCTTAGTTTTATGCACCTAGCTCTCAAAATGACAAAGTACTTAGACAATACAGATTTTGAATTATTCTTTGTTATTGCTAGACTCACATGATTGAGACGTAATAAACTACTGTATGATGGTTTGTTCCAACATCCCTCTCAACTATTTCAGATGGCTAATGTCTCTTTGGAAGAGTTTTATCTAATAGTTCAATCTTCATTTCTAAGCACAATGCAAGAGCAAGTTCCTGTCCAGGTTTGGCAGCCTTCATTTTCAGGTTTTATAAAAGCAAATTGGGATATTGCTATATATGGATTATCAAAGTAAGATGATGGGTATTGGATTATTTTAAGGGATGAAGAGGGGGGTGTTATTGCTACAAAGCAGATCGGTAAGTTTGGAAATCCAACACCTCAAGTTGCAGAGACTTTTGGAGCTCTTAACATGTTGCTTTTTGCATGAATCTGGGATTTGACAAAGTGATTTTGTAGGAAGATGCAAAAAAAGTTGTGAACTTTGTTAAAGTTACTTCTGGTTTATATTCCTCTTGAGGTAATCTTAGATGTTCTTGCTTTGCTGTTTGTCTTCTCGGATTGAGACTTTTGTTATGTTCTAAGATATGTTAACCAAGTGGCTCATCTCTTAGCCAAATCTACTATTTATTTATCTTGTGAATCAGTATTTCTGGATAAGTTTGCAGATTGTATTAAATATCTTGTAATATATAAAAGCATGTATGACTTTTTCTCTAAAATATATATATAGTTAGTTATATCTTTTTCCATATTATGGAACATTTTTCAAGATTATTAATTTTTTTTTTTTTTGTATTTTAAAACTAATTATATATTTTCAATTTTATTTTAATGATATGCCTTTTGCGTAGATAGAGTGAAACCTGCGCTGGTGAACTTCTTATTGGCTGATGATCAATGCGTTCTAATTATTCGCAAGGTGACCTTTTGGTTCGCTAAAAACTAAACCGGATTCTTTAATTTTCAACAAAAATTATCTAGTGACAGCTTGTCACGCTGTTCTAGCTAGTTAGTGGCTAGTTAGTGATAAACACATGTCAAATACATACAATATATAAGCATTTTCAAACCTTACAAATGTCCAGTAGCAAAAATTGAAGAGATTAATAAAAGAAAATAATATAGAAATTAAGTTACAAAAATAATGATAAAATGACTACAACTTAAAAATCAAGACAATTATATGTTTAAAAGTAAAAAATCAAAGAAATTAAAAATTAAACTTAAAGAATGAAAAATATTATTATTAATACTCTAAATTCTTTACAAATAACTAATTAAAATATAACCTACAATTAATGTAGTTCTTTATTTTTTCCCAAGAAAAAAGTGTTTGAAGTCAAAATGTCCAAAATTTATAAGACGTACGTTAATGATACGGTAGGGTAAACGGATCATGATGTGAGTGAACAGGTTCACAAAATTATTTGGCGTGGAAATTGGACTATCAATCCAAACCATTTTTAGACACTGCATTAAATTAGGGCTGAGCACTGACTGCTTCGATGTCGGAAGGCCCAATCTCTGACTCCGACTCCGACTTTATCAGAGGTCGAATCTGACCTCCGCCTCCGACTCCAAGATGCAGAGAATCCGCTCCGCCTCTGACTCTGACTTGTCGGAGCGGAGTCGGATTTTTGAACTTTTTTTTATTTTTTTAACTTCATATTTGACTCACTTTTTTAAAGAAAAAAAAATTGTGGGCTTTCAAATTTCAATTTTCTCAAAATTACAATCCAAACTTATTAAACTTTTGATTATAATAAAAAATACAACTAAATAAAACAAGTAACATATTAACATACATTCAAAAATTAAAAATAAAAAGAAAGTCAAATTTTTACACGTACTCCCATCATCCATGATTTCATATTCACATCCAACTAATCACTACAATAAACAAAGGCACCGTATACAAAATGAAGATTAAAAAAAAAAAGGCACCGTATAGTTACTATAGTATACTATTATAATTACTATGAATCTATTTTTAATTATATATATATATTATATAAATATGAAGATTCATAAAACATATATGATATATATTATTATGTATGAATATTAAAAAAAAAGACACCATATACGAAATGAAGATTCAAAAAATAGTATTACTCTTTTATATATAATATACTATTAGTCTATTACTATTGTGACGCCCCGACTCCCATGTACAAAAACAAGGGAATCGTAACGTCGGGATGACGACAGCACGGTCACTTATCTCAACGAAATGTGCTCAAGTGTGTGACATGCAAAATTGCACAATAAAAGTTGCAGCAGATATTATAAATAAGTCAACTAAGTACCAGAATTTTAATACAAATATTCAAAACAAATTATCCTTCAAAAGTTATACAGTCATCCCTAAATATATTACAAGACAAATACATAAATAATTGATAAAGCTAATCTCGATAAACAGGAGTAATTCCATATCACTCCGCCAACGGAGCCAAGCTTAAGGCTCGTCATCCACATCTGTATCAAAATTTGTGATACTATAAAACAGTACCACAGGTAAGTATAAACCAAACAACTCTCGGGATAAAAACATATTAATGCAACCAACATGCATGCATATGATAAAGTACGCTTAGCCATAAAATACTATTTTTTCCAGAAAAATGACTATTTTCAACGCACGCCAAAATCTCATTTTGGCCCAAAAAAATAGTCCGTCATTTTCTCAGAAAATAATTCACATAAACAAACCATTAATCGGACACTGTAGGCGGGAATCGCAGGCAGGACTATACCACCGCCCCTGCTTACCACCATCCCTACTGCGTGCATCGTAGGCCGGAATCATAGGCGGGACACAACCACCATCCCTGCTTACCACCATCCCTACCGCGTGCACCGTAGGCGGGAATCACAGGCGCGACTCTACCAACATCCCTGCTTACCACCATCCCTACAGTTCCTTTCCACACAATAAATACTTATCAGAGCACTGTAGGCGAGAATCACAGGCGGGACTCAACCACCATCCCTACTTACCACCATCCCTACAGTTTCTTTTCTTTTTTCTCATATGAAAATCTAATTTTCAATAAACACATGAACATGAATGCAATTACACGAAAACTCAGTTTCCTTTACAAACATGATCATTCGTGCAAATATGCCATGTACAAGAACAACACCATACCAACAACCAATAATGCAAACCAAATACACAACAACTCTGTCCACAATCCATCCGACCCCAGAACTCCTCGGACTCAGTCCGACATGTCCAACCAGATCACAATAATATGAGTTAGTGCAAAAATATATTTAAATCACGATAGTTCTTTGAAAAAATACTTATAGCGCTATCTTATAATTTCTGAAGGATCACAAAGCTGCAAGAAGTAGTGGCTCAGCAACGAAACAGTGTAAAATACACTGTGGCAGTGAGTCTCAAAAACTAACTTTTGAACGGAGACAAACCAAGACCCGAAATTGATAGGGTAGGGCTTAGAGATGTCGGTGAAGCTAATGGGGGTGGTGGTTTGTCGTGGGTGGCGGCGTAGAGTGTGGTTTTAGGCCAAAAATTCTGAAAATGAAAATGTGGATGGATGTGCTTCACCAGTGGTAGATCGGAGCCAAGGATGGGTGCATTAGGTTGCTATGAGGTCGAGGATGAAGTGGTGAAGAGATGGTGGCCGGAGGTGGCGCGACAGTGGCGCTGGAGTTCAAGATGCACTGCGACTTTGAGGAGTTCGTGGTGGCTAACGGCGGCGCGAGGGAGGCTGCAACTGGAGGGAAGGGGTCGCCGGAGGAAGGGGAAGTTGGAGGGGTGGGCGGTGCCGACCACGGCGGCGCAGCGGAGGCTGGGCTGGGAGAAGAGAGAAACGGGCGGGATGGGAGAGAGGTCGCGCGGGGGGAGAGAGAGAGGAGAGAAAAGAAAGAGAAAAAGAAAAGAAAAGTGAAAAAGAAAAATGGAGGAAAAGAAATGAGGTTCAATCCCTACATCTTGGGTCACAAAAATGATCCAACGAAAATGATTTCAAAACAGCATCTCAATTAAAATAATTTAAACGTAATGATACAATGAAAATACAATAATTAAATTCAACAGTCAATTAATTTAAAATAAAGAACAATTTAAATGCATCACAATAATAAATATTAAGAAAACATATCAAATTTAATTTTCGTAAATTTTAAAAATCATAAAAATAAACCCATTAAAAATCCAACAATTTTAAAATAAGAGAATAAATTTTTGAATTAATAAAAACAATCTTTCAATAAAAATACACTAAAATACGGGATGTTACAACTATATCTTATAGTATAATTACTAATACTATAGTATCATACTATTAGTATGTTAGTGATTTAATATTATATATATATATATGTTAAATCTCTAATCTCTTATACTTGATATATATATTAATATATATAAATATTAGTAATACACTAATAGTATTAGTATTAGTTATACTAGTAGTGCTATTAGTTATACTAATAGTTATATTAGTATTAGTTATTATTAATACTATATATTATACTAATAGTGATATTAATACTATATATAGTTATAGTGATTAGTATAACTACATTAGTATTAGTTATAGTGATTTAGCATAACTATATTAATATAAGTTCTAGTGATTTAGTATAACTATATAATATTAGTATAAGTTATAGTGATTTAGTATAGATATAATACTATAAGTTATAACTATAGTCTATAATAATATTAGTATAAATATTAGTATTAGTTATAGTGTTTTAGTGTAACTATATTAGTATAAGTTATAGTGATTTAGTATAGGTATAATACTCTAAGTTATAACTATAGTCTATATTAGTATTAGTATTAGTTATAGTAATTAGCATAACTATATTTTAGTATTTGCTATAGTGATTTTAATTTAGTATAACTATATCATACTATTAGTATAAATCACTATACTAACTATGTCACTAATAGTATTAGTATACTAATACTAGTATATCACTATAGTTAATAGTATCATATCGTAATATAGTATTAGTAATTAATACTATAGTGATTTATATAGTAATTTATATATAGACTTAAAGTGGATTACTAATAGTATTAGTATTAGACCATAAATCTAATTAATATACTAACATATATTAGTATTACTAATATATTTATCAAAAGGAATATGTTGAAAGTTTATTAAGTCAAAAAATATAATTAATACAAGATATTGTTATATAAAACTTATATGAATAATACTTTAGTTATTATACATTAGTATTATAGGTTATTCTAAATTTATAGATTAGTGTTTATCTATTAGTATTGCATGTTGATGTTATTATGCATCTTAGTATTTATAGTATATTATATATATATTAGTAGTACATGTTATTATATTTATACATTAGTAATTTAGTGTTACAACTTACATGTAACATAGTAGTAATATCGTAAATTTGTAATAATATGATATTTACATATAGTCATATACTAAACTATTATTATTTATTAGTCAATTTAGTCTATATATTATAGTATAAATATATTATTTAACTAGTATATTATTGAGTTTAACTAACTGTATAAGATATAGTTGTATAAAATTTAAATGATTAGAAAAACATATATATTTTTATAAAATATGTATAAAATCGGAGGCGGAGTCGGAGGGTCATGTCGGAGGCGGAGTGCCAGAGGCAGATCGGAGCGGATCTAGAGTCGGTTCGTCAATGACTCCGACTCCGATTTCCAATAGGAAAAAACTCCAACTCCGGAGCGGAGTCGGATTGTAGGATTTTTGCTCAGCCCTACATAAAATTTTCTGATCCTAAAACTACTGGTTCACAAAATTCCTACAAATTAAGTCTCTCCTATTATTTTGGCACTTTTAAATTTTTTTATTTTTAAAAGTCCACAGAAGAAGTTCTACCACATGCATGCAACGACGGATGACACATGAAAGGTATATACTTTTCCGAGTAAAAGCAAAATTTTCAAATAGAATTGATTGCATTGGTCCCCTTCTGGATGAATGGATGATGTGATTGTGGAGGATGAAAACGTGTAAAAGGGTTTAGATATAGATTAGGTTTGAACTATTGTCTTTTCTACATATTTTTTTCTACTTGGAGTTAGCTTTTGCATAGATTTGAACTCTCTTGAAATACAATCCCTTTTAGATGCTGTATTCTACCATTGTATTTTTATTTATTTTTTTATTTTTTATTTTTTGTATTTTGTATTTTGAAAGATGCTTATACACATTGTTGAAAAAAATAATATGTTGGCATATTCTTATCAAAAAAGGAACAAGGCCAGGTTCTTTCTTGTCTAATAACAACTTGTAAGGCAAAATTCCAATTGGAGCTCAACTTCAAATTCACAAGGCTTTCGCCTTTAATTAGGGGCAGTCCTTAAACATCATGCGGTTATCCATTCCCTTTATATTGATAAACACATGTCAAATACATACCATATATAAGCATTTTCAAACCTTACAAATGTCCAGTAGCAAAAATCGAAGAGATTAATAAAAGAAAATAATATAGAAATTAAGTTACAAAAATAATGATAAAATGACTACAACTTAAAAATCAAGACAATTATATGTTTAAAAGTAAAAAATCAAAGAAATTAAAAATTAAACTTAAAGAATGAAAAATATTATTATTAATAATCTAAATTCTTTACAAATAACTAATTAAAATATAACCTACAATTAATGTAGTTCTTTATTTTTTCCCAAGAAAAAAGTGTTTGAAGTCAAAATGTGCAAAATTTATAAGACGTACGTTAATGATACGGTAGGGTAAACGGATCATGATGAGAGTGAATAGGTTCACAAAATTATTTGGCGTGGAAATTGGACTATCAGTCCAAACCCTTTTTAGATGCTGCATTAAATTAGGACTGAGCACTGACTGCTTCGAAGTCGGAGAGTCTAACTTCTGACTCCGACTCCGATTTTGTCGGAGGTCGAATCTGACCTCCACCTCCGATTCCGAGATGCAGAGAATCCGCTCTGCCTCAGACTTCGACTTGTCGAAGCAGAGTGGTGCAAAGTGGGGTGTGTGGCCGGTCCACTTAATTAATTATGAAAGTAGAGAAATCCAAATTTGGAATTGGGAATTAAGCATCATGTAGTATGTATTGGATGAAGTGGAAGGGAACCGAAAAATCTATTTTTTCACATAAACAAACATTTTCAAATACTATTTATTTCAGACTTGATTAACAATATCACATTATCTTTTCCCCTAAAGTCAGAAAATTTTAACATTCCCTAGAAGAAAAATATGGAGGAGCTTTTAAAATTGTTGAATAATTTTAATTTAATGCCTCTCTACCTAAGACTATACTCCAATTCCAGCATTCATTACAAATATTATGTAGAGAATAGAGGAAGAGATACCTTCAAACACAAACAAACGGTGTGGGGGAGAAGCGGCTTTACCCAAAGATTAAAAAAATCAAAAGAAAATGAAAGAGAGGCAGCCAATAAATAAAAAATAGTAAGGTTATATAGTACACCCTTATCTTATTTTCATCCTATTAATAAATAAGATGTGACATATTTATCATTATTAAATGGTAAAAAAATATTCGATAAATGATCGTTTAATGATGATGGATGTATTACATCTTATTTAATGAGTTGAAAATGTGATTTATAAAGAATTATCAAACATTTGCTGCACTCAACATTTGAAAGGCCATTGTGGATTGGTTGGTGCGTGTTTTTTTTGTATATATAGAGAAGAAATACCTCATGCAGTTCATCAAGCTTACCCACTTCTCCCAAGAACAGGGCTAAGCTCCATCTCTGCACTATAGAGATTGGTCAATCATGGAGGTCTGGTTCATCATCCTCATCTCTCTCTCTGCCTGTTTTTCCCTAAAATCACTCTTCAGCTTTTTCTCTTCCTCCAAAACCACCAAGAAGAATGTTTCCCAAGGCAATCTCCCGCCGGGACCCCCAACCCTGCCTTTCATAGGAAATCTTCATTTGCTTCCCAAATCCATGGTTGATTTGAGATCTCTCATCTATGATCTCTCCCACAAGTATGGCCCGATTCTCACCGTCTATCTCGGCTCTGAACCCCTCATCTTCATCACCTCCTACACCCTTGCCCACCAAGCCCTTGTTCGACATGGCGCCACCTTTGCGAGCCGTCCTGCAGTCGTCCCCGTTAGCGTTGTTCTCAGCAACAAGCGCAAAGATATCGGCGCAAGCCCCTTTGGCCCAACCTGGAAAGCCCTCCGTCGTAATCTCATTTCGGAAGTTCTCCACCCGACTTCGTTGAAATCTTACTCTGTTGAACGCAAGCGTGTCTTGGATTCATTGATCAAGGGCTTCCAGGAATCTTCCAAGCTCAATCAGCCCGTCCGTCTGCTCGATCATATCCACCACGCTGTGTTTTCCTTGTTCATTCGCATGGCTTTCGGAGAACTCAGCGAGACTCAAATCAAAGAAGTTGAAGGAACACAATATCAACTTCTTGTCGCTTACGAGCAGTTCAGTGTGTTCGGTACCTGGCCCAGACTGGGGAAGTTGCTTCTCAGAAACCGTTGGAAAAGGTACCTACAATTCTTGAAGAACCAAGATGATGTGATTTTGCCATTGATCAGAGCCCGGAAGAAGTTGAGACAAGAGAGAGGCAAGGCATTCGAACTGATTTCTTACACAGATTCCTTACTGGACCTGAAAATATCCGGAGAGAAAGGTAATGTGGAAGAAGCAGATATTCTGAGCTTGTGCTCGGAGTTCATCAATGCAGGAGCCGACACAAGTACAACGATGCTGCAGTGGGTTTTGGCATATTTAGTGAAACACCCCCGAATTCAATCCAAACTTTTTGCAGAAATCAGCGAGGTGGTGGCAAAAGGAGCGAAAGAAGTTGAGGAAGATGATTTGCACAAGATTCCATATCTGAAAGCAGTGGTTCTCGAGAGTCTGAGAATTCACCCTCCAAACACCTCGTTGATTCCACACACAGTCATGGAAGATGTTGAGCTCGGCGGCTACACAATCCCAAAAGACACGACGGTGAACATTGTGACAGCACTGATCGGGAGAGATCCAAACGTGTGGGAGAATCCCATGGAGTTTAGGCCGGAGAGATTGTTGACTAGTGAAGACATTGGAGAAGAAGTGTCTGATGTAACAGCGTTCAAGATGATGCCCTTTGGTGCTGGGAGAAGGATGTGTCCCGGGAACAGACTAGGATTGCTTCTCCTCCAGTATCTTGTTTCAAATCTGGTCTGGAATTTTGAGTTCAAAACAGTGGATGGGGAAGGTGTTGATCTTTCAGAAAAGGAGGAGTTCTTGGTTGTGATGAAGAATCCAGTGCGTGCCTATATATCTCCAAGAATCAAATAGCTAGACAGATCCAACACAGTTACATTGAAGAATGAAAATAAGGACCTTTTGTTCCTCATTGGACATCCAGATGATCCGAAGGCTGAAATTGGTATAAGCCACCACTTTCATCCTTTCCCCCTCTAACAGGAGCAGGGCTATGATCTGATGATCCCATTGTAGTGATTTCTTTTTCTTTTTGCTTTTGTTCTATGATTATATATGCTTTCTGTCTTTATTATTGATCAGTCTTGTTATTCGTGCTGAAATACAGAGAAATAAATAGCCCATGATGTTGGAGGACAAGCATGTTTTGCGTCTGCATTTTAATGAGCAAATTTTACAAATTACAAGTCCTCCAAGAACTTAAACTAAACTGCATCTTCTGAAATAATTTGGCAACTCAACCATTAATTGATACTTGAGTTGCAATTCCTAGCTGTTTAGGTTGTTGAAACCAAACTCGATTTATTTCGACTCATCTCAAATTAATTATTCATGATGGGACTTACTCCATTTTCAACTTTTCATAAAAAAAGTTAAACTCATCTCAATCGATTTCATACATTTTAACTTAAAAAGTTAAATTATCTGAATTTTAAAAAATTAAACACATCTCAATGAGATCCATAAAATATTACTATTCATAATTAAACTCAATTCAATTCAATTCATCTCATCTCAACAACCGAAAGTAGGTCTCCAAATGCGTCAATAGATGATCATGTTGAACTTTCTCTGAAGCCGCCAAGCATTGAACAATCTAATAATGGTTGAGTCAATTGGTCAATGATATAATGTAATTAAAATAATAATAATAATAATAATAAATACAGTTAAAACTCTTGGAAAAAATAAAAACAAAATAGTAAAAACATGTGCTCAATTATTTTTCATCAACATGATCATTTCTTATTAAAATAATCTATTATTATAAATAATTCGTTATAAATAATTATTATTTTTGCTGTGAACTGACCCATCAATTGGAGTTTCCGCAACTGATGTGTCTTAAAAGCGTGAAATAGGAACCTTAAAAGGATTTTAGTGTTAGAAGTTCATGAAGGAAAATTGCTCATTCTTTAACTGATTGCAAGTATATATAAATATTCCAATAAAACCCTAACATAAAACATTATGATCTTTCTTTAAAGATTAACATTCGAGAAGGATTTTGCAAACCGGTCCAACTCTGCTAACGAGAAAAAACTAAAATGTCAAGATTCAAATTGCCATTAACTTGCCAAAGTAGAAGTTTTGAGTTCGACCTTTCTCTCTTAATTGGAAAAAAAAAATTGTCATGAACTTTTTATCCAAATATGGTTGTAAACGGATAATAAAAGGATGACAGTTTTGTAAAATAGTATCGATATTTTGCAATAGTTTCTAGTTTTAAAAACATAGTTGTAAGATAGACGTAAAAAAATTATTGTGCATTTTTTTTATTTTCCAAATTAATTTCTTTTAAACAATATTTTTTTTAATTGACTTGTAATTCAACGAAATAATTAAAAAACAGAAAGATAGATGTCCTAGATCTCCTTGTAAAATAAATAATTAGAAGTTGTGTTTATCATCCTCACTACTAAAGTATACGTGCTGCAGAAGTCTCCAGCATGTTACCTCAGATTACGCGCGAGTATCGCCTATCAATTTATTTTTTATTTTTAAAAAAACTCCTAGGATACATTATGGTGTCCCGACTCCTACTTTTATAGTCGAATTATATCTATCGGATAAAGTATTTTATTTATTTATAAAATAAAATAATATTTTAATCACAAATATATTTTATAATCCAATTTTAATAAATAAAATATTAAAAAATTTCAACGTGAAATTATAGGTTGCCGACACATTACTGTATTGTAATAGAGGCAAGGTAGAAATTAGAAAGAGATATCATTAAGAGCACTAGTATTGGATTCATCAAATACATCTTTAAATTTTGATGAAAAGTATATATTTTTCATATATCTAAAACATCTTTATCTATAACTCCACATTAGATTAGCTATTGGATTCATGAAAATAATAATATAATATTATTTTTTTAATAATATTATTTTTTTATTTTTTCTTTCATATTTTACAATTACACTAATCATATGTTAATTAATAATTTAATTTGATACTTAAATTATTATTTTTCAATTAATTTTTTTCATCAACTTAATTATCCAACAAACACATTCAGATTAATCTTTCACAATATGCTCCAAGTTCAAAATATTGTCATCTAATCTTTGCACGTTCAAACTGGTTCAAGTTCAAAATTCAAATTTAACCAATGCACATTCAGATTTTCTAGATGATTATTGGCCATGTAAATAACAAGCATCTAAAACTCTGAAATTGGTATTTTTTCTTGCTCGAAATCATGTAAATAACAAGCATCTAAAACTCAGATTACATCAACGAAACAATTCACAATTCCCCTTCCAAATGAAGTTACAACTCCACAAAATATCAACTACACAATTCAGATTACAAGTCACAATTTCCCTTCCAAAATCATATCACAATTCTACAAAACATCAACTATACAATTCAGAGAACTAGCGGTACAATTCTCCTTCCAAAATCATATTACAATTCCACAAAAATCGTTGAGAAGGTTGAGCTTAAAGCCGAGAAGTGTGCAGATGATGCCACTTTATAGCTGGACTCAGTACAGGTGGTTGGTCTCCATCTAAATCTCTCATGTATAAGCATAACCCAATTCAATTATGTTCACCATCATCCATTTAACAATATTATGATTTTCCTTTTAATTTTTCAATCACCTTTAAAGATTTGCTAGATAACAAGAACATAAAGCAGCATTCTTTTTTATCGTTTAGCCCCAAAATGAGACAGAGAAAAAGATGAGTGGAGTTTCATAGTGCAATATATTTTTGCAATCATGCAATAATACTTCAAGCTTCAGAGTACAATGATGATAAGTCAATCTCAAGTTCATATTGTTCAGAAAAGAGATTTTGGTCTCTGTTCATCTCAATGAAAAAAAAAAAGCAAAAATACCAACACAGAGGATTTGTAATCGTGAAACACATGGGATTTATAATCGTGAAACACAGGGGATGACTTATCACAGAATAAACCAACATAGGGGATTTGTAATCGTAAAATATACCAACAATACCAAAAAGAAAAAATAGCCAAAAAAATATCACACACTGGGATGCAAATCTAGTAATATACCAATAGAAAGGAAAAACACAATATCCTTTTCCGAGTAATTGACAATCTGCAACAGAGTGCTCCTGAAAAAATCAGCCAAAAAAAAAAAAAACCAAGGTCAATAAAATGTAATAGATGAAATTCCTAGATGATTTCTACTAAGCAAAAGCCCCCATCGAGAGTGACCAATTCTATTTCTTCTTGAAACTAGGGTTGCAGTAGAAAATGAAGGAGAAAAACAGTACATGAAAGGAGAAGAAGCTCGGCAAAACTGAAAGGATAGAAACCAATGTGCTTTGCTTTGTTTATGCATGAAGAATCGAAGAGATGCACTATGAAAATGAGAAAAATAGAGAAATGGGGCACTGTGAAAACGAGCGAAAGAGAGAAAATGGGGCATAGCGAAAACGAGAGACAGATAGAAATGTGTTCATTGCGAGAACGAGGGAGAGAAAACGAGAGAGAGATTGAAAATGGCACTGCGAGATCGAAAAGGGTGCTGGGAAAATGAGAGAAAGGAGAAGGGAAAATACGCGGAGAGGAAAGGAAATGAGAGAAAGGGGATGGAAAAGACGCCGGGAGGAAGAGAAAAGAGAGAAACGAAAAAAAAAAATAAGGACATTCGGATTAAAATGGAATAAAAAACACATTTGATGACTGAACAGTTACTCTTCAAATTTGAAGAATCCTATAAATTTACTGTAGCTCATGACTTCCCATTTATTCTTTTGATGAATCCAATGCAGTTGAATTTTATTGAAATTTATGAAATTTTGTATTTGACTGGCTTTTGATAAAGCCAATACCAATACTCTTAATGTCTAGTCATACGCACTACTTATCCCTACTTGTCTAGTTGTCTCATCATAGGTTTTTTTTATTTGAAATAACCATTTTACATAACGTAAGAATACTTAATTACGTAATTTAATTAAAAATAAATTTAATTTGATAAAAATTGAAAATTTTATTACGTTAGTAGTTAATTGATTGAATTTATTCTCTTTTCAATTATACAAAAAAAGTCATGTTCTTAACTTTTTAGTTCAGATTTAAA
This sequence comes from Juglans microcarpa x Juglans regia, assembly GCF_004785595.1. NCBI lineage: Eukaryota > Viridiplantae > Streptophyta > Magnoliopsida > Fagales > Juglandaceae > Juglans > Juglans microcarpa x Juglans regia. Next base: position 30,002,213 of record NC_054598.1, on the reverse strand, counting down.
TAGTAAAAGAAAAAAAATAGTTAGATAATAAAATGATAATAAAAGAAGTGTAAATGTATGATGAATAGAAGAACTAAATTTATATAATTGGAATAAAATAAAAAATTAAAATATATATAGTATGTGTTGTAAGATGATGAGTAATAAAGATTCTATAAAATTATGCTCATTTGACATAAATACCCTTAGCAGTGTAGTTATCACAACTGGACTCGGCAGAAACTTGGTGGGCTTTATTTCTTTACGAGGACGCAACAAATCTCACGTGCTGCTGTCCTGTTTATTGGCGAAGGAATTGGGTAGCACCGAGCACGATGCCCTCTCATTTTCATTATCTTGAGTCTAAAATCAATCATTATCTATTTAACTAACTAATTAAATAAACGATTATATAACATTATTTATTATTTTAAATTTTATTCTCTTCAATAATTAATATAATATATTTTAAATCAACCACCGCTCTCTGCGGTTGTTAACTCCAATCCCAAAATAATAATAAGTTAACTCCAATTTCAATAATAATAATAATAATAATAATAGAGTCGTTCTCGGCTGCCATCCAACTTCAACTGCTCGGCATGTCACCTAATGTAATTTTTTTTCTTTTTTTTCTTTTTTTTCAACATGTTTAAATATTTTTTAAAAAATAAAAAATATATATCAATATACAAAAAATTATTTCTTTAATTATTAGGTAAAAAAATTAAAAATAAAATAAAATATATAAACAATCAAAATGAAAAAATAAATTCAAACGACATATTAGAATTTTGTATAATAATAATAATATGTCACCACCACACCGTTACCAATGACTCATGTTTATAAGCTTTGTCGCCTTTTGATTTAATTGATAACATTTCAATTTTAAAATTCATCTTTAAAATTAATTTATATTATATAAATATTTTATTATGTATATTTTATAAAAAAAATTCTTCTCATCAATTACTATTTACTGCCCATATCTCACACCCTATCAAAAATGCCCTCACACACTATGACAAACACCTCATATCTTATAAAAAAAAAAAAACAAAGTTCCACTTCATGTGTGGGATGTGTAATGTGAACAGTTGTTGATTTGTAATAAAATTTATATTTTATATACTGATTTGAGAATAAAAATTATAGAATTTTCTTTCAAAAGTAAAATAAATCACATGGACACTTTGATTTTACAATTTTTTAGATGAGTTGTTTATTGAGTTTTGTAAAAAATAAGTCCTTTTTGCTTATAAATATTAATAGATTAAAATAAAATCACATGGGCACTAAAATTCTTAGTACAGATTGGCGTTGCCCCCTTCTTATCTCCTCTCCTTTTTATTATCTAAAGTATAAATAAATTATTATCCATTTAGTCAATAGATTAAAATAACAATTATAATAACAATTCTCTTATTTTTAAATTTTTTATGATCTTCAATAATTAAAAAAATATATTCTAAATAAAGTTTTAAATCAATCATCTCCCACTGCGGTTACTATTAACACTACAAGAAATAACCTTATTTTTGGCGATTTATTTTTCGTCACTTAAAAAAATCTCTGCAATAGTTCATAATCCTGGCAATTTGTTTGTCGACGTGGCATCCAAACCCAATTGACTTAGGAAATATCTTTTGCAGCGAAAACAATTGTCGGAAAAAGAAAAAGTTTGTTGTGACGAATAGTCCCCCCTCCCCGTCGCTTTGCTCCCGCACAGCCTCAAATCTCAAGCTCGTCTTCTTCCCCAACTTCTTCTTCTCCACTAATTTTCTCTCTACCTCCACATTAATTAAGCAAAACCCACTCAAAATGCTTTGCTATGCGGTTGTCTCTTGATCCACCAAAATCAGTCACTAATAGCGGAGCTACTCCTCCTATTTGGCAACATCTGAAGCAAAATCCACTCATCTTCGTGCATCACTTGCTCTTCTACCAGTTCCAGTTCAAATAGTGCGACTTTTGACATTCCCAATTCTGCCATTCAACATCAAGCAAACCCATTTCTTGTAGTAGTGGGTTATCCAACTCATTTCCATCCCGTCCTCCCCTCCACTTGGTAAGATACTTTGTTTTTTTAGTCTATGTTCTTAATGAAACCGTTTATGTCAAGTAGATACAGGGGTGGTATGCTCTTTCAATTTATGCATAAATTGCCTATGTGTTTGAGTAAGGAAGAAGATAACTGTGGAATTGCTTATAATGTATTTTAAAATCAATACATTCAATCTTAGGTGTGACTGACTAATAAACAAATGGTTATGATTTTGGAACTGAAAGCATGGGAGAATTCAAAATTGGATCCCAAACAGAACAGTGGTGGCTTTTAACGAGTTGACCTACTATATAGTTGGTGAAATTGGTGATTGGGAAGAAAAATAAGGTAATTTGTTTCATTGTTTCACTGTCTCTCCATTGGTGTATTCCGTAACAGAAAATAATAAAACACACAAAAAAAAAAAAAAAAAGAAACAAACAAACAAACAAACAAAGTAGGGAAAAATGTGTACTGAAACAATTATAAAAGAGCTTTTCCATTTACCTAATTTGTCATGGAGGACGTTTAGGAGTTTGAGGAGATGGTTGAGGTTGATGATCATGGCATGACAAAATTGAATAATGACAAAACCATTGCTTTCTCCTGAATTCACACCATCGAGTGCAAAATCAACATATTAGTCTAAAGCTAGCTTTAGCTAGCTCAACCCATTAATTCACACCATCATGATGCACCATAAACTCAGATTTACTGCTGAATGTTTCATGAAAAATAGAGGGGAGAGAAAAGAGAAAATATTCATCACAAGCTTAACATTATGTTGATATGCCCAATCTGAATTTATTGTCTACTTTGAATATAGAGTTACTTAGCTCAATTCCATCCTAAGGATCTTGGCAAATATCTATATCTATATGTGCTAGTCATTTCTTGTTGATATAATGATTTGGGGTGCAATAATTAATTTTGTCTTGTTTCATGTGATATATAGTACTAATTTCTAAAGTCCAAATCTATCCATGTGATGACTTTTTGTCTTTAAATATGTTTTATGGTTTGCCATGAGTTTGGACTTTGGTCTTACCGTCTTGAAAACTTAGTACTTTATTTTCATCAATTACTCCCCTACATTCCTAATTAATTTACCAGTTATAGTTTTTTTTTTCCCAACACCCAAGACAAAAACCTTCATGATGCTAACTCTTAAAATCATTTTATTGCTCATATATGGTTCTATAAATCCCAACAAAAATCTCCTCATAGCGTCTAAGGTTCCAATATTGACCCGTTTTATTCTCCAAATACAAGCAACCAAATTAGCGCAAGAAACACCAACAACCCTTGTGGTCTATAGTTTGTTAACTATAGACCAGAGCAAAAGATTCACATCCATACCCACACCCCAAACCAATCCGCGCCCCCCCCTCCCCCCCCCCCCCCCCCCCAAAAAAAAAAAAAAAAAGAGTATAGAATCACACCTTAAAATAGATAGAGGGATTGATGATCACACCTCAACTATTAGCAATGCTTAAGCCACTTATCTGTACCATTAGCACACATAGAAGAAGTATCTGCTCGGACTTTTTGCCATGTAAAACCCCTTTTCATATTGACATTTAAACACGTATAATAAACAATGAATAGGGTGACATACAAGAATTGTGGTTCAAAAGAAATCTGGCCACTAAAACAGAACTTTCCCAAACTCCACATAACTGGATATTTTCACCCTTGGAAGCAAAACATTTCTAATATGCAAGCTGCTTAGTTTGAAAGAGAAGTCCAAAATTACTTTATTGCAGATATCGGGCTTGCATAATGCTCCTTATAATATTTGAAAACTTGAAGGTTAGGAATGTAAAATAACATTAAGGCATGATCCATAATGCAAGGATTGTGCAAAGTAGAAGCAACCTTTTACTTTAGAAGAAAAAAGCAAAATATATCCTAAGAAATATCAAAAGAGCACTACTTTTCATGCTTTCTTAAGGGTTTTGTAAAAGAATAAATAAGAAAGTCTAGAGATCAGAGAGGATATTCTCGTACTTGGGATCTATTATTTATACTACAGACCTGAGGAGCAAATCGTGCCTGCTTTCATGAGGCTCGTGTTCCGTATACTGTTTCTTTTGTCAGAGTCTTTAAATTCGTTGTGGCTCTATAACAGTGTCACTAATGTGGCATGTTGTCCGGGTGGTGGAACTTTAATGTGGTGTGGTTTTCCAACCTCCTCCTCTCAGTCTACCTTCCCCCTGGTCTGTTCATGCCTTCTCCATCAATAGATCGATGGCTCTCCGTATATCACGTCTGATGTGCGAGCAGGCACTTGAGGACTGAATACTGCTTGAGGGGTCCTCAAATCGATAAGTCCCATCCCCTGCAGCACCATCCCTCCTGCAAGTCATGTACAGAGGAGCCTCCTAGTGGGCTGGATTAGTAGCATTCTGCTCCGGGCCAGGCTTGATAGGGCCTCTTAGGCTTTGAGGGGAGAATCCCCTTACACCTTGAACTATCACTTTTTCTTTTTCTTTTTTTTTTTAAGAAAATGAGGTACTCCAATTTTATTGATAGCTCTCACTTCTGACAAGGAAAACCGTGGTTACAACCAGACATCTAGGGGTTATAGATAAGCATGAAGACCAAAACCAAGGTATCAAAAATCAAAAGAGCCAACCATAAACTAAGAAAGCCAAAAAACAATTACCAACCCAATCAACCCTAATAAACCAACTTGCAAGAAATCACACGTGTAAGAAAAAAACCAAGAGACGATGAGCAAAAATCACGTACCTCACTTTGATAACCTCAAATAAGGAAACCCAATTTTGTCCATGCGAAAAAAGCCTCTTAACTGACTAGATACAGTATCCCTATCATCAATCCATTCCGTATTTAAAACCCAATCACCCTACTTAGTAAGAAAATCAGACACAACATTACCTTCGTTGTAGATATGAGTAATTTTATAGTCCATGCAAAGAAGGCAAGCTTGGATCTCATCCCAAAAATCCTCAAGATACCAAATATTACAAATACCCCTAGTAACCCAGTTGACTAGTAGTTGAGAGTCTGTCTCAATATGAACTTGATAAAAGCCAGGCCAACAACACCTCCTAACTCCTTCCAATAAACTTCGCATTTTGGTAAAATTATTAGAGCCCTAGCTTAAGAACACAGAGTAAGCCACATGCAGCTTACCACTAGCATCCCGAATAACACCTCCGGCACCAGCCGGGCTTGGATTACCCAAACTACTGCCATCAGTATTAAGCTTCACTCAATCCTGTTGAGGCTGAATCCACTTCACCAAAGTAACCTTCTTAGCTTTTGGAGTTAAAATCGGAATATCCAACCTCTTTAAAATACCAACCTCAAAGATTTCATAGACACTTGCATAACACTGCTGATCCAGAATTTAATAACATGCCAAACTGACTCAACCGTATCAACCTTACCCTCATACCCGGCTTTGCAGCGTCTTTCCCATAGCTTTCAAGAAACAATAGACGGGAGTAGACCAAAGACAGTCCGAGTGTGAGAGGAATGCCCAGCATAAAGAAACCAGAATGAACCGCTGCGAGACGCCATATTTTTCTAGCAAAATACCCGTACAAAGAATGTGATTAAGATCCTCAAGATGACCCACAGCGCATCAATTACATTTAGAGACCATAGGAATGCCAACCATTTTAATCTTCTCATCCACACTTAAATAGTTATTGGTAGTTTTCCATATCATAATGGAGATTTTCTTGGGAAGGTTAGCATGCCAATCCTTTAAGCCCAAAGTAAAGGGGGAGTCAGAATCCTGATACAATCCCAAGCACTTTTAGTATGTAATTTCAAAAAAAAAAAAAAAAAACTTACCTAGGGGCAAATTCGGCAGAGAGACGGCAAGACTCCGAGAGAGTTGAGAGAAGACTACAGACTAGAGAGAGTGAGACACTGGACTCGGGAGAGACAAGACTGAGAGAAGAGAGAGTATTTGAGACTGAGAGCGGGAGAGATTGAGATTTGAGCTGAAAACGGTGCTGCCGTGCTGCGTGTGAGTGAGAGATAGAGGCTGGAGGCTGGAGGCTTGGAGCACTGGAGCGGCGATCTGCGATTTTAGTTTCTAACTTTTTAGGGTTGAAGACTTGAAGTGTAATGACTACAGACTAATGAGTCATTAGTCAATGACTAATGAGTAATGATTCAATGAAGGGCAGGCTGAAGCTTGCGTGAATATGTATTTTATTCTTAAATGATATTATGAATTTAATATAACTATATATAAATATTTGTAATACTGATACATTTTGATTTAATATATTTTCAATGTAATATATTTAATAGACTATAGTAATTTAATATAACTATATATAAATATTTGTAATACTGATATTTGTAATATACATTTAGCTATATATTAGTATAGTAATTTAATATAACTATATTTAAATATTTGTAATACTAAATATTTGTAATATACATTTAGCCTACTAGTATAGTTATATATTAGTATTAGTTATAGTGATTTAGTATAACTATATTAGTATAACTATAATTATAGTCTATATTAAACTATTAATATTAGTTAAATAGTTATAAACTTATATATTAGTATAGCTATATAATATATTAGACTATATAATAGATTAATAGTATTAATATTAGTCTATTAGTATAGTTATATTATATATATTAGTATTAGTTATAGTAATTTAGTATAACTATATTAGTATAATTATAATTATAGTCTATATTAAACTATTAGTATTAGACTATTAGTTAAATAGTTATAGACTTGTATATTAGTATAGCTATATAATATATTAGACTATATAATAGTATTAATATTAGCCTATTAGTATAGTTATATATTAGTATTAGTTATAAACTATATATTAGTATTAGTTATAAACTTTTAGTGATTTAGTATAGCTATATTAGTATAAGTATAACTATAGTCTATAGTGATTTAGTATAACTATATTAGTATAAGTATAACTATACTCTATATTAAACTATTAGTATTAGACTATTAATTAAATAGTTATAGACTTATATATTAGTAAAGCTAAATAATATATTAGACTATATAATAGTATTAATATTAGACTATTAGTAGAGTTATAAGTTATATATTAGTATTAGTTATAAACTATATATTTAATATTAGTATTAGTTATAAACTTTTAGTAAAATCTTTTAGTATTAATTATAAGTATAACTATAGTCTATATAGTCTATATTAGACTATTAGTATTATTTATAAACTTATATATTAGTATTAACATTTAATGTAATAATTTATAAATTATAATATGAAATTATTTCATATATGAATATATATAATTATATATATTATATATAAAAATTTCACATATAAATTTATAATTTTATATATTAATATATATATATAATATTGTATAAAACTTAATAACTTATATATAAAAACATTTTTTTTTGTATATTTTTTTATGAACCGGTCCGGTCCGGTTCCAAAAATCTTAAAACCGGAACCGGACCGGAACCGGCCTGTTTTAGGATTTTTGGAACCCGTCCCGGACCGGACCAGTTCAAAACCGGTAAAACCGGTCCGGTCCGGACCGATTTTCCGGTTTTTCGGTTTAAAATTACACCCCTAGTGTCTGTATCTTCTACTTGAATCCCTTCAATTATCTATTAAAAATTTCGCCAACCTTGGAGAAGTACTTCCGTTAATTGTTCAATTTTACTACCATGTTTGAACAGCTACCCTCTCCCTAACATTCTCAATCAAAACTTTTGGAGTTTATATAGGAAACATCTCTAAATCAGAATTATATTTTTATTTGTCTCTTTTGTTTGAAATGAACTATTTTTAATTTGTATTTGTAGTTTTTAATTTACTTTTGAATAATATTCTTTTCTATTTATTCCAAAGTACTAATTATTTACAAGTATTTTTCAATGGGATGTAATTTTAAATCTAAACTGCAAGCTAGCCACTTTTTATATTCTATAATTAATAAATGGTAGATCATGATCTTGATTAATGAACTTGAAGAGATTAATAAATTAAAGAAAATAATATAGAAAGTTACAAAAATCATGATAAAATGACTACAACTTAAAAATCAAGACTGCAATTATATAGTCAAAAGTTAAAACTCAAAGAAATTAAAATATAACCTACATTCTTTACAAATAACTAATTAAAATGTAACCTACAATTAATGTAGTTTTTTTTTTTTTTTCCCAAGAAAAAAGTGTTTGAAGTCAAAATTTCCAAAATTTATAAGATGTATGTGAATGATACGGTACGGTAATTAAACGGATGATGTGAGTGAACAGCATGAAAACGATACCAATTATATGAATGTGTCCCATAGTTTTTTTTTTCCCAATATTAATTGACTCGGTGATCGAATTTGATTAAATTCAAAGAATTTGGCGTGGAAATTGGACTATCAGTCTAAACCCTTTTTAGACGCTGCATTAAATTCTCTAATCCTAAAACTATTGGTTCACAAAATTCCTACAAATTAATTCTCTTCTATTATTTTGGCACTTTTATATATTTTTATTTATTTATTTTTAAAAGTCTACAGAAGAAGTTCTACCACATGCAAGTGATGATGGATGACATGAAAGGTATCTATTTTTCCAAGCAAAAGTAAAATTTCCAATTAGAATTAATTGCATATATTGGTCTCCCGGATAAATAGATGATGTGATTGTGGAGCATGAAAACGTATGGAAGGGTTTTGATAAGTATTGAACAACTGTCTTCTCTGCTTGTTTTTCTAAATAATTGACCTTACGTATGTTATACAAGTCAATTAAATTCGAGTCAACTTTTGCGTAGATTTGGACTCTCTTAAAATATGACTCCTTTTAGACGCTATATTCTACTATTACTTTTTTGCATTTTGAAAGATGCTTATGTACATGTTGGATTTATTTCAACAAAATAAATCCAAAAGTATTTATTATATAAATAATATGTTGGCATATTCTAATAACAACTTGTAAGGCAAAATTCCAATTGGAGCTCAACTTCAAATTCTCAATGCTTTTGCCTTCGATTATGGGCTGTCCTGAAATATCATATTGTGGTTCAAATTCTCAATGAACATTATGAACACTTGTTTGAAATATCATTTTCAAACAAGTGTTCATAATGTTCATAATTAATGACATTTGAGTCCAGAAGAGTCATAAGGTTCAGGTAGTCTAGGCAGATTACATTGCTGCAACCCCTCATTAGTACTCATTTTAAAAACGTTACTTTTCTAGACAAATATAATAAAAATATACATTTAGGTTCTTCTTACAATATAATCCTAAATGCAACAGAAATTTTGACTTAAATTTAAAATCCCATGATTTTGTTGTAAATTTTTGAAAAGCCAAAATGTATAATATTAGTTAAATCACTGATCATAATGTGCAATCTCTCTATATTCTTCTTGGTGTGCTCTTCAAGACTTTTATATTTTCAGTCCTGCGCATGACTTTTCTTAATTCTTTCTTAACTTTTTCTTTTTTTTTTTTTGTAAATGTATATATAATATATGTTGATTATATATTATATATATATATATATATAGCATTACAGAGGGGAAAATCTTATCTATATTTGGTTATTATAAATGATTTATTCATACAATAGATAAATATATGAATAGGTTTCTACATTTTGATGATTTTTATAATTCCTATATGTAATTATATATAGAAAAACAAACTCATCATCATTTCTCATCTAAACATCTTAAACATTAAATAATTAACAAATAAGTGGAACATAACATATTCAAAATAAAAATACATCCAAAAACACAAAACGTGTAGGGATATAAAAGTTTGAAATTGACATAAAATGATCGGGGAAAATTTCCCCTACTATTTATTTCAAATAAATGAGTACCTTACGTTACACGCAAACTAACTTAGGCCTCGTTTATTTTCAAAAAATATATAATCTCATCTTATTATAACTTTTTCATCTTCTAATATAAAATAAAATAAATAATTTAATTTTTTCAAATCTTAAAATAAAAATAATATTAAAAAATATATTCTAACAATATTTTATTCAATTTTTTAATTTTAATCTCAACTCATCTCATCTGTAAAAACAAACGAAACCTTAGTCCATCCAGTTAAATTCGAGTAAGCTTTTGTGTGGAATTAATAGATTCTCAAGATCGAAAGTCTGATCCCTAACTTTTTAACCCTTTATGCTCCTCGTAGCACAAGTAGTGGCTGAATAAACTTTGGCTAAAATTTGGTTTTATAAATTTACCTAGTTACTTTTCAACAATATTAAATAATAGGCTTAATAAATCTTTCACTATTCTATTAAAATATTAATTTTAAATTTTTTATTAATTTTAATTTTAATTATAATTTAAATATTAATTCGTTATTAAAAAACTACACATTAATATTTGTTATTCTAATTCATATTATTACACTTTTTATTTCACTTTTTGGTCGAATGTTTGGATATTGGCGTTTTGGTAGAAAGGTTGGGGCCCAAAGTGAATAATAGGGTAGGGTAAACGGATGTCGATGCGAGTGAACAGCATGAAAACGGCACCAATTATATGAATGTGTCCCATATTTGTTTCTTTCTAATATTAATTGACTATCAATCTAAACCTTTTTTAGACGCTGCATTAAATTCTCTGATCCTAAAATTACAAATTTTTTAGAATCTCAAAGTTCCCCTACTATTTATTTCAAATAAATGAATTAATGGACTTGGTCAAACCAGTTAAATTCGAGTAGACTTTTGTGTGGAATTAATGGACTCTCAAGATCGAAAATCCGATCCCTTAATTTTTTGTTCCTTTATGCTCCTCATCAGCGACGTCTAATTACAAAGGAATTTTTACATATTGCTGCATGGGAATTTGAGTAAACAAATTCAAAAGCATTCATTTTTACAATTTTGTTGCATTCATTTTTTTAAGATCTATCCATAAGTTAAGATGTGGTTTCTTTTATACTCTTACTTGTTTTGATCTGAAGGGTCCCACAATAATTTTTAAGTAAAATTTCTCAATTAATTCGGCTTATTTTAAACACAATTTGACTCGATTGATCAAAATGTGTTATTCTTTTTCTTCCTTTTCTGTTGATTGTCATTCGAGCAAGTGCATGCATGTCTAAATTTAATATATTTTAAAATATCAATAAATAATAGTAAAATAATTTTTAAATAACAGTAAAACAGTTTGAATTAAGATGTTTTATTAAATTTTAGAAAATAAGAGAAAAAAATTAAATAAATTATTATAAAGTTAAATAAATTATTTAAATACAATTTTACGAATTTTTCATTTTAGTAAAATAATTGTATTGTTTTTTATATTTTATTTAGATGTTTAAAAAAGATATAATAATTAGATAATAATTTGATCAAAAAGTTAAAAAATATTTTATTTATAATAATATTTAAAAATATCTCGTAATATTTAAGAATACCGTTGTACTAACAATGCCTTACTCTATAATAAATAATAATAATAATAATAATAATAATAATAACGGATTCAAAGTCGTGGCTGCCAACACGGATATGGAGTACTAGTACTGCCATTAATGTAGTAATGCTTTTCTCCTTTATAGTGAAAATCATATTTTAATCTCCAAATATTTAATTAGCTTTTACCTCGATTGATTAAAATAAAAGAAACCAAAAAACATAGTAGACTGCATGCATGATGATAACCAATTTTTGGAAACACTTGTGTCGTATGTAAGGATGAACAGTAATTGACATTTAAGGTAGTAAAGTGTGTTACCGATATTTAACATTAACCATATAAGGTTGTTATCTAGAGATAAACTAAATTATTAAAATCACTCATCTAAACCTCTCACTTAAGCTCCATTGAACTCAAGAGACAAATAAAAATTAAGATAGAAATAGTCATGTAAGATTTTTTGAAGCAAATGATAAAAATTAAGTAAACAAAGATAAACTTTTTTGTTGAATCTAAGATTGAATATTGTAAAGCCTCTATAATATAGATAGAAATAGCTATGTGAGATTTGTTGCATTCACTCCTAATTGTTAACTTGAGGGTCGTATATATGTACTTACTAACAAAACTAATCCAAACAAGCTAGCTAGTGGAAGACTTAAAAGGAAAAGTGTAAATAAATAGAAAAAACAAGGTTGAAATTTATCAAATAGCTTATAAAAAGAGACCAAGATATTTTATTGCCTCTTATGAGATGTAAAGAAAAAAAGAGAATGTGAGATTTTATTAATGACAAAAAATAGGTGTAAGTATGAAAAAATTATTAAAAAAACTAAAAGAAACCTAGATAACTAAGTATTAAATGAGATTTTTGTTTTTTTTTTTTTTTTAGGGGGGAGGAATTATCTTTATATTAGGATATCTTTAAAAAAACATATACTAGAGCATATTTTTGAAAATTTTTAGGGGGGGCCAACCACCAATGTAGGTCTGCCCTGCAACCAAACCTAATTATTTCGCTTTACGTGCGAACTTATACTAATAGCTGACGTTCTAATATAAAATTTGAACGTCAACTTTAAGACGTTCGAACAAACACTAATTGCGAATATATCGTTGTAACATCAGAACGTATATCTCTTTACGTCCAAACAATTGGTAAGAGACAATCGAATATAAAATTCTAATGTCAAATTTTAAACGTTCAAACGAAAAATATGCGCAAACGTATTTATTAACTGTCTACACTAATGATCGAACGTTAGAAAAATTATTTTTCAAATCTTAGTTGGTTGGGGTGACATTTGAACGTATTCTTTTTCGTTCAATTGTACTCTTAGTGATGTTAATTGACTGTCGCAAATAGTCATCAAGTTCACACAAAAGAATGAACGGTAGACTATCAACCGCAATATGAGTAAGGCTATGATAGGGTTGTATGCAATTTTCTTAAGCTAGTCATAGAAAACTTGGGCTTTGGGCAGAGATTAGGGGTATAACAGGTCCAGTTCGGTTTGGTTTTGGACATATTCTAGAACCGAATTAGTATATACTGATTTTAAGATTTGAAGAACCAATACCGCACCGGTTACACCCCTAAACCGGTACTTCCAGTTTTGGTCCGATATATTGTATAATATATATCATATAGCATATACATTATAGTATATACTAATATAGCATATACATTATAGTATATAATAATATACTTGTAAGGGGATTTTCCCCACTTCTCAAAACCCCCTGGGCCTCGGCCCAATGTCAGGCCCGAGGACCCTAGTTCCATGTAAGGGATGAAACATCTACAGGGAGGGACGCCAAATAGTCGACAAGACAAATCAACCTGATAGTCTGTGGCCACTTTTAGAACCCAGAGACTTGCACAGAGTGCAGCAGGAAATGTGGAGGGCCCTCAATCCATCAGCATCAAATCATCTACAGCTCATATTACCATATGCGAAGTCAGGAAATCACATTGCATTAATGATACTGCTATTGAGGTACACGCCACATTTATGTAGTCGTCGCAGGGTCACGCAACATTAAAGAAGGTCTGACAACAGAAACATAAAGGAAGGCACAGACTTTATGGAGACAAAGACGATTTGCACCCCCAAACCACGGTATAAATAGCCAGCTTCAGGTATGAAAAATGTTTTCTGATCCCTAGACTCTTTTACTTATTTACAAGCTTCCAAGAATATTTACTAACTTTGGGATCAGAGGTTACCCGGCCCCAGGGCCACCCCCTCCAAGTTGCACTACTCTCCATCTTTTGCAGGACCATTTCCGAATACCTGAGTTGTCGGAGCTTGGATCAAAGGTGTATGAAACACGACGTTAACAATAGTGATAAGATATTTTAGTATATTATAATATATATTATAATTTTATTATAGACTATAGTGATATATTATAATATATAGTGATATAGTATTAGTATAACTACTAATACAATAAACTATAGTGATAAACTATAGTTATTTATATAGAATTTTAAAATTTAAAATTATATTAATTAGTAATTTATCATATAATATAAAATTATTTTATATATAATTATATATAAAAATGATATATAATGTAAAAAATATTTTATACAATGTAAAAAATTAATATATATATATATGAACCGGTCGGGTCTATTTCGGTATGGTGTTAGAAAAAAGAAAATCAGAACCAAACCGATTTTGACCTGATTTGAAAAAAATGGAACTGGTAGCAGACCAGACAGAACTCGGTACCGGACCAAACCCACCAGTCTGCTGATGCAGCTCCGGGATATCGACCTACTGCCGCTCAAGCTCTGACTGACATTTGTCAATGGACTATTGCAGTGCATCCCTCGCCTCGCAAGGAAGCGAGGCAGAGCTCGTCGACTTCCCCCTAGGATTTTATCAAGTCGGTAAGGGCTTCCTCGGCTTCCTCCTTTTGCATCCGCTCCATGGCCGCACAGTCCAAGGCCACTTAAGCTAGCGAACGAAGATTTCGGTTCTCGTTTCTCAACTCCGCTTGGTTGTCCACGATGAAGGCCGCCAGATGCTGAATTCCTTATAACAAAAAGTAAATAAAACTGAAGAAAATGAACAAAGACAAGTCTGAGGAATTTGCAAGTGAAGTTTTACCCATGCGAATTGTCTCTGGAGTCTACCCTCCATCTCACAAAGTACCCTCCATCTCGCGAAGTCGGTCGACGTGACTAGGCAAAGAGGTCGTCCGAAGATCTACCGGAACTTCTTCAATGACTTCCTCACCTTGCCCATTGTGGGGCACACCGGGTGCCATGGCTTCTTTGGCAGGAACGTCACTCTCTGCCGCCTTGACACCAACAAAGGGAGTGACCTCAATCATGGGAGAAACCTCTATAGCAACGCCTTGGATCGGCAATGCAATGCAATGCAAGGAGGACTCGCTATCGTCACCATCTTTTCGGGAGTCCTTGGGGCTGCCGGGATAACAAGTGCCATGACAGACAGTCCCCCTGGAGGGATGGGGACGTTATCGAAATCGGAACGGGTGGGTGAAATTCTTCGGGGTTTCTTCCCCCTTCCTTCTACCGACGGGCTAGGGGAGCGACTACGAGGAGGTGACTTGACCGGGTTTATAGGGATACCCACGTCAGAGCGCAAGTTGGCCGAAGTGGCCAGGTATCGGCAAAGGCTATCCTCTGTCAACAGAGCCTCTGAAGAAATGTCGTCCGGATATGCCTTCAGGGTCGGTTTGGGGCGGATGTTTGTGTCCCCGTCCACGGTACCCCATATAGCATGTACATGAAACAGGCGTTCGAGGGTTTGCCCAGCCAAGAACTCCCATCCTTCGCCCGACAGGAAGAAGAATTTGCTGGTGTATCTCTTCATGGAAGTATGCCGCGCCTCCACCTGGGCCAGTTCCTGAACCGGCTGGAAACTATAGAGGTGCTAGCCCTTCCACAACATTGTGAGTAATGAAGAACTCACTAGTTGTAAGATCCGGCCAAATCTAACTCGGCCTCCTCCAAAGCGCAGCGCTAGATGACACTTGATGAAACAAGAATGCTCCATGCAAGGGGAGGAAGCTGAGCAGGCACCAACTCAAAGAAGCCCAAAACTTTTCGCATCGGTCGGCAAAAATGCAACCTAAGGCCACAAGAGAACATCGTGGGGTACACCGCCACCTTGGTACCATAGCCCTTAGAATCCACTGCTCCATCAGTGGGGGAAGGCACCACAAGCTCCACTTGCGAGAGGATCCTGTAGGTCACCCTCAACTCCTCCAGTTCAGCGGAAGTCATCACCGATCGCCATGAAAACTCTGTGAAATCATCCAGGGTGGAACCGCCACGGCCGGAAGTGGCCTGGGCATCGCTAGAGGACCCCACTCGTCTAGCAAGGCATGACGATTTCTTTGGAGCCATGAATGATATAAGCAAAAATAAAGGAACTTCGGGAGAAAAGCTAAGAAAAATGAGGGAACGAAGAACTCAAATAGCGGAGCAAGGAGCATGGAATGCAGAGTAAAAGGCAGAATGAGTGTAATGGATTTCCCAATGTAGAGGAGGGTCCTTATATGGGCGGGGTAGGCGTTTGAACTCTCGAGGCACCATAACTCTACATAGCACCACGTGTCCTCCCAAAGCACTAGAATCCCTTGATTATTGCAACTGCTGCAGAGTATATTTGTTGATACGATGTGCAAAATTAATGGCTACGTAACACGAAGTCATGACGCAGAAATTGAAGAGGCACCATTCAATGCAGAAACATATTTGATGCCATATTGCCGCATGGGTGTAATGCAGACGGTTACTCAGCACACAACAGATAGGGCCGGGAGATCTATCAAAGCGAGGGGTTAATGAATGAGGAATTTGCGGAGTAACAGTAAGGAGATTTTCCCCACTTCTCCAATAGGGAGGGACACCAAATAGTCGACAAGACAGATCAACCTGACAGTCTGTGGCCACTTTTAGAACCCAGAGACTTGCACAGAGTGTAGTGGGAAATGTGGAGGGCTCTCAATCCATCAGCATCAAATCATCTACTGCTCATATAACCCGATGCGAAGTCAGGAAACCACATTGCAATAATGATACTGCTATTGAGGCACACGCCACATTTATGGAGCCGTCGCAGAGCCACGCCGCATTAAAGAAGATCTGACAACATAAACATAAAGGAAGGCACAGACTTTATGGAGACAAAGACGATTTGCACCCCCAAACCACGGTATAAATAGCCAGCTCCGGGTACGAAAAATACTTTCTGATCCCTAGACTCTTTTACTTATTTACAAGCTTCCAATAATATTTACTAACTTTGGGATCAGAGGTTACCCGGCCCCAAGGCCGCCCCCTCCAAGTTGCACTACTCTCCATCTTTTGCAGGCCCATTTCCGAATACCTGAGTTGTTGGAGCTTGGTCCAAAGGTGTATGAAACACGATGTTAACAATAGTGATAAGATATTTTAGTATATTATAATATATATATTATAATTGTATTATAGACTATATTGATATATTATAATATATAATATAGTGATATATTATAGTATATTATAATATATAGTGATATAGTATTAGTATAACTACTAATACAATAAACTATCGTGATAAACTATAGTTATTTATATAGAATTTTAAAATTTAAAATTATATTAATTAGTAATTTATCATATAATACAAAATTATTTTATATATATATAAAAATGATATATAATGTAAAAAATATTTTATACAATATAAAAAACTAATATATATATATATGAATCGTCCGGTTTGTTTCAGTCTGGTATTAGAAAAAATAAAATCGAAACCAGACCGATTTTGACCTGATTTGAAAAAAATGGAACCGGTAGCAGACTAGACCGAACTCGGAACAAGACCAAACCGACCGGTCTGGTCCGGTCCGATTTACTGGTTCACCAGTTTTTTTTTTTTTTTTCCACCTCTAGCAGAGATGTCACTTATGTTAATTACTCAATTTTAGTGAATGGTGAACCACAACAAAATTTACAGCCTTCAAGGGGTGGGTCTTTGACAGGGGATCCCTTATCTCCATACTTATTTATTCATTGTGCAAAGGTGTTCAGTGGTCTCATCTCACATGCTCAGATGCATGACTGTCTCACTAGTGTGCCAATTGCAAGAGGGTTGGTTCAAGTATTACATCTATTCTTTGCTAATGATTGTTTACTCTTTATTAAAGCTTCTTCATTAGAATGGAGTAGATTACAAGATCTTCTTCTGTGTTATGAGTTAATTTCTGAACAAAAATTGAATAGGGATAAAACATCTTTATATTTTAGCAAAAATACAACATGGGCAGTGAGGCAAACTATCAAGGAGACATCTGGGCTAAGATCAATTGGATGTTTTGAGAAGTACGTTGGATTACCATCGATGGATGGTAGAAACAAAATGATTGCTTTCAAATGAATTGTTGATAGAATTTGGGGAATGCTTAACAACTGAAATCAAAGTTTTTGTCACAAGCTGCAAAAGAAATCTTACTCAAAGCAGTCATTCAATCTCTTCCAATTTATTGTATGGGCCAATTTCAATTACCCTAGACTCTTTACTGTCAGATTAATCAAATGATGCAGAAAGTTTTTTGGGGTCATTAGGACAATGATCATAAGGTCCATTGGTTGAGTTGGAAAAGAATCTATACTTCAAAAAGATCAAGTGGTTTAGGGTTAAGGGATTTGGAGGCTTTCAACACAGCTATGTTAGCAAAGCAATTATGGATAATATTAAAATAACATTCATCCTTATCTATTGAAATTCTTAAAGCTAAGTATTTTCCTAATTTATCCATTTTTTAGGCTGTGTTATACAAAAATGCTTGCTATGCTTGGAAAGTATTTTTTTCAACTAGGAACTTATGAATCCAGGTAAGTGGTGGAGGGTTGGGAATGGTAATTGTATTCGAATATGGAAAGATAAATGGCTACCAAAACCTATTACGGAAAGATAAGATTCAATCCCCAATTTATGTGCTTGGTGAATATGATTTGGTTTCAGTACTTTTTATTATTGGTACAACTGTTTGGAATAAACCTTTGGTGCAATATTTGTTTAGTGAAGATGAACTTGATCATATGATTCTTAATATGTGTATTAGTCCTCTATCAAGGGAAGATAGAATGGTATGGAGGTGTACAAATGATGAAAGATTTTCAGTTAAAAGTGCATATTATCTTCAACTTGACTTAAATTCAAGCTTTTCATGCTCATTTTCTCAAGCTACTGGTTTTGATAAAATTTGGCAATCTTAAACTCAAGCATGTTCTGCAGGAGGATCTGTGTCCTATTTGTGCAACTGAAGTGAAAACTGTGGCACATGTTCTTTGGAATTGTCCTTCTGTTAAGGATGTGTGGGCTCTTTGTTGTAAAAAGCTTCAAAAGTGTAGTATTTATGATCTTAGTTTTATGCACCTAGCTCTCAAAATGGCAGAGTACTTAGACAATGCAGATTTTGAATTATTCATTTCTAAGCACAATGCAAGAGCAAGTTCCTATCCAGGTTTGGCAGCCTTTATTTTTAGGTTTTATAAAAGCAAATTGGGATATTGCTATATATGGATTATTAAAGTAAGATGATCGGTATTGGAATTATTCTAAGGGATGAAAAGGGGAGTGTTATTACTACAAAGCATATCTGTAAGTTTGGAAATCCAACACCTCAAGTTGCAGAGACTTTTGGAGCTCTCAACATGCATGTTGCTTTTTGCATGAAGCTGGGATTTGACAGTGACTTTTTTAGGGAGATGCAAAAAATGGTTTGAATTTTATTAAAGCTACTTCTGGTTTATATTCCTCGTGGTAATCTTATACAAGATGTTCTTGCTTTGCTGTTTGTCTTCTCGGATTGGGACTTTTGTTATGTTCTAAGAGATGTTAACCAGGTGGCTCATCTCTTAGCCAAATCTGCTATTTATTTATCTTGTGAATCTGTATTTCTGGATAAGTTTGCAGATTGTATTAAATATCTTGTAATATATATCCTATGCAAATTTATAAAAGCATGTATCACTTTTTCTCTAAAATATATATATAGTTATATCTTTTACCATATTATGGAATATTTTTCAAGATTATTAATTATTTTTTGTATTTTAAAACTATTTATATGTTTTCAATTTTATTTTAATGATATGCCTTTCGCGTAGATCATAGAGTGAAACCTCCGCCGGTGAACTTCTTATTGGCTGATGATCAATGTGTTCTAAATATTCGCAAGGTGACAATTTGGTTCGTTAAAAACTTAACCGGATTCTTTAATTTTCAACAAAAATTATTTAGTGACAGCTTGTCACGCTGTGTTATCACAGCTAGTTAGTGATAAACACATGTCAAATACATACAATATATAAGCATTTTCAAACCTTACAAATGTCCAGTAGCAAAAATTGAAGAGATTAATAAAAGAAAATAATATAGAAATTAAGTTACAAAAATAATGATTAAATGACTACAACTTAAAAATCAAGACAATTATATGTTTAAAAGTAAAAAAATCAAAGAAATTAAAAATTAAACTTAAAGAATGAAAAATATTATTATTAATAATCTAAATTCTTTACAAATAACTAATTAAAATATAACCTACAATTAATGTAGTTCTTTATTTTTTCCCAAGAAAAAAGTGTTTGAAGTCAAAATGTCCAAAATTTATAACACGTACGTTAATGATACGGTAGGGTCAACGGATCATGATGTGAGTGAACAGGTTCACAAAATTATTTGGCGTGGAAATTGGACTATCAGTCCAAACCCTTTTTAGACGCTGCATTAAATTAGAGCTGGGCACTGACTGCTTCGATGTCGGAAGGCCCAACCTCTGACTCCGACTCCGACTTTATTAGAGGTCGAATCCGACCTCCGCCTCCGACTCCAAGATGCAGAGAATCTGCTCCGCCTCTGACTCTGACTTGTCGGAGCGGAGTCGGATTTTTGAACTTTTTTTTTTAATTTTTTTAACTTCATATTTGACTCACTTTTTTAAAGAAAAAAAAATTTGTGGGCTTTCAAATTTTAATTTTCTCAAAATTACAATCCAAACTTATTAAACTTTTGATTATAATAAAAAATACAACTAAATAAAACAAGTAACATATTAACATACATTCAAAAATTAAAAATAAAAAGAAAGTCAAATTTTTACATGTACTCCCATCATCCATGATTTCATATTCACATCCAACTAATCACTACAATAAACAAAGGCACCGTATACGAAATGAAGATTAAAAAAAAAAAGGCACCGTATAGTTACTATAGTATACTATTATAAGGCACCGTATAGTTACTATAGTATACTATTATAATTACTATGAATCTATTTTTAATTATATATATATATATATTATAAATATGAAGATTCATAAAACATATATGATATATATTATTATGTATGAATATTAAAAAAAAAAGACACCATATACGAAATGAAGATTCAAAAAATAGTATTACTCTTTTATATATAATATACTATTAGTCTATTACTATTGTGACGCCCCGACTCCCATGTACAAAAACACGGGAATCGTAACGTTGGGATGACGACAGCACGGTCACATATCTCAACGAAATGTGCTCAAGTGTGTGCAACATGCAAAATTACACAATAAAAGTCGCAGCATATATTATAAATAAGTCAACTAAGTACCAGAATTTTAAATACAAATATTCAAAACAAATTATCCTTTAAAAGTTATACAGTCATCCCAAAATATATTACAAGACAAATACATAAATAATTGATAAAGCTAATCTCGATAAACAGGAGTAATTCCATATCACTCCGCCAACGGAGCTATATCACTCCGCCAACGGAGCTAAGCTTAAGGCTCGTCATCTACATCTGTATCAAAATCTGTGATACCATAAAATAGTACCACAGGTAAGTATAAACCAAACAACTATCGGGATAAAAACATATTAATGCAACCAACATGCATACATATGATAAAGTACGCTTAGCCATAAAATACTATTTTTTCCAGAAAAATGACTATTTCCAACGCACGCCAAAATCCCATTTTGACCCAAAAAAATAGTCCGTCATTTTCCCAGAAAATAATTCACATAAACAAACCATTTATCGGACACTGTAGGTGGGAATCGCAGGCGACCACCGCCCCTGCTTACCACCATCCCTACCGCGTGCATCGTAGGCAGGAATCACAGGCGGGACACAACCACCATCCCTACCGCGTGCATCGTAGGCGGGAATCACAGGTGCGACTCTACCCACATCCCTGCTTACCACCATCCCTACAGTTCCTTTCCACACAATAAATACTTATCAGAGCACTGTAGGCGGGAATCACAGGCAAGACTCAACCACCATCCCTACTTACCACCATCCCTACAGTCTCTTTTCTTTTTTCTCATATGAAAATCCAATTTTCAATAAACACATGAACATGAATGCAATTACACGAAAACTCAGTTTCATTTACAAACATGATCATGCGTGCAAATATGCCATGTACAAGAACAACACCATACCAACAACCAACAATGCAAACCAAACACACAACAACTCCATCCACAATCCATCCGACCCCTGAACTCCTCGGACTCAGTCCGACATGTCCAACCAGATCACAATAATATGAGTTAGTGCAAAAATATATTTAAATCACGATAGTTCTTTGAAAAAATACTTATAGCGCTATCTTATAATTTCTGAAGGATCACAAAGCTGCAAGAAGTGGTGGCTCAGCAACGAAACAGTGTAAAATACACTGTGGCCGTGAGTCTCAAAAACCAACTTTTGAACGGGGACAAACCAAGACCCGAAATTGATAGGGTAGGGCTTAGAGATGTCGGTGAAGCTAATGGTGGTGGTGGTTTGTCGTGGGTGGCGGCGTAGAGGGTGGTTTTAGGCCAAAAATTCTGAAAATGAAAATGTGGATGGATGTGCTTCACCAGTGGTAGATTGGAGCCAAGGATGGGTGCATTGGGTTGCTATGAGGTCAAGGATGAAGTGGTGAAGAGATGATGGCTGGATGTGGCGCGACAGCGGCGCTGGAGTTCAAGATGCGCCGTGGCTTTGAGGAGTTCATGGTGGCTAACGGCGGCACGAGGGAGGTTGCAACTGGAGGGAAGGGGTCGCCGAAGGAAGGGGAAGTTGGAGGGGTGGGCGGTGCCGACCACGGCGGCGCAGCGGAGGCTGGGCTGGGAGAAGAGAGAAACGGGCGGGATGGGAGAGAGGCCGCACGGGGGGAGAGAGAGATGAGAGAAAAGAAAGAGAAAAAGAAAAGAAAAGGGAAAAAGAAAAATGGAGGAAAAGAAATGAGGTATAATCCCTACATCTTGGGTCACAAAAATGATCCAACGAAAATGATTTCAAAACAACATCTCAATTAAAATAATTTAAACGTAATGATACAATGAAAATACAATAATTAAATTCAACAGTCAATTAATTTAAAATAAAGAACAATTTAAATGCATCACAATAATAAATATTAAGAAAATATATCAAATTTAATTTTCGTAAATTTTAAAAATCATAAAAATAAACCCACTAAAAATCCAACAATTTTAAAATAAGAGAATAAATTTTTGAATTAATAAAAACAATCTTTCAATAAAAATACACTAAAATACGGGGTGTTACAACTATATCTTATAGTATAATTACTAATACTATAGTATCATACTATTAGTATGTTAGTGATTTAATATTATATATATATATGTTAAATCTCTAATCTCTTATACTTGATATATATATATATATATATATATATATTAATATATATAAATATTAGTAATACACTAACAGTATTAGTATTAGTTATACTAGTAGTGCTATTAGTTATACTAATAGTTATATTAGTATTAGTTATTATTAATACTATATATTATACTAACAGTGATATTAATACTATATATAGTTATAGTGATTAGTATAACTACATTAGTATTAGTTATAGTGATTTAGCATAACTATATTAATATAAGTTCTAGTGATTTAGTATAACTATATAATATATTAGTATAAGTTATAGTGATTTAGTATAGATATAATACTATAAGTTATAACTATAGTCTATAATAATATTAGTATAAATATTAGTATTAGTTATAGTGTTTTAATGTAACTATATTAGTATAAGTTATAGTGATTTAGTATAGGTATAATACTCTAAGTTATAACTATAGTCTATATTAGTATTAGTATTAGTTATAGTAATTAGCATAACTATATATTAGTATTTGCTATAGTGATTTTAATTTAGTATAACTATATAATACTATTAGTATAAATCACTATACTAACTATGTCACTAATAGTATTAGTATACTAATACTAGTATATCACTATAGTTAATAGTATCATATCGTAATATAGTATTAGTAATTAATACTATAGTGATTTATATAGTAATTTATATATAGACTTAAAGTGGATTACTAATAGTATTAGTATTAGACCATAAATCTAATTAATATACTAACATATATTAGTATTACTTATATATTTATCAAAAGGAATATGTTGAGAATTTATTAAGTCAAAAAATATAATTAACACAAGATATTGTTATATAAAACTTATATGAAAAATATTTTAGTTATTATAGGTTATTCTAAATTTATAGATTAGTGTTTATCTATTAGTATTACATGTTGATGTTATTATGCATCTTAGTATTTATAGTATATTATATATACATTAGTAGTACATGTTATTATATTTATACATTAGTAATTTAGTGTTACAACTTACATGTAACATAGTAGTAATATTGTAAATTTGTAATAGTATGATATTTACATATAGCCATATACTAAACTATTATTATTTATTAGTCAATTTAGTCTATATATTATAGTATAAATATATTATTTAACTAGTAAATTATTGAGTTTAACTAACTATATAAGATATAGTTGTCTAAAATTTAAATGATTAATATATAGAAAAACACATATATTTTTATAAAATATGTATAAAATCGGAGGCGGAGTCGGAGGGTCATGTCGGAGGCGGAGTGCCAGAGGCGGATCGGAGCGGATCTAGAGGCTGTTCGTCAATGACTCCGACTCCGATTTCCAATAGGAAAAAACTCCAACTGCGGAGCGGAGCCGGGTTCGGAGTCGGATTGTCAGATTTTTGCTTAGCCCTACATAAAATTTTCTGATCCTAAAACTACTGGTTCACAAAATTCCTACAAATTAAGTCTCTCCTATTATTTTGGCACTTTTAAATTTTTTTTATTTTTAAAAGTCCACAGAAAAAGTTCTACCACATGCATGCAACGACGGATGACACATGAAAGGTATATACTTTTCTGAGTAAAAACAAAATTTTCAAATAGAATTGATTGCATTGGTCCCCTTCTGGATGAATGGATGATGTGATTGTGGAGGATGAAAACGTGTAAAAGGATTTAGATATAGATTAGGTTTGAACTATTGTCTTTTCTACATATTTTTTTCTACTTGGAGTTAGCTTTTGCATAGATTTGAACTCTCTTGAAATACGATCCCTTTTAGATGTTGTATTCTACCATTGTATTTTTTTTTTTTTTTTTTTTGTATTTTGTATTTTGAAAGATGCTTATACACATTGTTGAAAAAAATAATATGTTGGCATATTCTTATCAAAAAAGGAGCAAGGCCAGGTTCTTTCTTGTCTAATAACAACTTGTAAGGCAAAATTCCAATTGGAGCTCAACTTCAAATTCACAAGGCTTTCGCCTTCAATTAGGGGCAGTCCTTAAACATCATGTGGTTATCCATTCCCTTTATATCGAAAATCATATTTTAATCTCCAAATATATTTTTCCCTTGCATAGAATGATCTCCTTCTACAACCAGTTCTTAAATGGTAACCACCATTTGCATGCCCCTGATCAGTTGTCTCCCAAAAAATAATTTTTAGAGACAACTGGGACGAGAGGCAATGGAGCTCATAAATTTAAGAACCCCACGTCAAATTCCATGAAAAATTACATAAAGGTTAATTGGGAAACCCGAAATGATAAATGCATAGTTATTTTACGACTTTTACACAGCTTTTAACAAAATATTCACTACAACAGAAAGGGTCTTTTAGGACGAAAATTTTCGTCCCAAAAGACCCGAATTTAGTCCCAAAAAAATTTTTGGGATGAAAAAAATTCATCCTAAAGTCGTTCCAATATCACTGTGTCAAAAGGTATTTTGGGACGAAAATCACCATTTCGTCCCAAAAAATTGTTTTTGGGACGAAATTGAAGGAAACCGTTCGAACACGTTCGAACGAAAATTTTTTTTGTCACGGTTTAAATTCGTCCTAGAAAATAGTTCGAACGGAAAAAATTTTAAGTTCGAACAGTAGTGACGTGTTTGAACGATTTCGAAATATGTTCGAACACATGAATTCGTTCGAACGTTATGAATTGTCTTTGTGTTCGAACGTTAAATGGTCAGGTCGAACGGTATATGGGTTCGAACGGCATAGGCTATGTTCGAACACGACTGAAATTATTTACGTTCGAACGTTGTGTGATCGTTCGAACTCTACGAACATAAATTTCATTCGAACATTACGTTTACGTTCGAACGCTATTGTCGTTACATAGAGTTCGAACGTTTTACGTTCGTTCGAACGATATCTCTTTAATTTAAATCAATAATAGAAAACCAAATAGACATTCATACTATTTGAAAAAATACATTAGAAACTGTTTAACACTCACAAAAGTGTTAAAATAAGCGCAAACTAAATAAATAACAGTCGAGATGGGCATTGTTCATACATAAATAGATAATCCCAAAATCCATCAGTTGCTTGGAGGCCTGTACTGTTGCATAAGCTACTGCATTTGGAGTTGCATTTGTCTTCTGAACTCTTCTTGTTGTTCTTCATGTTGTTTGAGGTGCATCTCCATATCTGCTTGTTTTGCCAATTGTGCCTCTAACTCATGCTGTCTTGCAATCAATTCTTTCATTCTGGAATTCACATTCTCTAGCGCTATAGAAGTCATAGATGCATTCCCAGAAGAAGAGGAAGAGGGACCAGGCTTTACACAACGACCCAAACCCCTCAAATATCCTGAACGTTGACCCAGGACTTGTGTAAAAATCTCAATATCACTTGTTGAGGAATTTTGATCTGACGCAGATTCAGCACGTAGGGCAATCATTTTATCCTAGCCATATATAAGATAAAGAATTAATATCGTCATAAATAGTCTAATATATTTAATTAAAACAGGTTATAAAACTTACATAATTTTCACGGGCATCAGGATGAGTCCACTCTCCATTACGATCAGTGTGCAATGCAGCATATAATTTTGTCAGATCATAATTAGTATTTGAATCTTGCTACAATAAATGTGTTAAGATATAAAGTCATTATGATTCATCCAAATAATTAACTATATCCAATAAAAAAAAATAGCAATACCAATTTCTTAGAAAGGCGATGGAAAGATCTTGAGCCTGCATGATGATTAATCTTCAATTTTGATCTATTTGTTTTGTTTATAGAACTTCGCTCCTGCAAAGAAATTGAAAATATTATGAAGTGAAATGACAGATAGGACAAGTAAAATAATTAAATTTCATTATACCTGATATGATGGATCCTCAAACATGTCACAAAGTTTTTCCTACTCAGAAGGTCGGACATCCTGGAAAGGATGTTGGCGTGCATCTTCCTTCTTCTCAAACTTATTATAATGTTCATGACACCTCGCCTTATATTTGCGGAATGCATTACCCATAAGCTCTTCCACAGTCTTACGCTCCTCTCTCCGACCAAAATTTAATTCGAAATCATCCTTAAGAAAATAATCACAAACACATTATCATTTATAATATTCTAAATTTAAGTATAATATAGAAATTTATTCTACTAAATCAATGTTTTAAACATTACCAAACAACGCTTCTTGATAAGCTCTTTAACATCTTGGGGGACTTTCTTCCATGAAGTCTTTGCCAAAGGTGCGTAAGTTGGTGTAAGAGCACCCACATGTGATGCAAGCCAAGCTGCTGGTTGTCCTTCGCCCCCAGTATGTTCGTCAGGAATGTTAACCTTGATCTTACCCACCTTCCGATATTTTTCCAACGTCACCCCTCTAGTGGTGCCTCGACCTTGACGAGATTGTACTGTAGATTCTATAAAATATAACATTGTAATCAATTTCATTTATATCTCTATTATAGGACCTTAATTAATAACTTTTATGAGTATTAGATTTTTACCTTGTTCTGTAAAATCAATCTCTAATGGTGACAATGAAGGAGAGCTAGGAATAGGTGGAGATGGGTTGCGAACTTCCTTCCTCTTTGGCGGCATAATTTCAAACTACTGATACATTCAATAAGTAAAATATTTGTCATCAAATGTAATGTTAACACATAATTGGTCAATCAAAATCTGTATCAGTTTCATTTGACAATTCACTCTCATCATCTGTAGATACTTCAGATGATTTAACATTTTCCTCAACTGTCGCATCAACAATTTCAGCCTCAATATCTTCTCTATTTAATGGAATCATCTCATACTGGCTCAAATCCATAAACAAATTTAAGGCGGGTTGACTCTCTTGGTATGCTTCTTGAGTAGAAGTCATCTTCTTCTTCATCTTGTCCTTCAGCCTGAGGGATAACATCATATATATTTCTTGGAGAATATTTTTGAACTACTCGCCATTGATTTCCTAACTTCGGGTCATCTAAGTAGAATACTTGAGATGCTTGAGAAGCCAAAATAAAAGGATCATCTTCATACCATTTTTTTTATGTATTAACACTCAAAAAATATTCATCATCACGGACTCCAGTACGAGGATTGCTTAAATCCCACCAATCACACTTAAACAGATACACCGCAAGCTCTTCCAAATATTTCATTCCAATTATATCGACAATAACCCCATAGAAATCAATATTTTCTCCATCATGACTTCATTCGACTAGGACACCACTATTTTGGGTTTTCCTATAACAATCTCGATCCAGTGTGTGATACCTACTTCCCCGAGAAATACATGCAGAAAATCGAGCAGTGCGTCTCTATGGGCCACGCGCCAATGCATACAGTTTATCAGATATATCATTTGGATTATTCGCATGCAATTGTACAACCTACATATTGAGTAAAGCATATACTATATCAAAGTTGAAATTAATATTTTTTCATTTGTTATTGAGTAACGCATATGTAATTTCATTACCCGTTCTTCAAACCATCTCGAGAACTCCTCTTCATGTTTTTGGTTTATATCATTTACTCCTAGTTCCTTGAGCACGTTAATATGATCACTGAAATTGATGATTATCACAAATATTTTATATTTTGTATTTTTTTTAAATTAATGAGGCAATTTAAATTAAGAAAAAGTTATAACTTACTTCAAGTAGTTCTCTATCTCAGGGCAATTGTTCAGCACGTACCACTGAGCTTTCTCGAACTCTCTTCCACACAAGTCATAACCACGCACTGCAACAATTGGACGAACTTGTTGGAAAAACACAGAAAATATATTCCGTTGTCTTGCTCGGTCAACGTCAAAGTTTCTTTCTGGCCGATCAAACCGAGTGTCAACTCCATGGAAATATTTGGAACAGAAGGTATGCCACTCATCGTCAATATATGCTTCTGCAATTGATCCTTCTGGACGGGCCTTGTTACCCACTGTACGTTTCAACTTTCCAAGAAATCGTTCAATGGGTTACATCCATCTATATTGAACTGGTCCTGCAAGTCGAGCCTCACGTGGCAAATGAACGGCTAGGTGAACCATGACATCGAAGAATGACGGTGGATAAATACTTTCTAGCTTACACAATATTATGACAATTTCTCGTTCCATTCGATCCAAAGCTTCTACATTCAACGTCCTAGCACATAAGTCTTTAAAAAATGCACCCAACTCAGTCAAAGCCACGCGCATATCTCTGGTCAAGTACCCATGGATACCAATAGGCAAGATACGCTGTAAGAAAACATGACAATCATGACTTTTTAATCCAGTTATTTTCCAATCATTTGTTCTCACACACTTTGTTAGATTCGAGGCATAACCGTCCAGTAATTTGATCTTCATTAGCCACTTACAAAATGTAACCCTTTCATTCCTTGACAATGTATACCACCTAATCGGCATGTAGACAGACGAACCATTTTCTTGCAACTGCATTTCCCGTCTTATTCCCAACCGCTTCAAATCCTTCCTTAAGTTTATTGTATCTTTTGTTTTTCCTTCAATTGACATCAATGTTCCCAATACGGATTCGCAAATATTTTTTTCAATATGCATAACATCAAGGCTATGTCGTAATTTTAACTTCGACCAGTACGGGAGTTCGAAAAATATACTCTTCTTTGTCCAATTCAACTCATTCGTAGCTCGTTTTCTCTTTCGTTGTTTTTTACCAAATTCATTACAACCAACATTTATAAATTGTGCAAGTACATCTTCGCCAGACAAATATGGTGGAGGTTGGCCCCATTCAACAGTTCCATCAAACATTCTAGAATTTTCACGCCATCTATGGTCACCAGGTAAAAATCGACGATGACCCATGAAACATAATTTCCTCCCGTACGTAAGCCATTCAGATTTGGTATATTTGTTACAAGTTGGACATGTCATTTTCCCCTTAGTACTCCAACCTGACAAATTCCCATAAGCTGGAAAATCATTTATTGTCCACAACACCGCAGCATGCATCTTGAACGACTTGCCTGTTGACGAATCAAATGTGACAACCCCATTCTCCCACAAATCTTTCAATTCTGCAATCAATGGCTGTAAGTGTATGTCTATATCATTTCCCGATGACCTCGGACCTGGGATGAGCAAACTCATCATGAAATATGGATCTTTCATACACTTCCACGGTGGTAGATTATACGGCATAAGTACAACTGGCCAAGTACTATGACTAGTACTCATGTTCCCAAAATGATTAAATCCATCTGTTGCCAACCCAAGTCTTACGTTACGCGGTTCTTCAGCAAACCATGGGTGTTCCTGATCAAATTCCTTCCACACCTGGGAGTCAACAGGATGTGACAAAATATTATCGTTCCTTACTCTGTCTGATGAGTGCCATGTCATATCTACAGCCGTTGCGCGTGACATAAATAATCGTTGTAATCTAGGTATCAATGGAAAGTGGCGTATGACCTTTTGCGGAACATTTGCCTTGTCCGATATTCATCTTGACTCGTGGCATATAGGACACTTGTTCAACTGCTCATTCTCTCGCCAAAATAATATGCAGTCATTCTTACATGCATGTATTACGTTGTAATCAAATCCGAGTCCTCGTTTCAACTTTTTTGCTTCATAGAAGTTACGAGGTAAAGTATTGTCTGTCGGCAGTGCCTCTTTAAACAGCTCAAGTAACATATTGACTACCTTAATAGATAATCGACACATTGATTTTATGTGAAGTAATCTTACGGTAAACGACAACTTACTATGTCTTCTGCATCCTGGATATAGCTCACGCTGTGAATCATTCCACAAACGTGCAAAAGTGTTATGGCCCCCATCATTTGAGCTTGATGTGTCCGTGTCACCTTCATCCATAAACATTCCCGCACCGATGTCACCTAACATTTCCTCCATATCCTCATCGTAATCATCTCCAACAATCTCTGGTTGTACATCTTCATCGATCTCTTCTTCTTCATGTGGAGCTCCAAATGAAGTTGGATATGGTTCGCCGTGTAAGACCCAATCAGTATAACCCTTATCAATACATTTGACAAACAGATGCTCTCTCACCAAGTCTATCTTATGAGAACGCAAATTCCTGCATTCTCTGCATGGGCATCTGATACGCCCATCACTATCACATGTACCCAATGCAAATTCCAAGAATTTCTTAACACCTTCAGCATATACATTGTAATTCTGACCCAATCGATCGCTAACTCTCATCCAACTCTTATCCATGCCGACTATATTCATTACAAACAATATTGTAATGCATCAGCAAACAACTATATATCATGTACCAATTAATGAGTATGCCACCTTTCACCGGGTAGTTGGTCCTATCCCGTTCGGTATTGTAAGATCATAGTCGCCAACCTATGATCTATTATCTGTCACGTCCAACAAAATTTCAGCAGCATCTCCCCATAGTTCTCCAAATATGCTCGTTTGGTTGTGTGCACTGACGATTAACACGTCGTTGCACCATCACCGAAACTGCATATCCAGAGACCAATGGATGAATCTACCAAAATCATAATGTTGGACGACAATAGATATAGTTCTATAGTTTGCGAGAATGATCTTACAATCCCAAACTGTCCACTCTGGACAATTCAAGAGTTATCAATCAAGCATTCATCCGGACTCATAACTCTCAAACGGGTCTAAGGTTTATTTTGATGAACAAACAATGCAAAATATGCTAATATATGTCAAACAATAACAACATATTATTTATACAACAATACAACAAAAACTTAATTGGTAGGTATTATTTCAAGATTTATTCCAGATTTTAATTTAAATATTAGTTTTACCTGTTTATAATTAAGTATTTTAATTTAAAGATTTAGTAGTATTTTAATTTGAATATTAATTTTATTAATTTATAATTAAGTATTTAAGTATTATTAAATCTTAACTATTTATATTTTAATTTAAAGATTTAGTAGTATTTTAATTTGAATATTAATTTTATTAATTTATAATTAAGTATTTAAGTATTATTAAATCTTAACTATTTATATTTTAATTTAAAGATTTAGTGGTATTTTAATTTGAATATTAATTTTATTAATTTATCTTTAAGTATTTAAGTATTATTAAATCTTAACTATTTCTATTTTAATTTAAAGATTTAGTAGTATTTTAATTTGAATATTAATTTTATTTATTTAGAATTAACAATATTAAATGGTAGTTGGTCCTAATTATTTGTGATTTAGTAGTACATATAATTTATAACTATCCCAAACCTAACGTATTCTGTATACGTTATTGATGTAATGTCATTACCCGTTCGAACGATGAGAACCTATGTTCGAACAAAATGAATACGTTCGAATGGTAATCCTAACCCGTTCGAACGTATTCATTCCAAATTCCAGTCGTCTTCAACAACGCCGAAAACTCCATTAATTACAAACACAAACAACAATCTCAAAGCATACAACTTTCTAACATTGCAAAATATTAAGTTCAAACCATACATTTCTATTTTAAAAGAAATACCTGAATTTTTGAAGATGAAAAGGAAATAATCCGAGAATAATCCGAGAATAATCACAAACTATCCTACAAGTAATAATCCGAGAATAATGGAGTGAGATGAACAATTTTTTTGAGCTTAAGGGCTAGTTTGAGAAAGAATACCTCTGATATGCGAAGGGGTAATCTTCGGGCGACCACACGGAACGACAGCACAGGAGGAGAGAAACAGAATTGTGAGGTTCTGTCTTGTTTTTGAAGAACATTTCATATTCGAACGGTTATTTACTAACCGTTCGAACGTGAAAATATTAAGCGGGAGAAAATTCCCTCCTAATTTTCACGTTCGAACGTAACAAAAGTATGTTCGAACGTTATTGATTTATTACCGCTCAAAAATTAACCGTTCGAACTTTAATTTCTAACTGTTCAAACGGTATTGTAAATGTTTATTTATATTTTTTTTTTCATTATACCTTTTGAATAAAAGAACAACATTAATATATATAGACATATTAGATGATACTATAGTTTAATTGGCGGGATATTTTCCCACCACTGCAATAATCCGTTCGAACTATAACAAATTACGTTCGAACGGTAATCCAGCTGTCTTTAATTGGCAGGATGTTTTCCCGCCATTTGCCTTGTCCGTTCGAATGTTTTTTTACGTTCAAACGTTAACATATGTGTTCGAACGGTTTACGAGTATCGTTCGAACACATATCCTTTATGTTTAAATATAACTTTTTTCATCATTAAATGAAAAGTACTATAACATCATATGTATTAGTTATATATACTATCATATATAATGTAATATATACTATCATATATATAGTAATCTATACTAAATATATAGTATATATAGTAATATATATTATCATATATATAGTGACCTATACTATCATATATATTATTAAGATCATATGTATTAGTAATATATACTCACATATATATAGCCTCAAATATACTAAGGTCACATAATAAAGTGTAGAGAAATTTATAAGATGATAGTATATTAGTAAGCTATACTCTATATATATATGTTGTATAATATCATATATAACTTTAGTAGGTAAAGTATAATGGAATATATAATATGACATATATTAGTTAAGTATAAACTCATACCATATAGCACTACATGCTATTATATGGTACTATATATATATTAATATCTCATATATAACACTTTGATAGTAAAGTATTATGATATATTACTATTATACTATAAAAAAATATTTTATAAGTTATTATGCTTTCATTTAAAGTATTCTACTATCATAATATATATTATAATATTACATATATATTACAGTATATATAATCTACTATAATAGTATATATATTATAACAATTTATAGGAATATAAATATAGTATACATTTAATATATTTTTTAATAAACTTACAAAACTTCTGTTCGAACGTGAAATAGTAATAGTCGAACGGTTTTATATTAACGTTCGAACTTTAACTATTAACATTCGAACGGTTATGCACGTATAAGTTATCGCAGGTAGCGATTTCTCTCACGCCGCCATCCCCACCTTTTGAAAAAGCGAGAAAACGTTTGAACGCACTACATTCACCGCCGTCTGCCGTCGTGATCAGCACATACGTCAATCACTTTTCCTCCCAAGTAAAGGTATATATTTTCAAACTCATTTTACCGTTTATTTTATAATTTTATGATTTCATTTGTTTTTTTTTTAAATTACATTTTTTCATCAATAATTACCGTAGAACATCATAAATCTATCGTAGGATGTTTAGAAATGAAGAGTACTTTGTTTATAGTCGAAGAAACCACGGAATCGATTAATTTTTGAGTATTTTCATGGCCACTAAGTTGACTCAGCCATGGCCGAGTTAGATCTGTTTTACGTTCGAACGGTATTAACCAGTCCGTTCGAACGGGTAACCTGTACGTTCGAACTTGATCGACAAGTTCGAATGTTATTAATTGTCCGTTCGACCATATATTTAGACGTTCGAACGCTAATTATTAAATTCAATCCATTAACATTTTATTAGCTTATTAAATTGTTTTCATCGTTTAATTGATTATATGTTCTATCAATTAATTTATTAAATTGCTATTAGTATATAATTTTGTAAATCTTTTAGTCGTAATTAGATTTTATCGCTAATCTTGAATGTATATTTTATTTTTAAAATTTCAGGGTCATAATAATGTCTTATCGGGGCCGTAAACGTGGTAGATCAGGAGAACCTTCCATCCAAACAGTTCGAGAGCGGACCGTTTTACTTGAGCGACAGGTAAAACTATCTGATTTTGTCACTCTTATATGGGAGGGTCATTCCCTCCCATCAGTATTCAATGATCGTGGTTGGGCACCAATCTTAGATCAGCGAGAAGAAGGAATGGAGCTCGTTTCCTTCATTGAGATCGTTACTGAGTTCTATAAAGAGCTCGGTGCTGCTAGCCCAGACGATGGAGGGGCATATAGGATCTGTGTCCGAGGAGCTCCTGTTATATTTTCAGCGGACGGACTCGCTGCATATCTGGGTATTCCTAGGCTTCTTGATGTCTATCCAAACCTGCCGCCTAGAGAGTCTGGTCCTTCAGGTGATGCAGCTATGTCTCAGGACAAGGGACTAGATTACACAGATGAGATCGATACACTTGCTAATCACGAGGTCAGAGACTTGATTATTGGTCCAGATGCTCCAGTGTACGATGGCTCCAAGAGTATTAGGCAGGCAGATTTATCTTCTTTCTTCAAGATTATGAATTTGATCATTGCCAATAATATTGACCCACGGCAGCACAAGACCGAGGTCGGCATGGATCGAGCGAGATTTATAATACGGGTCGCTCGTGGCATCCCGATCCACCTCGTTGGTTATATATTTGAGAGAATCCGATCAGAGGCACGGTTCATTATGACAGATATACTTCCGTTTGGGATCCTCATCACTCGATTTTTGCTACATGCCGGGGTTGTGTCCGAACCTGCCGAGCGTTCCCGATTTCCGATGGCACCAATCAACAGCACCACCCTATCACGGAGCATGGGACACTCTAGATTTCGTTTTCATGGGGTTGTTCCTGACAGGGCTGAGATTCAGAGAGATGCGCAACCGGGAGATATTGGAGTATCGGCTGGTGAGACATCTACACAAGCTGAGACATCACGCACATATATTCACGAGGAGATGGCTGACATATTGCATGCTGAGATCAGCGTACACACATCAGCAATGATTGATGCAGTGCATACTGCCATGTCTGAGTTGCGTACAGAGATTATGGCTACCGTCTCTGGGTTACGTACAGAGGTTAATGAGTTACGTACAACGATTAATGCCAATAATGCAACTCAGGTCACAGTTAGTACTCGACTAACACAGGTAGAGACACAATTAGCTGCAGTCGAGGATGTGTGTAGAGACCTCGCATCACAATAGTTTTTATCTTTTATTTATATTTTCTTTTGTTGTAATTATGAACAATATATATGGCATTTTGATAATTTGCTTTATTTGGTTGATTAATATATATGTGGTTGATAATATTTACTTAACTAAAAATCTTATTTAACGTAAAAGAAATTATTAAAATATTTTAAAATTAATTACATAAAATTAATTAATGAATTTGTATATATGATATATATTTTTTATATTTTGAGTTTCGTACCGAGATTAATATTATACCTTCGAATGTATAAATGTGGTGCTTGAATATGTTCTAACTAAATATATTCCGTTCGAACGGTTTAGAAACCTTCCCGCCAGGATTTGCCACCAAATATTTTCCGTTCGAACACAACAAATTCTCGTTCGAACGTTTTTGAACTTTTCCCGCCATAATAAAGTAATTATCCGCCAAATTTTACTGTTCGAACGTATTTTTTCACTTTCGAACGGGAAAATTTTTTTGAGACGATTTAATTCGTCACAGAAAATATTGTTCGAATGGTTATTTTGACGTTCGAACGATTTTCTAAATTCATCGATTTTTTGGGACGAAATTTAAATTTCGTCTCAAAAAATGACTTTTAGGGATGAAAAAAATTTCGTCCCTAAATAATTTCGTCCCAAAATCTCAAATTTGTTGTAGTGATTATTATTTCTCGAATTCAGAATAAAACAAAATCGATATCAATTTAAAGACAATATTCTTTAAAAATTAAATTATAATTATAAAATAATTATGACTCTATCAATCTTGCCAATCCAAATGACTAAAATAATTACGTGTAGGCGCGTGGTAGGGGTTTGCATATAATAAAAGTTTGAAACTCATGACATCACTCTGAAAGTTTCTCCTACCATTTATTTCATATAATTGAGCTTATGTTACACGCAAATTGACTTGATCAATCCAATTAAATTCGAGTGAGCTTAATTTCTCCTAAAAAATTGTTACAAATTAATGCTGACATGTGAATGACTTTATGCCCAATCGTTTATTGCAACTAATTACTACCACTTATTCCAACCAATTATTGACCTTATGTTACACGCATTAATGACGACTCCTTATAAAGATCAGTTGTTACATATTGCTGCATATATGTGAATGAGACTGAAAAGTAGTTATACTCATTATCACTCATTATATGTGCAGTACCATCATTGACTATATGTTAAACCATTTTAATTAATTCAATAATCTTGGGCAGTTGTTGGGAATTATCTCGACATTTTAATAATTGTTAGCAATATCATGTAAGTAGGTCCTACGAGTTCATGCCGCACACGGTTTCAAACTACTTTATTTATGTTCCTGGACTTGCATTAAGTAGATATCAAAACTAGTATAAATACAAATCGATTAGTTCTCTTTGAGATATCAAAACCCAGAGTACTTGCATTTAAGATACAATATCTCTTGTAAGTGTTCCAAATAGAGAGTAAAACAATGAGAGCTTGTTATCTCCAATTTCTGCTTCTACTACTTGGACTCTTATCTTGTAATGCAACAAAACTTAGATTTAGTTTCGATTTGCGTGATTCTAAAGTCAGATGCATAGAGGAAGAACAACAAGCACTCCTCCAATTCAAACAACACCTCGTCGATCCTTCCCACTGGCTATCTTCTTGGGACAATGATGAAGATTGTTGTAAGTGGGAAGGAATTAAATGCAGCAACAAAACAGGTCATGTTGTTGCGCTTGATCTCCGGGCAGAATATTGGTGGTATTCTAGAGCCTAAGTGGCCACCCGAGAGCCATCTACTAGGAGGTAATTTCTTTTCAAGACTACTCGATGGTAGCCACGCTCATAGATGGCTCAGATCGAGCTATCTAGGATTATGTTTGATTGTTGAATTAAATTCAATTCATCTCAAATAAATAATTGATAAGACTCATTATTTTTTTAACTTCCAATAAAATAGTTAAACTCATCTCAATCTATTTCATATATTTAAACTTAAAAAGTTAAATTCATTTCAACTTAAAAAATATAAACTTATCTCAATGAGACTCATAAAATATTATTACTCACAACTCTACTCAACTCATCTCAACATCCAAACGGAATGTAAGGAATGGTTACCTTTAGTCATGATTTTATTTTTATTTTTAATCTAAATAGTGATTCCTTTTAAAAGAAATTTGCAAATTTATTTTTCAAACTTATTTAAAACGCGAAATCCATATTTACAGACACAAAAATTTTATAAATTTTAATTTCATCTCTATTTCTTCTTTAGAAAATACTAAATGTATTTAAGAAAAATTTATTTCTCTATATATCAATTATTGTTATATTGAAAATCTTAAAATTTAAAATTCAAAATTTAAATTTAAAACAAAAACTAATAAAATGAGTTTTATAAATAAAAATATAAGTAAAACTATAAATACATAAAACATTACTCCTTCTTCATTATTAATTAAATGCTTTTGAACTTTTGCGATACAAAGATACATTGGTGATTAATCTTGGAAGGGGGTTGAATCCTGTAGCCCAACGAAACGGTGGTCAACACCTGTTTCCAGTAGCAAAAAAATTTTGAATAAATTATATAAATAAAATTAAAGTTCCGTTTAGTTGTTAAACTCATTTAAGTTTCATTTGAGTTTAATTCAGTTCAATTTAATTTTAAGTTAAATTTAACATTTAAATATGTAATTCTCAAATAATTAAATTCATCTCAATTCAAAACTTCTTTACAAATAGAACCCACAATATTTTTCAATTTAATATTTATTTACACGTGAAACCTACAATTTTTTTTAACTTTTCATAAATATATATAAGAGCATTGGTATTGAATTATACAAATACAAATAAAATAAAAAATTTTGTAGTTAATAAAAGATAAAAATAACCTACATTAAATTATGTAAATATAAACCAAAATGACTTTCAGTTACAATAAATCAACTATTATGACTATATTTGACATTCATTGTAACTTAACCAAATCTATTAAAAAACTATATCTTTCATCCACACTCTCTTCCCTTTGATTTCTTCCCTCGGTTTGTTCCTCCGGCTAACAAATTCTCTCCCTTTCATCATGGGCCTTTATAATATTATTTTATTATTATTTTGAGATATTTTATTATTCAAAAAAATATTATTATTGAATAAAAATATTATTTGATTATTCTCTCCGTTTCCTCCCGCGAGCATTAGCATTTTATTATTAAAAAAATATTATTAAATTTATAATATTTTATTATTATTTTGATTAATATATAGATAATCTAATGTGAGCATAAGTTTTAAGTAAAATAACTAAATGTAAAATCATATAAAATTATGTAAATTTTACATTTATATTTACATAATCTAATACTAATGCTTTAAATTTATCTTAATATTGAAACACATTTAAACTTATTTTAAGTGAACTCTACAAAATTTATTTTATCATTTCAACCTATTACTATTCATAAAGAACTCAACTCAATTCAACATCTAAATACAACTTAAGATTTCGTTTATTTTTATAAATGAGATGAGATAAGATGATTGAAATTAAAATTAAAAATTAAATAAAATATTATTAAATATATTTTTTTGATATTATTTTAATTTTAAAATTTAAAAAAATTATAATAATTAAATGAAATAAAATAAAATGAATTAAGATGAAGTACGGAAAGAAACGAGACGTAATGTTCTGAGCAGACACCTCAGTGACCACACCACTTAATTCGGTTGCATTCAACACCAGTCTCCCCCAGAAACGATTCGGTCAATACTCGTCTATTTTGCAAGGCATTCAATTGGCCACATATATACACATGCTCCACGTGGCATTCCGTTCTATCCTCTCCGAAGCTTCTGTCACAAGAGGCGTTTGATCTAAAGAGGT
This sequence comes from Juglans microcarpa x Juglans regia, assembly GCF_004785595.1. Taxonomy (NCBI): domain Eukaryota; kingdom Viridiplantae; phylum Streptophyta; class Magnoliopsida; order Fagales; family Juglandaceae; genus Juglans; species Juglans microcarpa x Juglans regia. Next base: position 29,962,289 of record NC_054598.1, on the reverse strand, counting down.
TATTCTTAAATAGTGTTGCCATTTGGAGATCGAGTAATCATGTACATCATTTTAGGGTAGTAAATTTTGCACATTTTATTTAAAAAATAATAAAATTTATTATTAAAAAATTAATTTTTTATATGAGTAACATGTTCATTCATTTTTTTAAAAGAAAGCCCACAGATTTACATACTTTAAAACTGTAAATATTATTTCTCTTGAATATATTAGTTTTGTACAATAGTCCAGATTGATGCTACATGTTTCTATATCACTGATGTGTCTTAATAAATCTATTAGTAGTCATTAACACGAAAAATAATATTATGTATAAGTTTTAAGTATGCAAATCTCATACAAATACTTTATAAAATGATTTTTCGACGTTTTAGGTATGTGGCCGGTCCACTTAATTAATTATGAAAGTAGAGAAATCCAAATTTGGAATTGGGAATTAAGCATCATGTAGTATGTATTGGATGAAGTGGAAGGGAACTGAAAAATCTATTTTTTCACATAAACAAACATTTTCAAATACTATTTATTGCAGACTTGATTACCAATATCACATTATCTTTTCCCCTAAAGTCAGAAAATTTTAACATTCCATAGAAGAAAAATATGGAGGAGCTTTTAAAATTGTTGAATAATTTTAATTTAATGCCTCTCTACCTAAGACTATACTCCAATTCCAGCATTCATTACAAATATTATGTAGAGAATAGAGGAAGAGATACCTTCAAACACAAACAAACGGTGTGGGGGAGAGGCGGCTTTACCCAAAGATTAAAAAAATCAAAAATAGTAAGGTTATATAGGACACATTTATCTTATTCTCATCTAATTAATAAATAAGATGTGACATATTTATTATTATTAAATAATAAAAAAATATTTGATAAACGATCGTCCAATGATAATAAATAAATCACATCTTATTTAATAAGTTGAAAGTGTGATTTATAAAGAATTATCAAACATTTGCTGCACTCAACATTTGGAAGGCCATTGTGGATTGGTTGGAGCGTTTTTTTTTTTTGTATATATAGAGAAGAAATACCTCATGCAGTTCATCAAGCTTACCCACTTCTCCCAAGAACAGGGCTAAGCTCCATCTCTGCACTATAGAGATTGGTCAATCATGGAGGTCTGGTTCATCATCCTCATCTCTCTCTCTGCCTGTTTTTCCCTAAAATCGCTCTTCAGCTTTTTCTCTTCCTCCAAAACCACCAAGAAGAATGTTTCCCAAGGCAATCTCCCGCCGGGACCCCCAACCCTGCCTTTCATAGGAAATCTTCATTTGCTTCCCAAATCCATGGTTGATTTGAGATCTCTCATCTATGATCTCTCCCACAAGTATGGCCCGATTCTCACCGTCTATCTCGGCTCTGAACCCCTCATCTTCATCACCTCCTACACCCTTGCCCACCAAGCCCTTGTTCGACATGGCGCCACCTTTGCGAGCCGTCCTGCAGTCGTCCCCGTTAGCGTTGTTCTCAGCAACAAGCGCAAAGATATCGGCGCAACCCCCTTTGGCCCAACCTGGAAAGCCCTCCGTCGCAATCTCATTTCGGAAGTTCTCCACCCGACTTCGTTGAAATCTTACTCTGTTGAACGCAAGCGTGTCTTGGACTCATTGATCAAGGGCTTCCATGAATCTTCCAAGCTCAATCAGCCCGTCCGTCTGCTAGATCATATCCACCACGCTGTGTTTTCCTTGTTCATTTGCATGGCTTTCGGAGAACTCAGCGAGACTCAAATCAAAGAAGTTGAAGGAACACAATATCAACTTCTTGTCGCTTACGAGCAGTTCAGTGTGTTCGGTACCTGGCCCAGACTGGGGAAGTTGCTTCTCAGAAACCGTTGGAAAAGGTACCTACAATTCTTGAAGAACCAAGATGATGTGATTTTGCCATTGATCAGAGCCCGGAAGAAGTTGAGACAAGAGAGAGGCAAGGCATTCGAACTGATTTCTTACACAGATTCCTTACTGGACCTGAAAATATCCGGAGAGAAAGGTAATGTGGAAGAAGCAGATATTCTGAGCTTGTGCTCGGAGTTCATCAATGCAGGAGCCGACACAAGTACAACGATGCTGCAGTGGGTTTTGGCATATTTAGTGAAACACCCACGAATTCAATCGAAACTTTTTGCAGAAATCAGCGAGGTGGTGGCAAAAGGAGCGAAAGAAGTTGAGGAAGATGATTTGCACAAGATTCCATATCTGAAAGCAGTGGTTCTCGAGAGTCTGAGAATTCACCCTCCAAACACCTCGTTGATTCCACACACGGTCATGGAAGATGTTGAGCTCGGCGGCTACACAATCCCAAAAGACACGACGGTGAACATTGTGACAGCACTGATCGGGAGAGATCCAAACGTGTGGGAGAATCCCATGGAGTTTAGGCCGGAGAGATTGTTGACTAGTGAAGACATTGGAGAAGAAGTGTCTGATGTAACAGCGTTCAAGATGATGCCCTTTGGTGCTGGGAGAAGGATGTGTCCCGGGAACAGACTAGGATTGCTTCTCCTCCAGTATCTTGTTTCAAATCTGGTCTGGAATTTTGAGTTCAAAACAGTGGATGGGGAAGGTGTTGATCTTTCAGAAAAGGAGGAGTTCTTGGTTGTGATGAAGAATCCAGTGCGTGCCTATATATCTCCAAGAATCAAATAGCTAGACAGATCCAACACTGTTACTTTGAAGAATGAAAATAAGGACCTTTTGTTCCTCATTTGACATATAGATGATCCGAAGGCTGAAATTGGTATAAGCCACCACTTTCATCCTTTCCCCCTATAACAGGAGCAGGGCTATGATCTGATGATCCCACTGTAGTGTTTTCTTTTTCTTTTTTGCTTTTGTTCTATGATTATATATGCTTTTGTCTTTATTATTGATCAGCCTTGTTATTCGTGCTGAAATACAGAAATAAATAGCCCATGATGTTAAAGGACAAGCATGTTTTGCGTCTGCATTTTCATGAGCAAATTTTACAAATTACAAGTACATAAACTAAACTGCATCTTCTGAAATAATTTGGCAACTCAACCATTAATTGATAGTTAGTTGCAATTCCAAGCTGCTTAGGTTGTCGCAACCAAACTCGATTTTTTTCAATTTATCTTAAATCAATTATTCATGATGAAATTTACTACATTTTCAACTTTTCATAAAAAAAGTTAAACGCATCTCAACCGATTTTATACATTTTAATCTAAAAAGTTAAATCATCTGAATTTTAAAAAGTTAAACATATCTCAATAAGATCCATAAAATATTACTATTCATAATTTAACTCAATTCAATTTAACTTATCTCATCTCAACATTCAAAAGTAGGCTTCCAAATGCGTCAATAGATGATCATGTTCAACTTTCTCTGAAGCCGCCAAGCATTGAACAATCTAATAATGGTTGAGTCAATTGGTCAATGATATAATGTAATTAAAATAATAATAATAATAATAAATACAGTTAAAACTCTTGGAAAAAATAAAAACAAAATAGTAAAAACGTGTGCTCAATTATTTTCAATCAACATGATCATTTTTTATTAAAAAAATCTATTATTATAAATAATTCGTTATAAATAATTATTATTTTTGCTGTGAACTGACCCATCAATTGGAGTTTCCGCAACTGACGTGTCTTAAAAGCGTGAAATAAGAACCTTAAAACGATTTTAGTGTTAGAAGTTCATGAAGGAAAATTGCTCATTCTTTAACTGATTGCAAGTATATATAAATATTCCAATAAAACCCTAACATAAAACATTATGATCTTTCCTTAAAGATTAACATTCCATAAGAATTTTGCAAACCGGTCTAGCTAGCGAGAAAAAACTAAAATGTCAAGGTTCAAATTGCCATTAACTTGCCAAAACGGCCTGATGGCATAATACCCAAACTTCTAAAATAGAAGTTTTGAGTTCGACCTTTCTCTCTTAATCGGAAAAAAAAAAAAAAAAAAAAAATTGTCATGAACTTTTTATCCAAATATGGTTGTAAACCGATAATAAATGGATGACAGTTTTGTAAAATAGTATCGTTATTTTGCAATAGTTTCTATCATTTTAAAAACATAGTTGTAAGATAGATGTAAAAAAATTATTGTGCATTTTTTTTATTTTCCAAATTAATTTCTTTTAAACAATATTTTTTTTAATTGACTTGTAATTCAACGAAATAATTAAAAAACAGAAAGATAGATGTCCTAGATCTCCTTGTAAAATAAATAATTAGAAGTTGTGTTTATCATCCTCACTACTAAAGTATACGTGCTGCAGAAGTCTCCAGCATGTTACCTTCAGATTACGCGCGAGTATCGCCTATCAATTTATTATTTATTTTTAAAAAAACTCTTAGGATACATTATGGTGTCCCGATTCCTACTTTTATAGTCGAATTATATCTATCGGATAAATTATTTTATTTATTTATAAAATAAAATAATATTTTAATCACAAATATATTTTATAATACAATTTTAATAAATAAAATATTAAAAAATTTCAACGTGAAATTATAGGTTGCCGACACATTACTGTATTGTAATAGAGGCAAGGTAGAAATTAGAAAGAGATATAATTAAGAGCACTAGCATTGGATTCATCAAATACATTTTTAAATTTTGATGAAAAGTATATGTTTTTCATATATCTAAAACCTCTTTATCTATAACTCCACATTAGATTAGCTATTGGATTCATCAAAATAATAATATAATATTATTTTTTTATTTTTTCTTTCATATTTTACAATTACACTAATCATATGTTCATTAATAATTTAATTTGATACTTAAATTATTATTTTTCAATTAATTTTTTTCATCAACCTAATCATCCAACAAACACATTCAGATTAATCTTTCACAATATGCTCCAAGTTCAAAATATTGTCATCTAATCTTTGCACGTTCAAACTGGTTCAAGTTCAAAATTCAAATTTAACCAATGCACATTCAGATTTTCTACATGATTCTTGGCCATGTAAATAACAAGCATCTGAACTCTGAAATTGGTTTTTTTTCTTGCTCGGAATCATGTAAATAACAAGCATCTAAAACTCAGATTACATCAACGAAACAATTCACAATTCCCCTTCCAAAATGAAGTTACAACTCCACAAAATATCAACTACACAATTCAGATTACAAGTCACAATTCCACTTCCAAAATCATATCACAATTCTACAAAATATCAACTACACAATTCAAAAAACTAGCAGTACAATTCTCCTTCCAAAATCATATTACAATCCCACAAAAGTCGTTGAGAAGGTTGAGCTTAAAGCCGAGAAGTGTGCAGATGATGCCACTTTATAGCTAGACTCAATACAGGTGGTTGGTCTCCATCTAAATCTCTCATGTATAAGCATAACCCAATTCAATTATGTTCACCATCATCCATTTAACAATATTATGATTTTCCTTTTAATTTTTCAATCACCTTTAAAGATTTGCTAGATAACAAGAACATAAAATAACATTCTTTTTTATCGTTTTGCCCCAAAATGAGACAGAGAAAAAGATGAGTGGAGTTTCATAGTGCAATATGTTTTTGCAATCATGCAATAATACTTCAAGCTTCAAAGTACAATGATGGTAAGTCAATCTCAAGTTCATATTGTTCAGAAAAGAGATTTTGGTCTCTGTTCATCTCAAAGAAAAAAAAAAAAAGCAAAAATATTAACATAGAGGATTTGTAATCGTGAAACACATGGGATTTATAATCGTGAAACACAGGGGATGACTTATCACAGAATAAACCAACATAGGGGATTTGTAATCGTAAAATATACCAACAATACCAAAAAGAAAAAACAGCCAAAAAAATATCACACACTGGGATGCAAATCTAGTAATATACCAATAGAAAGGAAAAACACAATATCCTTTTCCAAGTAATTGACAATCTGCAACAGAGTGCTCCTGAAAAAATCAGCCAAAAAAAAAAAAAACCAAGGTCAATAAAATGTAATAGACGAAATTCCTAGATGATTTCTACTAAGCAAAAGCCCCCATCGAGACTGATCAATTCTATTTCTTCTTGAAACTAGGGTTGCAATAGAAAATGAAGGAGAAAAACAATACATGAAAGGAGAAGAAGCTCGGCAAAACTGAAAGGAGAGAAACCAATGTGCTTTGCTTTGTTTATGCGTGAAGAATCGAAGAGATGCACTATGAAAATGAGAAAAATGGAGAAATGGGGCACTGCGAAAACGAGCGAAAGAGAGAAAATGGGGCATAGTGAAAACGAGAGAAAGATAGAAATGTGTTCATTGCGAGAACGAGGGAGAGAAAACGAGAGAAAGATCGAAAATGGCACTGCGAGATCAAAAAAGGTGCTGGGAAAATGAGAGAAAGGAGAAGGGAAAATACGCGAAGAGGAAAAGAAAAGAGAGAAAGGGGATAGAAAAGACGCCGGGTGGAAGAGAAAAGAGAGAAACGAAAAAAGAAATAAGGACATTCGGATTAAAATGGAATAAAAAGCACATTTGATGACTGGACAGTTACTCTTCAAATTTGAAGAATCCTATAAATTTACTGTAGCTCATGACTTCCCATTTATTCCTTTGATGAATCGAATGCAGTTGAATTTTATTGAAATTTATCAAATTTTGCATTTGACTAGGCTTTTGATGAAGCCAATACCAATACTCTTAATGTCTGGTCATACGCACTACTTATCCCTACTTGTCTAGTTGTCTCATCATAGGTTTTTTTTTATTTGAAATAACCATTTTACATAACGTAAGAAAACTTAATTATGTAATTTAATTAAAAATAAATTTAATTTGATAAAAATTGAAAATTTTATTACGTTAGTAGTTAGTTGATTGAATTTATTCTCTTTTCAATTATACAAAAAAAGTCATGTTCTTAACTTTTTAGTTCAGATTTAAATAGTAAAAGAAAAAAAATAGTTAAATAATAAAATGATAATAAAAGAAGTGTAAAGGTATGATGAATAGAAGAACTAAATTTATATAATTGGAATAAAATAAAAAATAAAAATATATATAGTATGTGTTGTAAGATGATGAGTAACAAAGATTCTATAAAATTATGCTCATTTGACATAAATACCCTTAGCAGTGTAGTTATCACAACTGGACTCGGCAGAAACTTGGTGGGCTTTATTTCTTTACGAGGACGCAACAAATCTCACGTGCTGCTGTCCTGTTTATTGGCGAAGGAATTGGGTAGCACCGAGCACGATGCCCTCTCATTTTCATTATCTTGAGTCTAAAATCAATCATTATCTAATTTTATTCACGTGCTGCTAAGGGTATTTATTATTTTAAATTTTATTCTCTTCAATAATTAATATAATATATTTTAAATCAACCACCGCTCTCTACGGTTGTTAACTCCAATCCCAATAATAATAATAAGTTAACTCTAATAATAATAATAATAATAATAATAATAATAATAATAGAGTCGTTCTCGGCTGCCGTCCAACTTCAACTGCTCGGCATGCCACCTAATATAATTTTTTTCTTATTTTTCTTATTTTTTTAACATGTTTAAATATTTTTTAAAAAATAAAAAAATATATCAATATACAAAAAATTATTTCTTTAATTATTAAGTAAAAAAATTAAAAACAAAATAAAATATATGAATAATCAAAATGAAAAAATAAATTCAAACGACATATTAGAATTTTATATAATAATAATAATAATATGTCACCACCACACCGTTACCAATGACTCATGTTTATAAGCTTTGTCGCCTTTTGATTTAATTGATAACATTTCAATTTTAAAATTCATCTTTAAAATTAATTTATATTATATGAATATTTTATTATGTATATTTTAAAAAAAAAAATTCTTCTCATCAATTACTATTTACTACCCATATCTCACACCCTATCAAAAATGCCCTCACACACTATGACAAACACCTCATATCTTATAAAAAAAAAAAAAAACAAAGTTTCACTTCATGTGTGGGATGTGTAATGCGAACAGTTGTTGATTTGTAATAAAATTTATATTTTATATACTGATTTGAGAATAAAAATTATAAAATTTTCTTTCAAAAGTAAAATAAAATCACATGGACACTTTGATTTTACAATTTTTTAGATGAGTTGTTTATTGAGTTTTGTAAAAAATAAGTCCTTTTTGCTTATAAATATTAATAGATTAAAATAAAATCACATGGGCACTAAAATTCTTAGTACAGATTGGCGTTGCCCCCTTCTTATCTCCTCTCCTTTTTATTATCTAAAGTATAAATAAATTATTATCCATTTAGTCAATAGATTAAAATAACAATTATAATAACAATTCTCTTATTTTTAAATTTTTTATGATCTTCAATTATTAATAAAATATATTCTAAATAAAGTTTTAAATCAATCATCTCCCACTGCGGTTACTATTAACACTACAAGAAATAACCTTATTTTTGGCGATTTATTTTTTGTCACTTAAAAAAATCTCTGCAATAGTTCATAATCCTGACAATTTGTTTGTCGACGTGGCTTCCAAACCCAATTGACTTAGGAAATATCTTTTGCAGCGAAAACAATTGTCGGAAAAAGAAAAAGTTTGTTGTGACGAATAGTCCCCCCTCCCCGTCGCTTTGCTCCCGCACAGCCTCAAATCTCAAGCTCGTCTTCTTCCCCAACTTCTTCTTCTCCACTAATTTTCTCTCTACCTCCACATTAATTAAGCAAAACCCACTCAAAATGCTTTGCTACGCGGTTGTCTCTTGATCCACCAAAATCAGTCACTAATAGCGGAGCTACTCCTCCTATTTGGCCACATCTGAAGCAAAATCCACTCATCTTCGTGCATCACTTGCTCTTCTACCAGTTCCAGTTCAAATAGTGCGACTTTTGACATTCCCAACTCTGCCATTCAACATCAAGCAAACCCATTTCCTGTAGTAGTGGGTTATCCAACTCATTTCCATCCCGTCCTCCCCTCCACTCGGTAAGATACTTTGTTTTTTTAGTCTATGTTCTTAATGAAACCGTTTATGTCAAGTAGATACAGGGTTGGTATGCTCTTTCAATTTATGCATAAATTGCCTATGTGTTTGAGTAAGGAAGAAGATAACTGTGGAATTGCTTATAATGTATTTTAAAATCAATACATTCAATCTTAGTTGTGACTGACTAATAAACAAATGGTTATGATTTTGGAACTGAAAGCATGGGAGAATTCAAAATTGGATCCCAAACAGAACAGTGGTGGCTTTTAACGAGTTGACCTACTATATAGTTGGTGAAATTGGTGATTGGGAAGAAAAATAAGGTAATTTGTTTCACAGTCTCTCCATTGGTGTATTCCGTAACAGAAAATAATAAAACACACAAAAAAAAAAAAAAAGAAAAAAGAAAAAGAAACAAACAAACAAACAAACAAAGTAGGGAAAAATGTGTACTGAAACAATTATAAAAGAGCTTTTCCATTTACCTAATTTGTCATGGAGGACGTTTAGGAGTTTGAGGAGATGGTTGAGGTTGATGATCATGGCATGACAAAATTGAATAATGACAAAACCATTGCTTTCTCCTGAATTCACACCATCGAGTGCAAAATCAACATATTAGTCTAAAGCTAGCTTTAGCTAGCTCAACCCATTAATTCACACCATCATGATGCACCATAAACTCAGATTTACTGCTGAATGTTTCATGAAAAATAGAGGGGAGAGAAAAGAGAAAATATTCATCACAAGCTTAACATTATGTTGATATGCCCAATCTGAATTTATTGTCTACTTTGAATATAGAGTTACTTAGCTCAATTCCATCCTAAGGACTTGTACCATATTTAATTCCAATCTTGGCAAATATCTATATCTATATGTGCTAGTCATTTCTTGTTGATATAATGATTTGGGGTGCAATAATTAATTTTGTCTTGTTTCATGTTATATATAGTACTAATTTCTAAAGTCCAAATCTATCCATGTGATGACTTTTTGTCTTTAAATATGTTTTATGGTTTGCCATGAGTTTGGACTTTGGTCTTACCGTCTTGAAAACTTAGTACTTTATTTTCATCAATTACTCCCCTACATTCCTAATTAATTTACCAGTTATAGTTTTTTTTTTCCCAAACCCAAGACAAAAACCTTCATGATGCTAACTCTGAAAATCATTTTATTGCTCATATATGGTTCTATAAATCCCAACAAAAATCTCCTCATAGCGTCTAAGGTTCCAATATTGACCCGTTTTATTCTCCAAATACAAGCAACCAAATTAGCGCAAGAAACACCAACAACCCTTGTGGTCTATAGTTTGTTAACTATAGACCAGAGCAAAAGATTCACATCCATACCCACACCCCAAAAAAAAAAAAAAAAAAAAAAAAAAAAAAAGAGAGTATAGAATCACACCTTAAAATAGATAGAGGGATTGATGATCACACCTCAACTATTAGCAATGCTTAAGCCACTTATCTGTACCATTAGCACACATAGAAGAAGTATCTGCTCGGACTTTTTGCCATGTAAAACCCCTTTTCATATTGACATTTAAACACGTATAATAAACAATGAATAGGTAACATACAAGAATCGTGGTTCAAAAGAAATCTGGCCACTAAAACAGAACTTTCCCAAACTCCACATAACTGGATATTTTCACCCTTGGAAGCAAAACATTTCTAATATGCAAGCTGCTTAGTTTGAAAGAGAAGTCCAAAATTACTTTATTGCAGATATCGGGCTTGCATAATGCTCCTTATAATATTTGAAAACTTGAAGGTTATGAATGTAAAATAACATTAAGGCATGATCCATAATGCAAGGATTGTGCAAAGTAGAAGCAACCTTTTACTTTAGAAGAAAAAAGCAAAATATATCCTAAGAAATATCAAAAGAGCACTACTTTTCATGCTTTCTGAAGGGTTTTGTAAAAGAATAAATAAGAAAGTCTAGAGATCAGAGAGGATATTCTCGTACTTGGGATCTGTTATTTATACTACAGACCTGAGGAGCAAATCGTGCCTGCTTTCATGAGGCTCGTGTTCCCTATACTGTTTCTTTTGTCAGAGTCTTTAAATTCGTTGTGGCTCTATAACAGTTTCATTAATGTGGCATGTTGTCCGGGTGGCGGAACCTTAATGTGGTGTGGTTTTCCAACCTCCTCCTCTCAGTCTACCTTCCCCCTGGTCTGTTCATGCCTTCTCCATCAATAGATCGATGGCTCTCCGTATATCACGTCTGCTGTGCGAGCAGGCACTTGAGGACTGAATACTGCTTGAGGGGTCCTCAAATCGATAAGTCCCATCCCCTGCAGCACCATCCCTCCTGCAAGTCATGTACAGAGGAGCCTCCTAGTGGGCTAGATTAGTAGCATTCTGCTCCGGGCCAGGCTTGATAGGGCCTCTTAGGCTTTGAGGGGAGAATCCCCTTACACCTTGAACTATCACTTTTTCTTTTTTTTTTTTAAGAAAATGAGGTACTCCAATTTTATTGATAGCTCTCACTTCTGACAAGGAAAACTGTGATTACAACCAGACATCTAGGGGTTATAGATAAGCATGAAGACCAAAACCAAGGTATCAAAAATCAAAAGAGCCAACCATAAACTAAGAAAGCCAAAAAACAATTGCCAACCCAATCAACCCTAATAAACCAACTTGCAAGAAATCACACGTGTAAGAAAAAAACCAAGAGACGATGAGCAAAAATCACGTACCTCACTTTGATAACCTCAAATAAGGAAATCCAATTTTGTCCATGCGAAAAAAGCCTCTTAACTGACTAGATACAGTATCCCTATCATCAATCCATTCTGTATTTAAATCCCCAGCACCCTACTTAGTAAGAAAATCAGACAAAACATTACCTTCGCTGTAGTTATGAGTAATTTTATAGTCCATGCAAAGAAGGCAAGCTTGGATCTCATCCCAAAAATCCTCAAGATACCAAATATTACAAATACCCCTAGTAACCCAGTTGACTAGTAGTTGAGAGTCTGTCTCAATATGAACTTGATAAAAGCCAGGCCGACAACACCTCCTAACTCCTTCCAATAAACTTCGCATTTTGGCAAAATTATTAGAGCCCTGGCTTAAGAACACAGAGTAAGCCACATGTAGCTTACCACTAGCATCCCGAATAACACCTCCGGCACCAGCCGGGCTTGGATTACCCAAACTACTGCCATCAATATTAAGCTTCACTCAATCCTGTTGAGGCTGAATCCACTTCACCAAAGTAACCTTCTTAGCTTTAGGAGTTAAAATCGGAATATCCAACCTCTTTAAAATACCAACCTCAAAGATTTCATAGACACTTGCATAACACTGCTGATCCAGAATTTAATAACATGCCAAACCGACTCAACCGTATCAACCTTACCCTCATACCCGGCTTTGCAGCGTCTTTCCCATAGCTTTCAAGAAACAATAGACGGGAGTAGACCAAAGACAGTCCGAGTGTGAGAAGGATGCCCAGCATAAAGAAACCAGAATGAACCGCTGCGAGACGCCATATTTGTCTAGCAAAATACCCGTACAAAGAATGTGATTAAGATCCTCAAGATGACCCACAGCGCAACAATTACATTTAGAGACCATAGGAATGCCAATCATTTTAATCTTCTCATCCACACTTAAATAGTTATTGGTAGTTTTCCATATCATAATGGAGATTTTCTTAGGAAGGTTAGCATGCCAATCCTTTAAGCCCAAAGTAAAGGGGGAGTCAGAATCCTGATACAATCCCAAGCACTTTTAGTATTAAAATTATCATAATTTCCACTATCACTACTTTTATAATCGGAATATCAAACTATCAAAGTTGTCATCTTGCCTCCCAATTTGAAAAATAAGTTGCAAACTATACCCAGTATTTGTTAAGATCTAATAGTTCAATAGACCAAAACGACGTGGCACAATCGATCTTAACCATGGAATCTTAAAAGGTGGAGTAAATTGCAAGGAAAGTGCATGGCAATATGAAGATGTAAAAATAATAATTTGATAGACTGAGTTTTGTTTAGATAGTAAGCTGAGATGAGATATTTGTAAATAATATTGAGATATTTTAGTTGAGATGAGATTATTTAGAAAAAGTTTGAATTAAAATGTTTTAAGGAGTTTTGGAAAATGAGAGAGAAAAAGTTGAATAAAAATATTGTAATAATATAATTTTTATTTTGAGATTTGAAAAAGTTGAACTGTTTTTTGTGTTTTGCTTAGAAGTTTAAAAAAATTATAATAATTAAGTAATGATTAGATGAAAAAGTTAAAGATTTGAAATTAAAAATTATTTATGTTGTAGTGTTTGGATATTACCTTCCTTGGAACTACAATAATTTCATTTCAAGTTTAATATAATCTTTACTATTTGATAGTTGGATGGTTATATTGTTTAATCAAATATAGTTTGATGATCATATTGCAAACTGCATACGTACCACTATGGTTACAGGCTTGTTTGCTTAAGAAATTTTCAAATAAATAAATGGATAACTTCAACCCAAAAATCTTCCATTAAAAAAAAAAAAAAACATTATTTAATTTTGTTTTCCAATTGATATGGAACCATTATAAAGGGTAAGAATTTCAAATTTCTATTTCAATTTTTCGTCCTAACATGGAATCATTATAAAGTGTACATATTTGTCTTACATTGTCCTTCCTTACTTTTGGTTGGCCAAAATGTGTATTTTTCCTTCCATTGATTGTCTTTCAAGAAGGGTTCCCCACAATAATTTTCAAAGTAAAGTGTCTCAACTAATTCGGTTGACGAAAAGGTTGTTTTTCTTTCCATCTTTCTATCGATTGTCATTCGAGAAGGTATCCCAGCCACCATAAATTTCCTACTAACTCAAGTATTTCCAAATAATTTTGATTCCCTTTCCTTTGCCTGTTATAACTACTGCCAATATATATTAGAAGAGGCCTAAAGTAAACTTATTAGGCCCAGTTTAGGAGGGAAAGAGAACGGAAAAAAGGGGAGAGAAAAAATGGTGTCAGGAAAAAGTAGTCAATGCAAAATTAAGGAGGCAGAATGTGACATAAAGTAAGGGACTAAGCATAAGACAGAGAAGATGAGGAGGAAAAGAGGGAACGGAAAAGTGGGGAGAGAAGAATGGTGTAGAAAAAATAGATGATGTGATATAAAGGAGATAGAATGTGACATAAACTAAGGGATGAAGCATAGGATAAAAGGGAGGTAACGAAATTTCACAAATGGTCCACAATAATTTTCTAAGTAAAGTTATTCATCTAATTCAGTGGAAAATAAGGAATTTTTTTTTTCTTTCTTTGTATTATTATCATTGACTGTACTTCTACAATAATTTTCCAATAAGTCAAGTCTTTACAAATAACTTGCCTTCTTCTAAACGTAAATTACACATCTATCAATCTGACACTTGAATCAGATTGATAGATGTGAAATTCAATGCAATATTATAGTTATAGTTATGAGAATGTAAATATTGTATAATTATTTAAAAAAATAAATAAATATAGAATTTACATAAAAATAACAATTTTTAATAATGAATCTCATTCTTTTTAAAAGTGACTGTACAGTACTTATACACTACATAGCTATACATAATATGAGATTTTGTAATTATAGCCTCTACTATTTTCATATATAGAATCTTTCCTCAAATATGGTATAAATGTGTGCGTGTGTCATCGTGTGTCTGTATCTTCTACTTGAATCCCTTCAATTATCTGTTAAAAATTTCACCAACCTTGGAGAAGTACTTCCGTTGTTCAATTTTACTACCATGTTTGAATAGCTACCATCTCCCTAACATTCTCAATCAAAACTTTTGGGGTTCCTACAGAATCTCATTCTTTTTAAAAGTGACTGTACAGTACTTATACACTCCATAGCTATACATAATATGAGATTTTGTAATTATAGCCTCTACTATTTTCATATATAGAATCTTTCCTCAAATATGGTATAAATGTGTGTGTGTGTCATCGTGTGTCTGTATCTTCTACTTGAATCCCTTCAATTATCTGTTAAAAATTTCACCAACCTTGGAGAAGTACTTCCGTTGTTCAATTTTACTACCATGTTTGAATAGCTACCATCTCCCTAACATTCTCAATCAAAACTTTTGGGGTTCCTACAGAAACATATCTAAAACAGAAGTATATTTTTATTTGTCTCTTTTGTTTAAAATGAACTATTTTTAAATTCTATTTGAATTTTTTAATTTACTTTTGAATAATATTCTTTTATATTTATTCCAAAGTACTAATTATTTACAAGTATTTTTCAATGGGATGTAATTTTAAATCTAAACTGCAAGCTAGCCACTTTTTATATTCTATAATTAATAAATGGTAGATCATGATCTTGATTGATGAACTTAAAGAGATTAATAAATTAAAGAAAATAATATAGAAAGTTACAAAAATCATTATAAAATGACTACAACTTAAAAACCAAGGCTGCAATTATATAGTTCAAAAGTTAAAATTCAAAGAAATTAAAAACTAAACTTAAAGAGCGAAAACAATTATTATTAATAACCTAAATTCTTTACAAATAACTAATTAAAATGTAACCTACAATTAATGTAGTTTTTTTTTTCCAAGAAAAAAGCGTTTGAAGTCAAAATTTCCAAAATTTATAAGATGTACGTGAATGATACTGTAGGATAATTAAACGAATGATGTGAGTGAACAACATGAAAACGACACCAATTATATGAATGTGTCCCGTAGTTTTTTTTTTTTTCCCAATATTAATTGACTCAATGATCGAATTCGATTAAATTCAAAGAATTTGGCGTGGAAATTGGATTATCAGTCTAAACCCTTTTTAGATGCTGTATTAAATTCTCTAATCCTAAAACTACTGGTTCACAAAATTTCTACAAATTAATTCTCTTCTGTTGTGTTGGCATTTTTATATATTTTTATTTATTTATTTTTAAAAGTCTACAAAAGAAGTTCTACCACATGCATGCGATGACTCATCGGATGACATGAAAGGTACTATCTATATTTCCGAGCAAAAACAAAATTTCCAAATAGAATTGATTGCATATATTGGTCCCCTGATGAATGGATGATGTGATTGTAAAGCATTAAAACGTGTAAAAGGATTTAGGTATAGATCAAGTTTGAACTATTATCTTCTCTTGTTGTTTTTCTAAATAATTGACATTACGTATATTACACGCAAATTAGATTGACTCGAGTCAATCCAATTAATCACGTATGGCAAAACCCAAACGGTACACAGATATTAAACAAACCTAATACATCAGTAGTTCAGTACTTAATTGGGATATCAAAACCTATATCAGTAGCCTTCATATTAGTATTTCTCTGTTTCGACTTTAGCTCTTGATCTCAGGTGGAATTATGATCTGGAGGCATATAACCTTGATTGGTTAATTCATCTTCCATCCTTAACATACTTGGCCCTAAGCAGCGTTAACCTCAGCCAGGTAGTCAATTGGCCCAATAAGGTTATGATGCTCCCTTCTTTAACACACTTGCGTCTAAGTGATTGTAGTCTGATCTCCACAATGACTCCTCAATTTCTTTCCATCAATGCTAATTCCTCATCCCAACTTCAATTTCTAGATCTTTCATACAATCATGATTTGACGGAGACACATAATCTTGATTGGTTAACTCATTTATCATCTTTACAATACTTGGACCTAAGCGGTGTTAACCTCAGCCAGGTACTCAATTGGCCCAATAAGGTTATGATGCTGCATTCTTTGATATACTTGAGTCTAAGTCATTGCAGTTTGATCTCCACAACGACTCCTCAGTTTCTTTCCATCAATGCTAATTCCTCATCACAACTTCTATTTCTAGATCTTTCTTACAATTATCTCACCAGCTCAGTATTTCATTGGTTTTTCAACGCCACTACAAGCCTTGTTGATCTGGACCTCAGTTATATCAACGACTTACAATGCTCCATTCCGAATGCTTTTGGTAGCCTAAATTCTCTTCGAACGCTAAATCTTGCTAGAAATCAACTTGTTGGTGGCATTCCAAAATCTTTTTGGAATTTATGCGCCTTAGAGTCATTGACTCTTTCGGATAACAATCTTAGTGGAAGTCTTTACGAATTTATGAGTAATGTGTCGGGTTGCTTGGTGGACTCCTTGCAAAAGTTTCCAATAAGCAACAATACGTTCACGGGGTCATTGCCCGAGAGTATTAGAAACCTATCCAATCTTCAGACGTTGGATGTTGCTCAGAATTCCCTTGCAGGGGTGATCACTGAAGCCCATTTTTCAAATCTCTTCAAATTGAAAGCGTTATATTTACATTCCAACTCCTTGATTTTGAGATTCAGCCATGATTGGGTTCCTCCATTCCAACTGGATGTTATTTCTTTGAGATATTGCAAATTGGGATTAGCTTTCCTGAAGTGGCTTCAAAGTCAAAAGAACTATTATCTGCTTGATATTTCTAATGCTGGAATTTCTGACATTATCCTTGCTTGGTTTTTGGACTTCCCTCCCATGTTAATCAATTTAGGTATGTCTAACAATTAGTTGCATGGGAACTTGCCAGACTGGTCATCATCCAGACTTGGTGACTTTGCTAGTATAGATTTAAGCTCCAACTGTTTTGATGGGTCAATACCTCCTTTTCCATCGAATGTGTTAACACTAGACCTATCAGATAATAGGTTTTCAGGGCCAATTTCCTTTCTATGTAAACTCAATAGTCCAATGTTATTGGATTCTTTAAATCTCTCATACAATACATTGTCTGGAGAGCTTCCAGATTGCTGGACGTATATGCGTGACTTGGTTGTTCTTAATTTGGCCAACAACAATTTCTTTGGAAAAATACCAGACTCAATGGGCTCCCTAGTCTAGATTCAACTTTTGCATTTAAGCAACAATAGATTTGTTGGAATGTCAATGTCCCTTCAGAATTGTAGCGAGTTGATAACCATTGACTTGGAAGCAAATAACTTGGCCGGAATGGTACCTCCATGGATTGGTAATAGTCTACCAAATTTGGTTATTCTTAACCTATGATCTAATCAACTTTATGGAAGGTTGCCTTTAAGCCTATGTCAATCACATATTCAAATCTTGGACCTTTCTTTGAACAAGATCGAGGGAACTATTCTAGAATGTATCTACAATTTGACCGCAATGTCTTGTACAGAGAGTACAATTTCTGCCATATACACGGATAATGGAAAAAGATATTCTTATGTAGACTCTGCATCCTTGGTATGGAAAGGAAGAGAGTTTGTGTTCAAAAATTCCTTGAGACTTGTGAAGATGATTGATCTTTCAAATAACAAATTACATGGAGAGATTCCAGAAGGAATTACTAATCTTACAGAACTAGTTGCCTTGAATTTATCGAGAAACAACTTATCTGGATTAATCACTCCGAAGATCGGTTTGTTGAGAAAGTTGGAGTCTCTTGATTTATCTAGAAACCAACTTTATGGTGAAATCCCAATGAGCATTTCCAACTTAAATTTTCTTAGTCAATTGGACTTGTCCGCCAACAACTTATCAGGCAAAATCCCAACAGGAACTCAAATACAGAGCCTCGATGCTTCTGCATTTTTGGGAAATCCTAAACTATGTGGCTCTCCACTTCCAAACAAGTGTCTAGAAGATCTTCATCCAAATTACATTAACAAACAAGGTCACAAGAAGGAAAATGATGATGATGATGATGATGATGATGATGGATTTATAACTAAAGGATTTTATGTTGCTGCAAGTCTCGAATTCATTGTTGGATTTTGGGGGGTGTGTTGCATTTCAATGCTAAACATACGGTATATAATGAAGCGTTTCACTTCAAATGCTGGAATGATATTAGCATAGGCTACACGTGGCAGCAGCTCTATGTATGCTCACTTTGTAAAGTTGAACTTTAAGGTAAAACTCTTCTCCCTCTATTTTATATTCATATTCATAAATTAGCTAGTGATATACTTCACCACATATAGTATGAATATATATATATATATGCTATGTTATTATATTATAGTATGAATATATAAATGTTAGCATGACGTTATAGAAGAACTTAGGTCTCGTTTGTTTTCGCAGATGAGATGAGATGAGTTGAGATTAAAGTTAAAAAGTTGAATAAAATATTGTTATAATATATTTTTTAATATTATTTTTATTTTGGAATTTGAAAAAGTTGAATTGTTTATTTTATTTCGTATTAAAAGTTGGGAAAGTTGTAATGATTAGATGAGATGAGATGAGATGTTTTCTGAAAACAACAAGGCTAATTGCATCCCTTGAATTATTTGTTAAAAATCTCATTAACCTTAGATTATATAGGAAATATTAGTTTTTACATATTCTTATGTCGAATTTGTTTTAGTAAGTCGGTTTATGAGGTACAAAGTATATTTAATGGTTCATCGTCTCTTATGCAAAATTATTTTAGTCCCCTCTTTTTATTTGTCCCTTTTGGCTGTGTGGATGCTTATAATTATGAGCTGATTTTAATTTGTAGTTTAATTTTTTAATATGCTTTTGAATAATGTTGTTTTACTATTCAAAACTAATATTTGTTCATTTACCAGTGATCCAGCTAGCAGGAGACAGCTACATCAATATAGTACATCAAGATCATTTTGTTTTTATTTTTTAGTGGATTAGTTGTCCTTTTTTTGTTTAGTATATTGTGTCGATCAAAAGACAATTATTGTATCTTAGACTAATTATTTCTAAGTATTTTCAATGGATAGCCACTTTTTATATTCTATAGTTGATCAATCTTGCATGTTAGTTATGATTTGACACTTCGATTATAAAACACTACGTGGATTTTGTCAACATTCTATTATAATGGAGTTGGACTATGATGAGTCTATCCCCAAAAATCTAACCCTGTTTTAAAGAAGAAATAAAAAGTGAAGAGTATTGGTCTTACTTGAAGCTGAGATTTGCTTCATTTATAAATATTGCAACAATCTTTGTGATTAATTAATCATATCCATCGATCCCAATAAGACAAATTAACATGAAATATTTTTCATTAAATATATTCTCTTGATTTCTCTAGAAACTAACTAAATATAATGTCATCTATTTTTCAGCATTAAAGAAGGAAATCTCTTATCTATATTTGGTTAGAAAAATAAATTCATAATCCTTTCAATTATCATCCTCTAAACTGTAAACTCTGTAAAAATGCCCACAGATAGCTAGGCTTGTGAATTTCCATATATATAACTTTACAGATTACAATATACAATGAAAAAATGAATAGCTAAGGAAAATACACCTATAATGGAAACTAACGTAAACTAACATAAATACAATTGAGAGAATACAAGAGGGAAAGAAGGAAACAGATCAATCCATTTACTGCACTGCATTATGGAGAAGATTGATGGAGAGATTCAATGCGTGAATATGGGATGTTATCCCTGTCATTCCCCCTCAAGGTCAAGTCGGTATTGGACCGATGCAAAGCTTGTCTCGATTCTGTATGAACTGTGGACTACATAGTCGCTTTGTGAAAACATCTGCCACTTGTTCTTGACCAGGAATATGTGCAAGATGAATGAGACCATTTGCGACCTTCTCGCGAACAAAATGTATGTCAACCTCAATATGCTTTGTTCGTTGATGAAAAATTAGATTTCGGGCCATGCTAATTGCACTAATATTGTTTGAGTGTAGTGTAGGTGCCGAGAGTTTATATCCCAAGTTCTTTAATAAATTCATAAACCAGAGTATTTTTGTAGTTGTTGAAGCTAGACTTCGATACTCTACTTCGGCAGTCAAGCGGGCAATGGTGGTTTGCTTCTTGGCTCCCCATGATAGCAAGTTGGATCCCATGTAAATTGCAAAACCTGATGTTGAGCATCTGTCATCTATTGACCCAGCCCAATTGGCATCATAGTACCCTTGAAGAGTAGATAATGATGATTTAGTGAAGTGAAGACCAAGATGAATTGTTCTCTTGAGATATCTAAAGATTCTTTTAACAACTTGGAGATGTGGTGCACGAGGTGTCTGCATAAACTGACAAACAAAGTTAACAGCAAAGGCCACATCAAGCCTTGTTATGGTGAGATACTGAAGGGTTCCCACCATCTGTAGATAGGATGTAAGATTATCTAGAAGTGTTCCTTTTTTAGCCGAAAGTTTTTGTCCAGAAGCAAGTGGTGTTGACACTGGTTTTACTCTATCTAGACCGAACCTCTGTAATAGAAATAAAAGATATCTGGATTGATGTAAGAATAAATCCTCATTGGTGCGATGCAGTTGGACCCCGAGAAAATAATGTAAATTGCTGAGATCCTTCATTTGGAAAACAAGTGACAAAGTTTGAATGAATGCAGCCATGGAAGAAGAGGAACTTCCAGTGAGGATTATATCATCCACATAGATAAGGAGCATGAGGACATTAGATTGATCATTCCGAAAAAATAATGAATTATCATATGGACACCTTTGAAAACCCAATTGCATAAGATAATTGCTAAATTTGAGGTACCATACAAGAGGGGCTTGTTTAAGCCCATACAAAGCCTTGTGCAATTTACAAACATATTCGGGATGTTGAGGATCGACAAATCCTTATGGCTGAGTTAAGTACAATGTTTCTTGCAACTTGCCATGTAGAAAAGCGTTACTAATGTCGAGTTGTTTGAGAGGCCACCCTTGAGATAAAGCCAAATGAATAATGAGTCAAATAGTGGCAAGTCTAACAACAGGACTAAATGTTTCATCATAGTCCAGACCTTGAAGCTGTGTAAAACCTCAAGCTACAAGTCTGGCTTTGTAGCGTTCTACAGAACCATCACCTTTTGTTTTAACCTTAAAAACCCATTTGCTTGTGACTAAATTCAAGTTTGAAGATGGGGGTTACTAGACTCCAAGTTTTATTCTCATGGAGGGCATCAATCTCGGACTGCATTGCCTATTGCCATTTTGGATCTCTTTCGGCTTGTCTAAAAGTTTTGGGTTCCACATGTGTGGTTGCTAAATCAATGGCAAAACAAACTGGAACTGGATGTCGGGTAGAAAAATAAGTTTTTGGCCTTCTCGTATCATCTTGGGTATGTGTGATCATTGAATGGGTGCGTGCAAGTTCAGGTTCAAAAGTAGGTGGTATATCAGGTTCAAGGGAGTCATGAGGTGGTGCTCCTGTAGGCAATGTAGCAGACTCAAGTATTTAACTTGTGGGTTCAATAGTTGGTGCCGAGGATTTAGTCGATTGCCCTTGGATGAGAACTTTGGGAAATGGACGATTAGTAAACCAGTTTAGTTTCTGAGGGATAGGAACCTGCTCAGAAAAAAAAGGAATTTTTCCTCATTGAAAACCACATGTCTAGAAATATAAATCCATGCACTTATACCCCTTATACTAAAATGTGTATCCAAGAAAAACACTAGGAGTGGACTTAAACTGAAGTTTGGTCCGACGAAAAGGAGTGAGCAGAGGATAACACATGCAACCAAAGAATCGTAATGAATCATACAAGGGAGGGGATTTAAAGACTATTTGATAAGGTGTAGTGCCATGAAGGACTGAAGTTGGCAAACTATTAATAAGGAAAACTGCTGTATTAAAGGCTGCAGACCAAAATTTTGTAGGAGTTGAAGAGTAGTTCATGAGCACAAGAGCAGTCTCAACTATATGGCGATGACACCGTTCAACTAGACTGTTTTGCTTGGGAGTGCCAGGACGAGAAAATTTTTTAACAATACCACGAAATGCAAAGTAATTCTTTAAATTATGATTGACAAACTCTCCACCACCATCACTTTGAATGCATTTGACAGTAGTATTAAATTGTTTTTCAACCATCTCAATGAATTTTGGAAATAAAGTAATAACATCGGATTTACGTTCTAAATGGAATAGCCATATATATCGAGAAAATTCATCGATTATCACTAGATAATAGCAATAGCCATCAAATGATGGTATAGGAGCCGGCCCCCATACATCAGTGTGAAGAAATATGGGAATATGAGTGCTACGATTTTGAAAAGGTAATTTAGAAGACTTTCCCATAACACAACTTTCACAAAAATCCACTTGTTTATTTGTAATAGAAAGACATGGAAACAAAGTATGAAGAGTTCTAATGTTGGGATGTCCAAGCCGAGAATGCCATGTATTTCCGGAGTCTTTATTGGTGAGGAGAGCCATTGGATTGATACATGTATTGGATGAAGACAAAGGGTATAAGACATCATGCAAGGGTCCTTTTAAGCATCACTTGATTCGTCCACAAGTCCTTGATAAAAAATCCCCAAAGATAAAACAGAAAACAACATTGATTGTCAGTGGTAAACTTTGAAACCGAAAGAAGCTTCTTCCGTAAAAGGAACTTGCGAGGTAGAAGACGACAACATGATTCATGATTTTTCCCTAGGGTCTTGATCCCATGTAAACTCTATAAAAATGCCCGCAGATTGCTAGGCTTGTGTATTTCCATATATATGAACTTTACAGATTACAATATACAATAAATAATGAACAGCTAAGGAAAATACACCTGTAATGGAAACTAACGTAAACTAACATAAATACAATTGAGAGAATACGGAAGGGAAAGAAGGAAACAGATCGATCCATTTAGTGCACTGCATTATGGAGAGGATTGATGGAGAGATTCAAGGCGTGAATATGGGATGTTATCTTTGTCTTAAATCTGTTGGCAGTCTATGAGAGTGTGTCTGGCCAGAAAATAAATAAAGAAAAGACTGTCATGGTTTTTAGCAACAATGTGGACATGGGAGTTAGGGAAGAGATTGGTCTCTTATGGGGAAATGGGGAGATTTTATAGTACTAGAATTATCTTGGATTACCTCCTTTGGTGGAAAGGTCCAAGAATAAAGCTTTTCAATCTATTAAAGAGAGGGTGTGGCACAAGCTTCAAAGCTGGAAAGAAAAATTACTTTCTCAAGGGGGTAAGGAAGTTCTTTTGAAAGCGGTCGCACTTTCTATCCCGACTTATAGTATGAGTTGTTTCCTTCTTCCTAATAGTTTGTGTACTGAGTTGGAGGGGCTTATGGCTAAATTCTAGTGGGGCCAAAAAAAAGAAGAAAGAAGAATTCATTGGTTGAGTTGGGGTCGTATGTGTGAGAGGAAATCGAAATGGGGTTTGGGTTTTAAGGACCTTAGGATTTTTAACCTTGCTTTACTTGCCAAGCAAGGTTGGAGATTGCTACAAAATGAAGGTTCTTTACTTCATAAACTGTTTAAAGCAAAATATTTTCCCAAGAAGGGTTTTTTTGAAGTAGGCTTGGGTCCTAATCCTTCTTACACGTGGAGAAGCATTTGGGAGGCTAAGAAGTGGTTGAGAGAGGGGTGTAGATGGGGGATTGGGAATGGGGAAACAACACTTTTGTGGACTGAGAAGTGGATCCCAGGGCACAGCGCTTTAGAGCAAGAGGGGTTTGAAGTTTATGAGTCAAACAAAAATGATGTAGTGGCTTGTTTGGTTGATGAGTTAACAGGCTGGTGGGACATGGACAAAATTAGATCTCTCTTTAATCCAAATGTGATCACGGATTTGTTAAAAATTGTGCTTGGTCTAGGGACAGTGACAAATCGATGGATATGGGAACATGAGCGAGATGGAAAGTTCTCTGTGAAGACCTGTTATCATTTTATTGTTGATAAGATGAGGAGTAATCATGCATAGTCCTTTAATATGCAAGGTCAGCGAGTCTATGGAAAGCTTTATGGAAAATGGCAGTGCCTAATAAGATTAAAATATTTGATTGGCGTGCTTGCAAAGATGGACTCCCGACAAAAGAAAACCTCATGAAAAAACAAGTTGTTACTGAGGGGCATTGTGATTTCTGTTCTCACCGTCAGGAAGATCTTAATCATGCAGTAATCAGTTGCAAGTGTCTTTAAGAGTTATGGAACCAATTGCTGCCCAACTCAAGTTTTCATGCAAATAGAAAGGTGGTTGATTTGGCTATGCAGATATGTCAGAGGAAAGATCAAGATATGTTGGCTCTATTTTTTTCACTTGCTTGGGGTCTATGGTACAAGAGGAATAAGATGGCTTATGATAAGGTTGTGATAAATCCAAAACAGGTTACTACTTTTGTCTTGAATACTCTAAAGAATCATAAAGAGATTAGAGGCTTTGTCCAGTTCAGCTGAAGCAACATCTCAAATGGAAGCCTCCTCCTATGGATGTTCTAAAGCTAAATACTGATGAGGCCATGTTTGATGATTTAAGGAGAGCAGGTGTTGGTTTTCTTCTGTAAGATGCAAAGGGAGAGTTGATTGTGGTAGCTAGTAGGGCAGAGTTTGATGTTGAAAATCCTAAAGCTATTGAGTTATTGGTTGTGTTTCGGGGCATCCAGTTTTGTGCTAGCAGGGGTATTTCTAATTTGCAAGTTGAATCTGACTCTTTGTTAGTTGTTGAGTCTTTACGACAATATGTTTGATTCAGCTTTAAGGGTGTTATTTGCAGAAGTTAAAAGATTAAAGAGTTGTTTTATTTCATGCTCCTTTACTCATGTATGTAGAGAGGGTAATATGGCAGCTCACAAACTTGTTAGGAATGCTTGGAATGTTGTGGATTGTGAGATTTGGGAGGATTGTATTCCAGACTTTCTTTATCAAACCTTAATAAATGTCTATAATTATTTCATTAATGAAAGTTTCTGTTATAAAAAAAAAATAGTACATCATGAAATGTTGAGAGCATGATGATACCGATACAACATGATACTGATCAAATAATATTAAGTTAACCATTTAAAATGAACCTGTGCATATCAATATATATCATGTGCAATTGAAGATGAAAAAAAAACATATAAGATGAAAAGCACTTCTTTTCAACTTCATATATTGATCAAAGATTGTGGTGGCCTTAGCTCTTAGGTGATTCATTAAAACTAGACGTACCAGTATTCAGCTCATGCCCCTGTTTTTCCACATTCAAGGCCCAAGACTTGGTTCATTTAAGAACCAATTGTTAAAGGATATACCCAATTAATTCGGTTTATATAAATTAACCAAGCTAGTTCGGTTGACCAAACTTTATTTTTCTCCTTCTATTGATTGTCTTTTGAGAAAAGTAGAAACTATGGACATGCGTAGTTATGGAAAGTTCAGAGAATATTTGAGAATTTTGATAATTTTTTTAGATTGGGTTTTTGAAAATGAAAGAAAATTTAAAACTATTTTTAAAAATAAGTTTTGTACTTAAATTTGTGAAACTCTATAGAAAAAGTTAAAAACTTGTTTCTGCATAGTTTATTAAGAATCATTTTTGTCGGAATTTCTAAAAGTTGCAATGACTTTGTATTGAATAATGATCGGGTAAAAGGTTTGAAAAATGAATGGTTCTAACCTAACACAACACTTAGAGGGGGTGAATAGGTATTTTTCAATTTTACTGCACTATTTAAAAATGTTGTCAAACAAGCAATCAATCACTAAAGAAAATCACAGAAAAATAATCAATATAGAAATTTGGTCACGAAATGGAAGCTCAAATGAAGAACATGTTCAAAATCTAAAACCACTCAAGGTGTAAGTCAACACCTAAAATTCACTACAGAAATTTAGTTTGTTATAACCAATTTAGAAACACTCACAAAACCCTTGTAGTAGCTAAATCTGGCTTGCAACATCACGAGTGACCCACTCAATCTCTGCACGCATGCACCTCCGAAACTCTAGCCTTTCTATAGCTTCATCATAAGAACCTCTCAATCTTTGCTTCAATGGCAACTCCGGAATCTCTTCCTACCAAAGAACATTCGCACAAACTGATGTAGCAATAGTTAACCTCAACCACAATAGGATGGGGATCTGATTTCAAGAGAACACGGAAGTATATGAAATGAGATCTTTTTCTCTCTTTCTTAGCTTTCTATCTGCTATGCATGTGCTTACCCTATGAAAGAACAAATGAGTTTCTTTTTATAGCCACAATGGGACACAGCGCTGAAACCCTAGTCAAAGACATATTTTTTAACATTTGCTCGAGTGAGCTGTCAAGTGAATGTCAAGCGCACGATGTATCCAAGTTTCACTCGAGCCATGAGTCAGGCACATGTTGCAAGAACTTTCTGTCTGGGCTACCACTGCAGCGTCATGTCAAGCGGGTGTTGAGCAAACTCTCTATATGAACTTTCGCTCGAGCGCTATGTTAGGCGAGTGTCTAGCAAACTCTCTGTGTGAGCTTCGCTCGAGCTCCATGCCGAGTCAGTATCAAGAGAACTTTCTATATGAGCTTTCGCACGAGCGCCAATTCGAGTGAGTGTCAAGCGAATTCTCTATATGAGCTTTGCTCGAGCAACGAATCGAGCGCAGCTCGAGCGAACTTTTTGTATGAAGCTTGGCTCAAACCATGTTGAGCTAATTTCAATCCCTTGTCATTTTATTAGTTTTCTTTAGCCACTCAACACTGAACAAGTTACAACACAATTTAACACATGTTGTCACATGAAATATGCCAACACACTCATTTCACATTAACATTCTCTCCCGTTGGCAGTTCTATGAAAAAACCTCTAAACTTTTTTTTTTAAGAGTTGGTGATCACCTGTCCAAGAGTGACCCCTCCCTATATTTATTAAAAACAACCCTTACTTATGGCGGAGGAATACCATGGTAACAATCAAGTCTCAATGGAATAACATATACACAAGAAATCCCCATCCCATGTAACATCACCTTATTTATGAATGTAAGGCAATCCCAAAAAACCCATGCGCAAGAGACCACGCAAACGTCCTAGCCCAATATTATTTCCATCAAAATCTAAGTTTTTTCCTGTTGCACCTTCCTTTGCTAAAAAATATGCTACCATGTTGGCTTCCCTATAAATAAACCTCTAACTTATACATGAACCTAATCCGGACAGATCGCATGCAAAATTGCCAAGTACAGGTACAATCTCTGAAAAGCTGAAATATTTTTGCAATCACTTAACAAATAGGTAAATGCACAAAAAACATAGAGATACTAGAAATATTCTCACATGTTTAATCACTGCCTGCTAATAAATCAAAAAACAAGAATCCAAGTATAGACATGACAAGTACATTTTTCATCAAGGAAATCATTATTAAGAAACAATCAAACATTGAGTTTAATCAAGGACTACATCAGCATATAAAATTGTTTCACAAAAAAAAAAAAAAAAAAATTCAAAATTCTCCCTTTGTTTCCAAGCTACTACGCCTGAATGTATCCTATCCTACTCCCCCTTTTTGTCACGAAACAACAAAGGGCTCTCGCAGTCAATTCTTACCATTCTCTTTAGGTGAGGCAGCTAAGACCTCATGTATGGCATTGAATTGTCATGTTACCAGTTGTTGGAGGCTATCTACACGAGCATCCAGATGATCAAATTGAGCATTCATGCAAATCAAGTGACCAAACACCATCTATATGGTTGGGTCAGTAGAATCCGGTGTAAACATGGATGGTGCCGAGCTGGATGGAGCAAAACTGGATGGCCGAGTGGTAGGTGCAGGAGGATGTTCAATATCCAAAGGATTAGGACGAATGTGTGGACGACTCAACTAGATAGTCTTACAACCAATAGAAGCCTTAAGTGTAATTTTGGGCTCATGGGGAGAAATAGCAATGGATTGGGACAAGGCAGTATGAGTGATAATACATGCAAAAGATAATCCAGTCCATGTCTTGGTAGATTTAAATGCCTCAAGAATAATTTGGCAAAGATGACTTCTCAAATCAATGGGAATTGATTAGAGCATAGAGCAAAGTAGTTGTGTCTAAGCTTATATCACTATGATGGACTGTAGGGTAGAAATTAGTGAGCATCACTCAACTGAGGAGGAGATAGTCAGGTGGATACTCAATTGTATGAAGTGGTATCCTACCATCCCAATTAATTTCATACCCACACAAGAAAGTGGCAATGTCGGCCTTACTGTGAGCAGAAGTGGAAGTATAAGGATAAGGGTGGTTGGTCACACGAGAAACGTTGAGCAAGTTAGCTAACATGCCCAAAGTTACTCAGAATTGGATGTTACATAGGATAACTCCAAATGTGTCATCTTTTGAGATGACATGAATATTGGAGTAAAACTCTCAAACCAACTCCTAAGAAGGGGGGGTGACCAATGGTTAACGACACCCACTAACGAGATTAAAAAATGTGAGGCACTATGGGATTGGACGAGATGGCCTCGTGCTGACTCCATGGTCCTTCTGCTGGCGGGGACTAGAGGATGTCTGGCCACGTACGCACTGGGCGCGGAACTGGGCATCGCTCGTTGCGTAGTGTGGGTGCTTGGCCATGTACGCGCTGGGCGAGGAACTGAGCACCTCTACGAAGCCAGGACGTGCGGATGGTCCATAGGGGAGGCCATGGTGCATATGGAAATAATGTATGGTGCATTTGGAATTATTTCACTATTTTCTGGGAAAATAGTGCGAGTTGGATTTATGAGTAAATCATTTTCTGGGAAAATGTTTTACGGATATTTTGGGCCAAAATGAGATTTTGGCGTGTGTTGAAAAATTATCATTTTCGGGAAAAATGATGTTTTGTGGAAAAATGCATATTTTATCATGTGCATGCATGTTAGTTGCATTTAATGTATTTTATAGTACGTTGTTATTTTGGGTTATACTTACCTGCGATACCATTTTGTGGTAACGCAGATTTTGATGCAGATGAGGAGAAGGAGGGCGAGCCTGAGGAGACGGCTCCGCCTGAGGAGTGATCTGGGATCACTCGTTTGTTTATCTGAAACTATTGTAATATATTTTATGGATTACTGTATAACTGCTATTTAAATCTTTACTGATGTTTGATTGTAAATAAATTCTGGTACTTAGTTGACTATCCGCTGCGTTATTTTATTTGTACACTGTTGCATGTACACACACTGGCACTTCGTTGGGATGTGTAACCGTGTTGTCACCATCCTGGCGTCTCGATCCCTGTGTATTTATATAAGGGGGATTGGGGGCGCCACAGGTGGTATCAGAGCAGTTCGGCTCTGGGTAAAACCACATGTCCCTTAGGATAGTACCAGAAAATTGTTTTTTATTATTATTTTAAAATAATAAAATTTTTGTTTAAGTGGTGTAAGTTAAGTTATTTATTTTATATTATGAGTTTATTGCTATTTTATTTTATGTTAATTGATGTTATTTGATTTATTTGATTTTATTGCTTTAATTAGTGTTTACCTTTGGTTGAGTATGGTTTTATTGGCTTTATTTATTTTATTGTATAATAATTCTGTTGTTTATTTATTTTATTGTATAATAATTTTGTTGTTTATTTATTTTATTATATAATAATTTTGGTATTTATTTATTTTATTGTATAATAAATTTTGTTGTTTATTTATTTATTTGTATGTCATTTTAATTTAATTGTTTTATTTTATGGCGGATTATTTTATTGTTATATTTATTTTATGGTGAACTACTTCATTGGTTTTATGCATTTTGTCGTATGTTATTTTATTTATGGAATTTTATTTATTTTGTTTTGTTCGAAATTGAAAGGCGGGTTAAGGGTTATGTTATGACAGGAAGATGGTACAACTGAGAAGGCCATTGTTAGGCTTAAACATTGGTATAGTAGGCCTGAACTCTTGGTGATTGGTTGTTTTAATATCAAGGCTTGAACATCAGGGTCTGGGTGAACTCTTTGGATTAGGTACTCAAGTTGCTGCTAAGGAGGGGAATAGTTTTTAATTGCTTAGGATAATTGAGGATTTAGGTTCCGTAGAATTTAGGTAATGAGTCTTTGGGGTAGGAGGTTGTAAGTTCAACGAATTTCAAGGTTAGATTTATAAGGAGTTCATCTAAGGTTTGAGGCCCCATAATTTTTAGAAAATAAGTTATGGGATTTAAGCTGGTAGGTTCAACAAGCAATTAAGAGATTACTTAGACTAGAAGTTTTTGATCTTGCCGAGCTCGATAAGCAATTTGATAACATTTGGGGTTTTAGAATTTACAAGTTTTATAAGGCGAATGTTTTAGATTTGAGTTCATCGATCTTGAGGATTTCAGGAAATGATTTATATTTGGGTTAAGGTTTTAGAATTTCAGAGTTGAATGGCTGAATTAAAATAGGATTGATCTGAGTTAAGTTACTGATATGAGAATTTTTTTAGGGGAGAATTTCTTTGGAGATGGAAGATGTTGATCTAGTTCAGTTAATAATTGTTTTTAGCTTGAGGTTACAGTGACAGGTTAATGATTTAATCCATATCAATTTTAAGGATAATAGATGGTGATGATTTAAGAAATGATTCTTATTGATTTCGAGGATATAGGTTTAGTGATGGAAATGGTAATGATGATCACCTGCACGTTTGGAGGATTATTGGTTTTGGCTAAGGGTGCGTAAGATTGATGTATAGTAGTGGTGAGTGGTTATGGATTTCGGAGAGTATAGGTCCTAGTCTCATTTAGTTTGGAAGAAGTGGTTTTGGTTGGTGTGGAAGAGGAGTCAACACAATAGTAGTAATTCAAGAGACCTTGGCTTGGAGTTTTTGGTGAGTCGATCGAAGTGTGCAATTGAAGTGGGTTACTCAATGAATCATGGTTGGGAATAGTTATTGTGATTATCTTCAGGAATTAATTGTGACTTGAGGTTACCTAGGAATTTAAATTTTTGAGGCTATACTTTCTTTTGGAGTTTGAGCATCTAGTTGGTTGAATGAAGGACATTGTTATTTAACTTGAAGAGAGATTGATGGGATGTCATGTATGGTGTATGAAAAGATCTTCGAAGTTGAAGCTTAGGCATCAACAGTGGATAATATGATCAAGTATGTGGGGGTAATAAAGCATTAGGATCCTTGGGTGCTTTGCAATGGCTTTTGGTAGATTGAAGATTTGATCAGTATGGTTTGCCCTGAGGTTTAATAGTGATGTGCTATTGAATGAACTAGTTGTGTTAATACTAGCTTATTGGAGTAGAAATAGCTGGGCGAGTTACCAAGGAGGTTTTGTTAATGTTTTGGTGAAGTCAATGGTGGTTCGTTGTGAGTTTAGTCACCGTTAGATTAGATGATGTTTAGAATGTAGATGGTGAGCTTTCGAGTTTAAGTTGTTAGGTAAACGTCTCTAGGCACTCTTTTGATTCGCTAGGTTGGAATTGAGTCTTTTAAAGTATGTTTCTTATCTTAGAGGAGATGAATGTATTTTGGGTTGACGTTGCTTATTTTCAATTTGATATGTTGAGGTTGTTTGATATTGATTTTCTGTCAATGATCATGGGTGTATTTTATGGAATTTGATTTTGATCAAGGCAGCTGGAGTTAATTGAGGAATTTGAGTTATAACTCATGGTTTTGGGAGAGAGTATTTTTTCTACCAAATTGTGATAAGAGTTTTGGTTAGTAGGAATGGAGCCACCATGTACTCGATGGTGTTAGTTTCATGAGGATGTAAGTTTTATGCATGTGGTGAATATCAGAGTGCACAGCAGAAGCGTGGTATTTTTGTTGTAGTTAGGAGTTCAAATTGTGCTGATTTGAAGAATTAATGGTGACTTGAATTTTGAGAAGATACTTGTAATTGAAGTTTAGTTCGGCGTATCACCCCCAAACAGACGGCCAATCAGAGCGTACTATTCAGACTCTGGAGGATATGTTGCGGTCTTGTGTCATGGAATTTCCAGGAAGTTGGGAAAATCACTTACCGCTTATTGAGTTCTCTTATAATAACAGTTTTCATTCCTCCATTCAGATGGCCCCGTATGAAGCTTTGTTCGGAAGGAAGTGTAGATCGCCCTTGTGTTGGGATAAAGTTGGCGAGAGCAAATTGTTTGGGCCTGAGATAATTCAAGAAATGAAGGATCAAGTTCAGTTTATAAGGACTAAAATGGCGGAAGCGCAAAATCGCCAGAAGAGTTATGCAGATACAAGAAGAAGAGACTTATCCTTTGAAGTAGGTGATTGAGTTTATCTTAAAGTCTCTCCTATGAAAGGCGTTAAGCGCTTTGGTAAGAAAGGAAAGCTTAGTCCTAGATATGTCGGCCATTTTCAGATCGTAGAGAAAGTTGGGTTTGTTGCTTATAGAGTGGCCTTGCCGGACTATTTTGGTGGTATGTTCTTAGTCTGCTCTTAGTTGAATCTTATTCCTGTCTTAGTCTTAATGTTGACCTTGCCAATTTCGAGGACGGAATTTTATTTAAGGGAGGGAGGATGTAACACCTCGCATTTTAGTGTATTTTTACTAAATGATTATTTTTATTTATTTAAATTTTATTCTCATATTTTAAAACTAGTTGGATTTTTAATGAGTTTATTTCTATGATTTTAATTGGTGAAAATTAATTTTTATGTGCTTTCTTAATATTTATTTATTGTTGCGCATTTAAATTATTTTTCATATTTAATTAATTACTGTGGGATTTAATTATTTCAATTTGACTTTACCATTACGTTTAAATTATTTTATTTAACTTGAGGTTTTGAAATCGTTTCCGTTGGATCATTTTTGTGACCCAAGTTATGAGGATTGGACCTCATTTCTTTTCCCTCTATTTTTCTTTCCTCTCCTTTTCTTTTATTTCTTTTCTTTTATTTCTTTTTTTCTTTTCTTTCCTCCTTATTTCCCCTCCCCGCGCGCGGACCCAACTCCCTCTCCCTCCCTCTCTCTCCGTCCGTTCTTCCTCTCCCCCAGCTCGCCGCCGTGCGCCGGCGATGGTCGATACCGCCCGGCTCCCCAGCTCCCCCAGCCACCGGCGACGCCACACCTCCGTTTCCAGCTCCATTCGCGCCGCCGTTAGCCACCACGAGCCCATTGAAGCCGCGGCACTCTTTCCGCCCCTGCGCCGCCGTCGCACCACCATTGGCCACCATCTTCTTACCACATCATCCTCGACCTCTTGGCAACCCATTGGACCCAACCTCACCTCCGATCCGCCACCGGTGAAGCTCCACCATCCACATTTCTGATTGGGTGTTTTTGGTCTTCTACCACCCATTTCGCCGCCACCCACGGCCAACCTCCACCATCACTAGCTTCACCGACCTCCCTAGGCCTTATCCTATCAATCTTGGGTCTTCGTTTGCCTCCGTTTGAAAGTTGGTATTGTGACCCACGGCCACAGTGTATTTTACATTGTGGTGTTGCTCAAACGTCGCCTTTTTCAACTTCGTGATCCTTCGGAAATTGTTATATTGCACTGTAAGTATTTCTCCAAAGAACTTTCGTAATTTAAATGTATTTTTGTACTAACCCATTTCACTGTATTTTTTGGCATGCCGGACTGAGTCCGAGGAGTTCGGGGGTCGGATGGATTTGTGATTGGAGTTGTTTGGTTGGATTTTATTGGATTGGTAATTGTTGGTTTGGATATTGTGTTGGTACATGTGCATTTCATTATTTCATGCATGATCATGTTTGTAAAAGAAAACTGGATTTTCGTGTATTGCATTCATGTTCATGTGTTTATGAAAACTGAGTTTTCATGTGAGAATGGATTTTTGATGCGTGTGTATCACTACCCCAAGCCGAGATGGGGCATTAACTCGGTGGAGCTCCTCTGGTTACTCAGGAGCGGAATATACTGAGTAACGTCCCCTGAATTGTCGCCGGGCGACAATGGGATCGGACGAGATGGTCTCGTGCCGACTCCGTGGTCCTTCTGCTGGCGGGGACTAGAGGATGTCTGGCCACGTACGCGCTGGGCGCGGAACTGGGCATCGCTCGTTGCGTAGTGTGGGTGCTTGGCCATGTACGCGCTGGGCGCGGAACTGAGCACCACTACGAAGCCAGGACGTGCGGATGGTCCATAGGGGAGGCCATGGTGCATATGGAAATAATGCACGGTGCATTTGGAATTATTTCACTATTTTCTGGGAAAATAGTGCGAGTTGGATTTCTGGGTAAATCATTTTCTGGGAAAATGTTTTACGGATATTTTCGGGCAAAATGAGATTTTGGCGTGTGTTGGAAAATTATCATTTTCGGGGAAAATGATGTTTTGTGGAAAAATACATATTTCATCATGTGCATGCATGTTAGTTGCATTTAATGCATTTTATATTACGTTGTTATTTTGGGTTATACTTACCTGCGATACCATTTTGTGGTAACGCAGATTTTGATGCAGATGAGGAGAAGGTGGGCGAGCCTGAGGAGACGGCTCCGCCTGAGGAGTGATCTGGGATCACTCGTTTGTTTATCTGAAACTATTGTAATATATTTTATGGATTACTGTATAACTGCTATTTGAAACTTTACTGATGTTTGATTGTAAATAAATTCTGGTACTTAGTTGACTATCCGCTGCGTTATTTTATTTGTATACTGTTGCATGTACACACACTGGCACTTCGTTGGGATGTGTGACCGTGTTGTCACCATCCTGGCGTCTCGATCCCTGTGTATTTATATAAGGGGGATTGGGGGCGCGACAATGATGTACTCGACTCTTCTACTCCAGCGGGACATGTACTCGACTGTGCTACAACGGCGGGAGCTGTACTAGATCGCGCTACTCCTACAACAAACGTAGTAGATCTCATTGCTCCGACAAGAGATGTACGTGACCACTCTGCTGCAAGGGGAATGATGCTCCACTACACCATTGTGGTGGGAGATGTACTCGACTGTGCTACTACAAGGGGAATGATGCTCCACAATGGGAGATGTACTCGATTGTGCTACTTTGATGGGAGATGTACTCAACCGTACTTCTCTAACAAGAGATGTACTTGACCCCTCTACTGCTACAAGAGACGTACTCGACCGCACTACTCTAACAGAAGATGTAATCGATTGCGCTACTACGAGGAGATGTAGTAGGAGATGTACTCAACCACGCTACTCTGGTGGGAGATGTCCTCTACCGCACTACTGCAAGGGGAGCGATGCTCCACTGCACCGTTATAGCAATAGATGTACTCGACCACGCTGCTTTGGTTGGAGATGTACTCGATCGTGCTACTCTAGCGGGATATGTACTCGACCTCGCTGCTATGGAGGGACATGTACTCAACCACAATGTTGCGAGGGAAGCGATTGGAAGGGGAGATGAAGGGAGAAAAGTCACTGGTGATGTGTGGCGCCAGAGTGTTGAGAACCGTGGTGGCGATGGGCGGTGAAGGAAATTCGAGTGATGGAAAGAAGAGATTAGGAAGGAGAAAAGAGAGACGATCTGAAACCGATAAGGGGGAGAGAGAGAGAGAGAGAGAGAGAGAGAGAGAGTGTGTGTGTGTGTGTGTGTTTATAGCGTGAGGCGGAGGTGCTGGAAGATCACGACAGCTACAATGGCTGGTGAGGTGTGCTGGAGGGTCACAGGATGGGGGGGGGGTGGGGGGGAGGGGGCGACATAGGTGGTGAAGGGGGGAGAGAGAGAGAGAGAGAGAGAGAGAGAGAGAGAGAAGGAATTAAGGTTTTTAGACAATTAATCTAGGCCTTAATCTTGGGATTCCTAACTTAAATCTTAGGGTGGAGATTAAACATAGAAAAAAAAAAAAAAACTAAAAAAGAAAAGAAGTAGAGAAATGAAAACATGAAGGAATGAGACTATATTTAAAATTCAACTTTGATTTATTGATCCAAAAATAATACTTCTCATCTTAAAATAAAATGATGAGTTTTCATAAAATACTTGTTAAGAGAAATAAAATCATCTAAATTAATGGAGTATTTAACATAAAATAAAATTATGAATATTAAATAATATTTCTCAAGAAATAAAATCATTTAAATAAAATGATTTTCTAAAACTATATTATTTTCGGGGCTCCAAAATTAAAGAGGCTTACTTGAAAATTACGGTTGGTCTAATAACATTAAAATACCCCATTAAAATAAGTTTTGGACTCATATAAGCCCAAAATAATTTACGCGATTTAAAATTCATCCGCTAAATTTAAAATCAAGATTCGATATTTAAATGTATAGGTAAGACTTGTGACCAATCAAGAGAAAATGAGCAGTTGGTCACAACATAGACCACATCAAGAACTTAACAAGAGCACCAAACAACCCGGTAGAAAGGAAAATGACATAGAGACAACCTTTTACCATCCTTACTAAATTCCTCCACACAGTTAAAGAAGTTAATACATGATCAAACTTATTCTCCAGGACATCTACTCTATCCTATGTAGCTTTATGGTTTGGAAACTCTCATAATCCTCAAAGATGCCAAACGGAATAGGATCAAGGTTCCATCTTCTTTATAGGCCTCAAGTTTTTCCTATTCAACATCTTTAGGTCAGTTAGCAAGCCAAAGTGGATTTTCTTGCTTTCAAGATCTGTTCCTCTATTTAATATTGTTCCTCAATCTTTCGTGTGAGAGAACATACTGTGATTCAATAGTACAATATAAATATATAGTCCTTCTACAGCTTCTTATACCGCATACCACTGTTGACGTATATTTTTATTTTATTTTAATTCTTGCTAAACTAAAACGTGTTTTTTAGGTCTCCCATTTTGAAATTTGGTTTAAATTTTCTCCAACCCCCCCCCCCTCCCCCGCCCCCGCCCCCGCCCCCGCCCCCAAGTGCCAATGTTCTCCCCTTCATGAATGTTGAACCGCGCGTCCTCCATCTTCTTTCTTACCGTCGACAAGCTGTTATTTATTCACCCTTACATATTATAAAAATTTCAGATTGTGTAGTGCAGCTTTGTTCAAAACTCTATCCAGGTACTGTCCAAATCTCTTTTTGTTATCTTCTGCTTCAAAGACATGTTCTTTTTGAAAACTATGCCCCAAAAAGATCATGTCTTTCATAAGCTTATGTTGGGTTTATCGGTAAAATCGAAATTTTTCAGATATGTGAAATTGTTCTTGGTAGATACCTTATTTGATTTTCTAGTTGTGGTATTTAATTTAGTTAAATTTCCTGGTGATGTTCTTGTTATATATATATATTTATATATGTAGTGTTAGATTCTTTACGTTTTAAGGAGTCGACCAAGGGAAGGAAGTCTCAAGTGAGGGGTTGTTGAGAACCGGGTTCTCCACGTCAAGTGTGCGATAGAGAAAACTTGGACCAGATGCTAAGAAGAATTTCTTATATCAAATAATCTATACAATCTCCTACTATTCATACAACCTCCACACATCACACTTTTTTTAATTTTTATTATTTTTTTCTTTTATCAAATATTTAATATATAAATAATGAATAGAAAAATTAAATTAGTTTAAAAAAATAAACTCAAAAAAAAAATTTTAAAAATATTAAAAAATTTTAAAATTCTAAAAAAATGTGGTGTGTAGAGGATGAGAGATTGTGTAGCATTGCTCTTTATATATATATATATATGTCACTCCTACCAAAACATGGGTCTTCAAATAAGATAGAAATCTGCTTGAGTTCGCGATCGAACTCTAAAGTATAGAATATAAGTTATATATGCACATAAAGTGAATTCTTTAATATTTATTAAATATTTGATACTATTCGAGAAATTCATTAGAACACATATAAACACTATATAGTTTAATCATGTATTTATCTCTCTTCTACTCTAAGCCTTAAAGTTTGGCCAATAAACTCTAGGGAATTTACACAAGAAATAGATCTACACGGCTAGAATCCTTTCTTACAGGTCAATGGACTCTTAGGTTAGCATGGATGTAAGTTTTGGCTGATTTACAAAATGATTTACAGCATGAAAGATTGCATTTTTATAGTGATATGATCGCTTCTCGATACACAAGACCCTATCACTTTTTTGTAACAAGGTAGAGCTTTTAATAGCCTAAAAGATCTTTTAAAGAAAAAAATATGTCTGATAAATTTATAAAAATGTGTTTTAAGCACCTAAAAAAAGTTAAAAGTCCACTTAAAAAAAAACACCAAGTT
Source organism: Juglans microcarpa x Juglans regia (assembly GCF_004785595.1). Lineage (NCBI taxonomy): Eukaryota > Viridiplantae > Streptophyta > Magnoliopsida > Fagales > Juglandaceae > Juglans > Juglans microcarpa x Juglans regia. Next base: position 29,923,569 of record NC_054598.1, on the reverse strand, counting down.
AAAACTTTTATTGAAATGCTCCCTCAAATAATTGAACAATTTTAAAAAAAAAATACCGTAACTATCTTAAAAAGTGCATGTTTACTAAATAGTAAATTGTTTTTAATTGTAGAGTTTTATAATAAAGCTTTACAATTAAAGAACTACTATAAAAATTCTATTTCCTTCTGCAATCCCAAATTTAATTTACATTTTTTTTTGTTTAAAATTTTTTAAAAAAAGTGTTTATCGTGCCATTATGGGATTGTAGTGGCCTCAAGATTACCAGCATCAGCGTGAGCGTAACTCTTTTTTTTTTTTTTTTTTTTTTATTTTTTTAAATAAGGGATCACATTTCATTCATAATAAATGACATACAAATTTGACTCAAAACAAGTCAGTTATAAACGTTAATAGCTTCCCAGCACACTCTCAAGGGGCCATTGTCTGAGAGCATCATTAACTTATCCAATCTCAAGGCATTAGGATTACATTTGAATAATTTCATGGGGCCATTGCCGGAGAGTATTGGTAACTTATTCAATCTCAAGGTTTTAGGATTATTTGGGAATTATTTCACGGGGCTAGTACTGAAGAGTATTGGTAACTTATCCAATCTAGAGATCTTGGATGTTGCTAATAATTCCCTTGCAGGGGTGATATCTGAAGTCCATTGTTCAAATCTCTTCAAACTGAAAGATTTATCTTTTGGACATAACTCTTTGGTTTTGAACTTCAGCTACGACTGGGTTCGCCCATTCCAACTGGATATTATTGATTTGAGCTATTGCACAATGGGATTTGCTTTCCCAAAGTGGCTTCAAAGCCAAAAGAATTATCGTATACTTGATATTTTCAATGCTGGGATTTCTGACATTGTCCCTGCTTGGTTATGGGACTACATTCCTAGGTTATTATGTATGTCTAACAACAAGTTGCATGGGAACTTGCCAGACATTTCATCATCTAGATTTCGTGATTTAGCTTATATAGATTTGAGCTCAAGCCTTTTTGATGGTTCAATACCACCTTTTCCATCAAATGTGTTGTCACTAGAGCTGTCGAACAATAAGTTTTCTGGGACAATTTCCTTTCTATGTGAATTCAACACTCCAACACTATTGTATATTTTAGACCTCTCAAACAATACACTGTCGAGAGAGCTTCCAGATTGCTGGATGTATTTTCAAGACTTAATTGTTCTTAAATTGGCCAACAACAATTTCTATGGAAAAATACCTAGCTCAATGGGCTCTCTAATCTCGATTCGTGTTTTACATTTAAGCCACAATCGATTTGTTGGAAAGATCTCGATGTCCCTTCAGAATTGCAGTAAGTTGAAAAACATCTACTTGGGAACAAATAGTCTTTCAAGAATGGTACCTGCATGGATAGGTGATACTCTACCGAATTTGGCTATTCTTAGCCTACGATCTAATCAGCTTTTTGGAAGTTTGCCTTTAAACCTATGTCATCTATCACATATTTGAATTTTGGATCTATCTTTGAATAAGATCGAAGGAACTATTCCGGAGTGTATCTACAATTTGACTGCAACATCTCTGTCTATAAATCAATGTGTCATATTGTCTTATACCACAAGCAGAACTTATAGCGACCATGCATCATTGTTATGCAAAGGAAGGGAGTATGAGTTCAGAAAATCCTTGATATTTGTGAAGATGATTGATCTTTCTAGTAACAAACTGCATGGAGAAATTCTAGAAGGAATTAGTAGTCTTATAGAGTTAATTGTGTTAAATTTATCGAGAAATAATTTAACTGGGTTAACCCCTGGGAAGATCGGTCTACTGAGAAATTTGCAGTCACTTGATTTATCTAGAAACCAACTTTGTGGTGAAATCCCAGTTAGCATTTCCAACATAAGTTTTCTTAGTCAATTGGACTTGTCCATCAACAACTTATCTGGCAAAATCCCAACAGGAACTCAAATCCAGAGTCTTGATGCTTCTACATTTTTGGGAAATCCTAAACTATGTGGCTCTCCACTTCCAAAAGAATGTCTAGAAGATCTTCATCGAGTCTACGTGACCAATAGGGGCCTCAAGAATAAGAATGTTCAGGCAAATGATGATGATGGATTTATAATTAATGGATTTTATGTTGCAGCAACTCTCGGATTCATAGGAGGATTTTGGGGGGTGAGTTTAATTTCAGTGCTAAAAATACGATATATAATGAAGCGTCTTACTTCCAATGCTTGAATGAAATTAGCACTACACATGAGAAAAGCTCTATGTATGCTCACTTTGTAAAGTTAAATTTTAAGGTAAAAGTCCTATCCTTATATTTTATATTCGTATTCATAAATTAGGGATATTCTTCACCACATATAGTTGAATTTAAATTTTCGTGGATTGTATAGGAAATTTTACTTTTCATTTATTTGTGATACTTGGGTTAGGTTTTGTTAGGATTATTTGTTAACCCCAAGTGTCCTGTTTGTTATCACGGTTTTCCTCCACCATAAGTGAGAGCAATCAATAAAATTGGGGTACCGTCCTCTTCTATAATATATATATATATATATAGTTGAATTTAAATTAGCATGCCTTTATACTTAAAGTTTTCAATTTGCATCCCTTGAATTATCTATTAAAAACCTAAGGGGAGTACTTCTGTTGTTTAATTTTATTACCATGTTCAATTCCTAACATTCTACTTTACAATTTTTGGAGATCATATAAGAAATATTAGTTTTCACATATTCTCATGTGGCTATACTGAGTAGCTTCGTGGGGTACATATATAGTACCATTTAATTATTATCTCTTATGCAGAATTATTTTAGTCCCCTTTTTTAATTACTTCTCCTTTTTGTTCAAAATGGTAGGTTTTCTAGCAAGTGCGGATGCTTATTGAAATTACTCAAGTACCCATGATTATGCACGTTAATGCTAAAAAAAAAGCTATTAGCACGGATTAGTAACCAATATAAAATATTAAAACTATTAACATAATAATTTGGTTACGAAGGGAAACCCTTTGAAGAACTCATCAAAGGTAAAATCGTACGGGGCTACCAAACCCAGGAAAACCAATCTTATAGATTGAGAGTTTTACAAGTAAAACGTTTGCAAAACCTTTGTAACTAGACACGTTTACCCTAGACATGCAACCCGCTTGTCTTCTACCACAGCAGGTAGCCAGAACCTCTGTCACTTTTCAATCTTTGTCTTTCCTACTGGATCCTCCAGTGGTTGAACTTGAACACGGCAACTCTCCCTTGGAGTGTGCTCTCACTCAATTCCACTAACAGAGCCTTTTTAGAAAATCCTTCTCTCAAGAATTTTCTCTCACACGATCTCTTGAAGTTCTGCCCAGATCTTCAAGCCCTCAAATGCTCGTGAATATGTGATGTTCAAGTGTTTTTAAAACCCTTAGCCGACTCCTCTATAAATAAGCAATACTGTGATTGATTTGGAGAATGACTCTGTTGACAATTTTATCCAAAATCTAAGTTAGATACGTTGCTAACTATTTGCGAACGTCTCGGACTAGATCACTACTTCTGGATTGCATCGAGTTCAAATTAATTTCAGTTTCTTTAATAAAGTTTGCGTCTTTATCTCTTTAACTGACTCTTAGACTCGAAACATACATAGGACTCTTGTAAACTCTTATTTTATAATATAAACAAGATTTAATAAGAATTACAATTCAAACACTTATGTTTATCGGATGACTTCTATTCAAATACTCATCCTTATCGGATGCAATCCTAGAGTCCTATTTAAAATTACATTCATCCATGATCCGAGTTTAAATACAAACTCACATAATCCTAACCAAACATAAATTATATTTACAATCTCCCTCTTTGGCTGATTGATGACAAAAAAATATATTGGATGAATATGATTTTAAACCTGCAAAAACAACTAACCAAACCACCAAAAAAGATCTCATATAGAAAGTTATACTTCATATAAAAAATTCGTAATAGGCAAAGTGTTTGAAGTATCACAACGAGTCTTAACGTAACCACACATATCAGTTTAATGTAGCAAGCAAAATAAGGAAAGCAAGTCAATGTTCAATATCCAAACCAAACTAAAACAAAAACTTCACAAAAAGTGGTGGTAGTGGTGTTTGCATTCTGTCCACACTGCCCTGCTGCTCCCTCTGCTGACGAATTCATCCCATCTCTCCATATGTATTGTCAGCATTAGTCAAAATATAATTTTTCTTCTTCTTCAGGTGGATTTACCGCCTTCAAAATCTGATCCACATCCAGAACCACTTGCTGCAGCCTATCATTCACCTTATCTCACTCGTCCTGTAGGTCTGCTAGCATTTGTTCCATTTTCCCATCTTTTCTTTCCACTTATCCACGAAGGAATCAAATTTTGACTGCAGAATTTGAAGTTGTTCAAACACTTCGGTGGATTGTCCTAGGGCAAGATGGGAAGAAGTGGATGCCTCAGCATGGCTTCTTTTCTTTTCACTAACCACAGCTTCTGACTTGGTGACAGTTTTAGAGGAGATCTATACACCTTTAACTAGAGCATACATAAACTGGGCTTTTTCAATTGTCAACTCGGTATGCCTAGTGATGGGCCAAAGATTTGTCAATACAACTTTGCCAAGAAACCTATATTCAGGTAGCATTGACTTCATAGAGAGTCTATGAATCTTCGAGGGCCATGCTGGTGCATTGGACCCAGCAAACAAATCTTTCATTTGGGCCTTTGATGGGGTATCCATACCCATGTATGGAAAACCTAGATTTTCCACACTAGGGAGGTCATAGAACTCTCTAATAATTTCTGGAGTTATGATCATATCAACACCCCTAACAATGGATGTAATGAAATTATTGTCCACACTCAGTAAAGAGTTGGCATAAAATTCCCTCACAATTTCAATATAGGGAGCATGAGCTCTCTCAGTAATTTTCTCACATCCTCTATCAGTAAATATGTGAGTAATGAATTCAAAAGCAAGGTCATTCACATCACTTAGAGTTACCTCTCGTTCTCCAAGAACATTCCTCTTAGATAATACAGCCTTGTAGGCTATCTCGGCTTCCTAACAAACAAACTTTGGTGGTTTTGATCTTTTGGTAGAAGGCTTTATTGTACTCCTCACTCCTTTAGAAGGGATAAATCCTTTATCTGCCGCCTTAGATTTTTAAGGAGTGTTCATTAGAATTTTCTCATGAGAGTCAGATTCTCCCTCACTAGAGGAATTTACTGGAGGTGTTTTACTATCAAACTTCGCTTTCTTTGCAACACGTAGAGCATGTCTTAGAGGTAACTCCCCACTCCAATTCTAGTTATTCATGCCCTTTTTCTTTGTTTTCAAATTTTTGAAAAAGAAAACAATTTTAAAGAACCAGAAAAGTAAAATTATCATGTATTTTTCATTCACAAAGCTTGGACCATTTTGAGTAATTTCCTTGTCCAAGTTTTGTTACACTCAACACTTTTTCACTTATTTAGGAGAAGTATTCCCTATTGGTCAGTCTTCACAATTAAGCATTTTTCTTAATTGATGACCTGCCAAGAATTCGTGTGTGTGTGTGAGTGAGGAAAAAAAACTTTCCAAAATATTTTTATTTTTTTTTTCTTTTATTTTACTCTCCCTTTATTTTATAATTTTTTTGGGTTTGCTCCAATAAGGGTGAACTTTCTTTGAAAGTCAAACTTTATGTTAGGGTCTAGATACTCGAAAAAAGAAAAACAACTCCCTCCAAGCACAATGCCATATTCACTCTATATGTCCATTTTGTATTGTGCATCTTTTTCCACAATGATTGAGACAACAATTTTTTTTAAGGACTTTTAGAGCTTAGATCCATGCACGAGTGTTCGTCTTTTTCCGCAATGACTTTTGAACACCTGACTTTTTCTATAAGGATCGACCTTAATGCATAGCAAGAAGAGACCTTTTTCGATTTGGTACTAGGTTCAACTAGTTTTAGTCAATTCAAGGCATAGATTTCCCCTTTATTTGTGCATTGTATGAGTATACACATGTTATCACCAAATTGTTAAAAGGTTAAATTTAAGCTCCTCACAGTGTAGATAATAGAATCCTTGTGCAATCTTCCTTAAGAGTTGTGCATCAAATGTAAAAACACATACCAGACAAGATCTACCTTGATCCCAACAAAATGAATTGGTGGAGTCACAAAGCTCAAAGACCTGGTATACTCATAAGCTTGTACCTTGTAGAAACATAGCAACATGGAATTTTTTAAGAAACAAGCAAACAAACACCTTTTTATTATTATTATTATAAAAACAAAAAAAAATTAGGGCATGTCACACACACCAATGGCCTTCCTTAGAAATTCAAACCTTACACCATCTAAAGGTTTAGTGAACAAATCGGCCAGTTGATGTTCGATATCAACGTGTTCCAAAGACACTACCTTTGTTTCAACCAAGTCTCTTATGAAGTAATGTCTTATATCTATGTGCTTAGTTCTTGAGTGTTGCACCGGGTTCTTTGAGATACTAATTGCACTTGTATTGTCATAGTAGACAGTCATAGTATCTTGAGAGAACCCATAGTCCTCAAGCATCTTTTTCATCCAAAGATGTTGAATGCAACAACTGCCGGCCGCAATGTATTCGGCTTCAGCAGTGGACAGGGAGATGTAATTTTCCTTTTTGCTCATCCATGTTACTAGATTGCTACTGACATAAAAATAACCACCTGTGGTGCTTTTTCTATTGTCAGCATTATCGGCCCAGTCAGCATCAGAATAGGCAACCAGGGTTAGATTTGAATCTTTTGAATACCATATGCCATAGTCAACAGTAGCACTCAGGTATTTCAAGATTCTTTTTACTGCTGTGAGGTGTGATTCTTTAGGATTAGCATGAAATCATGCACAAACACCTACACTAAAAGTAATGTCAGGTCTGGTAGCAGTAATGTAAAGAAGACTTCATATCATGCTTCTATACAGAGTAGGATCAATGCTCTTACCTGTAGAATTCGAACATACTTTAACCGAGGTGCTCATCGGAGTGCGAGCATGTGTCTTCCCTTCCATGCCAAATTTCTTTACAAGATTTTTAGCATATTTAGATTGCGAAATAAAAATACATCCTTTAGTTAGTTTAATTTGAATCCCAAAGAAGAAATTTAATTCCCCAATCATACTCATTTCAAACTCATTTTTCATTTCTTTAGAAAAGTCATGTGAGAGTTTGTCAAAAGTGGAATCGAACACAATGTCATCTACATAAATTTGAGCAATAAGTAGATGCTTACCAGATTTTCTTAAAAAAAAGTGTACAATTAGCTTCACCTCTTACGAAGTCATTTTCAAGCAAGTATTTCATTAGTCTCTCATACCATGCTCAAGGTGCTTGCTTCAATCCATAAAGAGCTTTCTTCAACCTAAAAACATGGTCAGGAAACAAGTGATTAGAAAATCCCTTTGATTGTTCTACATATACTTCTTCATTGAGTATGCCATTTAAAAAAGTACTTTTAACATTCATTTGATAAAGCTTAAAATCTAAATGGCTTGCAATTGCTAGCAATATGCAAACAGATTCCAAACGAGCTATTGGTGTAAAGGTCTTGTCAAAGTCAATTCCTTCAACTTGGGTGTATCCTTATGCTACAAGTCTGGCCTTGTTTCGAACAATGGTTCCATGTTCATCTGACTTGTTTGTGAAGATCCACATTGTTCCAATCATGTTGTGATCCTTAGGTCTTGGAACTAGCTCCCATACTTGATTTCGAGTGGATTGGTGTAATTCCTCATGCATGGCGTTGACCCAGCTTTCATTTTGTAAGGCTTCTTCAACCTTTTTAGGTTCAACTTGAGACAAATAGCAAACGTATGAGACTTGATTTGAAACACGTTTTCTTAATCTCATACCTTCGTCCAATTCTCCAAGAATGTTCTCCTTTGGATGATTGTGGTTGATTTTTGTAGAGGGTTCTTTTTCATGGTGTGAAACTGAATTTGATGTAGCAGGTTTCACTAGATCTGTGTTCTCTTGATTGGTTTAGTTTTCTTCAGCCTTCCTGATAAGGTTATCGAGTTCCCTTTTGGTCATCTCCTTAAAGTTGTCATCCATAACTATGTTGACTGACTCCATCACTGTCTTAGTCCATAGATTGTAACTCTATAAGCTTTGCTATTTGATGAATATCCAAGAAATGTTCCTTCATCACTTGTGCTATCAAATTTGTGGGCATTTTCTCTGTCTCTCAAAATGTAGCAAGTATTCCCGAACAAGTTAAAGTACTTTACCGTGGCTTTTTTTTCCATTCCATATCTCATAGGGAGTGAGTTTGGTGTCTGGACGAAAGACTACACGGTTTAAGATGTGTCCAGCAATGTTGACAGCTTCTCCCCATAAGTATAACGCCATCTTTTTGCTACTCAGCATGGTGCAAACCATCTCTTGTATTATCCTATTTTTCCTCTCCACAATTCCATTTTGTTGTGGAGTGATTAGGGCTGAGAACTCTTGATGTATCCCATGTTCATCACAAAAAGAAGAGAAATTAGTATTTTTAAATTATCTACCATGATCACTACGAATACGAGAGATAAATGAATTCTTCTCTATTTGTAGTTGTCTGAACAGTTTCTTCGCAAGGTCGAAGGTTTCTATTTTGTCTCTCAACAGAATGATCCATGTGTATCTTGAGTAGTCATCCACAATGGCCATTATATACTTCTTTCAGCCGAGACTCTTAGTCCGAATAGGACCCATCAAATGCATGTGTAGCAGCTCAAGTGGTCTTGAGGTCAGAATATCAACTATCTTCTTGTGCTGTGCCTTGGTTTGTTTTCCTTCCTAACATGCTCCGCACACTATCTTCTTGCTTTTCAAAATTTTGGACAGTCCACATACAACTTCCTTCTTAGAGATCTTTTGCATGTCCCTATAGTTGATATGGCCTAGACGGTAGTGCCACAAGTCAGTTTCATCCAACTCTATTTTGTGACAACGCATCGTGTCTATAGGAGAGACTCCATAGCAGTTGTCAGCAGTTCTAATGCCCTTCAAGATCTATTTACCAGCACTATTGTATACTTTGCATTCATTCTTTGAGAACTGTACAAAAAGATTATCATCACAAAACTGACTAATACTTAAAAGATTGGCCTTGAAGCCATTAACAAAAAGAACATTATGAAAAGTAGGTAAACCAGGAATATCTACACTTCCCTTTCCTTCCACTGTTACTGTACTTCCATCACCGAAAGTTATGGATCCTCCACTGGGGGACTCAATCTTCTTAAACAACCCTTTATCCTGACATATGTCTAGAACAAGCACTGTCAAGATACAAGATACCACAGGCTAGTGTCCATAGCTTTGAGTGCTGTGTGTGCTACTAGACATATTGTCTTTTCTTTCATTACTCACTTGGTCTTGATATTCGTTTTATTCAGGTTTTTAGGAAAACATAATTCTAATAGTTCACCAAGTTTCTTACCTAGGGTGTTTATTTGATTGCTCAACTTATCCACCTTAATTTCTAGGTTCGTATCCTTGCTCAAAAACTTATTTCTATTTCCTGTTTCTCTCTCTTTTTCAAGTCTAAAGCAATTTGTCCTAGTGTATCCAATTATTCCACAAAAATGACAAGTAGGGACAAACATACCTTTGGACTTACCTGGAGAAGTAATTGTCGATTTGCCTTTGTTCACAGTTTTCTTTGAGACATTTTCTACATTACTTCCTTTTACGAAGGTGATACCTTTGGATGTAGAGACACCAAATGCTTTACGATATAGATCTTTGGAAGTATTGTATCTCAACCCTGTGCGATCGGAACAATCTCTTTGAACTTTCACTAGTTAATTGAATTTTTGAGTGGAAGTCTTTTCTTTGACATCTTGACAAGCTGCCAACTTCTTTTCCAGCACCTTTTCCTGTGCACTCAGCTTTGTCACTTTCAGTTCTGTTACTTTCAATGCCTCCACTAAATTGTTCTTCTCATTCTCTATGGTGATTAGGTTTTTGTACAGCTTTTTATTTACCTTTTGGATTTTCACAAACTCTTCACATAAATCCTCATATGCTTCATGCACACTTAATTCATGATTAGCAACTTCTGTGTCAACATCAAGGTATCACAAACAACCATGCTGTCGTCAGCACATTGTTTGCTCGTGTCCGCACAATCAGTAACAGAGGCAGAGAAAGCACTAAAGACAGTTTCATTATATCTGAACTTTTAGAGTTAGAATCATCACTCAGAGTAGTATTCAAAGTTTTTGCCTATCTTTTAAAATTTGGACATTCCATTCTTATGTGACCAAAACCAGAGCATTCATGACATTGGAATTTATCTTTAGACTTAGTTTTGTCTTTATTCCATTTTTTAGATTCATTATTTTTAGTGAAATTCTTACCTTTTTTCATTTTACCAGAATTCTTTTTATTAAACATGACTTTTTTAAATTTTTTGGCTACAAGAGTTAAATCATCATTACACAGATATTCATCATCAAACGGATTTTCAAGCAGTTTTGAGTGCGATGGACTTACCTTGCTTTTGTTGTGAAAGAGGAGATTCCTAAGTTTGCAAATAACCTACCAGTTCTTCTACCCGAATTGTGTATAAATCCTTGATTTCTTCTATGGTTGTCACCTTTGGTCGAAACCTTTCAGGTAGGGATCTAAGGATTTTTCACACAACTTATGCCTCCTCCACCTTTTCACTGAGATTGTACCTATAATTAACAATGTCATTTAGTTTAGGATAAAACTCATTAAAAGTCTCATCATCCAGCATTTTTATCTCCTCAAACTTTGAGGTCAACATTTGTAATTTGAAAATTTTCACCGTTTTGGTCCCTTCATGTGTGGTTTCCAAAATTTCCCAAGCATCATTGGATTTATCACATATGAAAATTCTCTGGAATTCATCAGGAGAAACTGCCATGAAAATGGCATTAGACCTTTGTTGTTACAATTACAGCTGCTTGATTGTTCTTTGGTCCATTCTTCTATAGGTATTGTGTGCCTTGTCCATCCTAACTCCACGGTTAGCCAAACTTTCTCATCAAGCGACTTTAGAAACGCTCTCATCCTTACCTTCCAGTAGGCATAGTTATCACCATCAAAATGTCGTGGTGATGATAGTGTTGCCATGATCTTCCAGGGGAACGGATCACACTCAAATTGAGTGAACCACACTCTAATACCAATTGAAATTACCCAAGTACCCCCGATTATGCACGTTAATGCTAAACAAAAGCTATTAGCACGAACTAGTAACCAATATAAACTATTAAGAGTATTAACATAATAATTTATTTACGAAGGAAAACCCTTTGAAGAGCTCTTCAAAGGTAAACTCCTATGGGGCAACCAAACCTAGGAAAACCAATTTTATCGATGGAGATTTTTACAAGTAAAACGTTTACAAAACCTTTGTAACTAGACACGTTTACCCAAGACACGCGACCCGCTTGTCTTCTACCGCAGTAGATAGTCAGAACCTCTGACACTCTTCAATTTTTGCCTTTCCCATTGGAACTTTCAATGGTTGAACTTGAACATGGCAACTCCCCCTTGGAGTGTGCTCTCACTCAATCCCACGGATTGAGCCTTTCTTGAAAATCATTCCCTCAAGAATTTTCTCTCACACGATCTCTTGAAGTTTCTCCAAATCTTTAAGCTCTCAAATGCTCGTGAATATGTGTTGTTCAAGTGTTTTTAAACCTTCAACCGACTCCTTTATAAATAAGCAATACTGTGATTGATTTGTAGAAGGACTCTACTGACAAATTTATCCAAAATCTAAGTCAGATACGTTGCTAACTATTAGCGAATGTCTCGGACTGGATCACTACTTCTGGATTGCATCGAGTTCAAATCAACTTCAATTTCTTCAATAAAGCTTGCGTCTTTACCTCTTCAACTGACTCTTAGACTTGAAACATACATAGGACTCTTGTAAACTCTTATCTTATAATATAGACAAGATTTGATAAGAGTTATAATTCAAATACTTATCCTTATCAGATGACTCCTATTCAAATACGCATCCTTATCGGATGCAATCCTAGAGTCCTATTTAAAATTACATTCATCCATAATCCGAATTTAAATCAGACTCACCTAATCCTAGCCAAACATAAATTACATTTACACTTATAATGAACTAATTTTAATTTGTAGTTTACGTTTTTAATTTACTTTTGAATAATGTTCTTTTACTATTTCAAACTAATATTTGTTCATTTTCCAGTGATCCAGAAGGAGATGTTAGATGGTTTAATCATATTCAAACGTGTAATAAATCTTACACGTAGTTCTTCATGTGAAAAATGCTTGGTCTACAAAAGGATCTTGTTCGAAATAAATTGACAATTTGATATAGTTTGATATGATACGTTAAATTGTAAAATATTTTTTGTAATAAAGTAGATTTGATTTATCACATTAAGCCATGAAATTTTGCAAATTTACTTTGTAAAATGTCTTTACATATCACTTCCCTTTTTATTTATGTCCAATTGACCGATTTAACTTTCACAATGTCCAAGAGTTGGGTTAAAGTTTATTTTGTAAAATGTCTTTACATATACGTTAATCATGATTGTACATTTGTTTCGATGAAGGGTTTCATATCTTTGACCAGCATTATATTGTTCCTTTCCAAGCCTAGATTTTATATTTTCATGGAAATAGAAAACTTAAAATACTAGTTTTGAGTAGATAACTAAAACCAGTTGCAATACGTTCATCTGTTATCACACATCCAATCTTCTCTCCTTCTCCAATTATATACAGTTCAAATAATAAGTTTTATACACTGGGAAGAACGTATATTATTTTATACTCTGCAAATTGATCAATTTTAACAGAGTATAAGTAAATAGCATGCCACAATACTCTGTTTCCCCAACATCTTCATACTCTATATACACGCGCGCACACACATCCCATTAAAACTACCAAGTACCAACATTCACCAATATATATGTAATATATATATATATATATATATATATATATATATATTTAGTGGCGGGACCAGCAATTTTTTTGAGGGTGGACAAATTTTCTAGTGTGTGACACATTGAAATTCAAAAATAATAAAAATATAACTATATATAAAATTAGATCTCGATAATTTGCAATATACACCTAGAAAAAAAAATTATAAAAATACAAACGTCTTAATATATGTTTCTTTTTTATGTTAAAGTTTTATGAAATAATATTCATCTATTATTATTTTTGTAATGAAATATTTAGAATTTATTTTCTTCATAGAAACTATCAAGTGATTTTTTAAAATATCATCTTTTATTCTAGTATCTAAGCTAGTTTATTAAGTTTCATGTAAACTCTAGATATTTTCATGTCACATTAAGCATATAATAGTCTATAATAGAGATCTTAAATAAGTTTTTTCTTGCTCCATGAAATCTAGAGGATAAAACCTCTCAACTATTTTCCATATAGATCACCAACCTTAAATGATTTTTCTTATATTTTTACTTTGGACTCCATAGTAAGAAGCCTAATATTGTATAATAAAAAAACTTTGTGATCCATAATGTTAATAAGTTTGAAATTTTATAAAATTTTACAGAGCATATGGGGATTATAAATTTTTTTTGGGGAGGTCATTTTCTATATTTATAAAATTATGATTAAAAACCAGGGTATATTTATAAAATCTTAGATACACGTAGGTCCACCACTGTATTTATATATATATATATATATATATATATATATAATATTCATTGAGTGCACATAAATATGATACATTCCATTTCCATTGAAGGTACTATGATAGATTAATAAACAAGATTAATAAAATATCTTCTTCCCAATATATATATATATATATATATATATATATATATATATTTATTTATTTATTTATTGGGAAGATCATATTTTATATTATACTCAGAAAATTGATCAATTTTGAAAAAGTATTAGTAACATGCCACAATACTTGTTTCCCCAACATCTTTATACTATATATGTAATGAAGTTGCCTTTCTATTTAATTAAAGCATCTCGGAGTATAAGTTTAGGAAATAAATTGCACCATTAGACTCATTTGAATATTTGGAGCTTCACTCTCTAGCCCCTACTACTCTCATCTGATCTCTTCTTCCAGTGTTTCTGCTAAGTCCTCCACCACAGAATACTATCCACAATGTCTATTCAAACCAGTATGTCACTAACATCACAACATTGTAATATTATATAAACAAAAAAGATCCATATTCATATGAAAATTTTTCCAATATACTTCCACATTACTCTATATTATAAGTCAATTGAAAATGACCTAGCTCGACCCCCTCTAATTATATGTCTTATCTCTAATTATTGCCCTTAATTAGTATCTATTATCTTTTTTCATCCAAGATGATGCATCACATTTGTCCAATAGATAGAGGCATATCCCAGCCCACACATTGTTTAGTTTTGAGCCATTTCTAGCATAGGTTTATGATATGCAGACGACTTTGCAACTAACACCTCATCTAGACCAGTTCTTTCACAGGAACTACATGTTTTTTCTAGTTAGTATGGCTTCCAGCAACGTATGTAGCTTAAAAACCACAACAACGCAAACTTGTACGATGACAGACAGTGGACTCAACACTACCATTTCAACCCTCGATACTTTCTGAAGAATGTAAGAAACGATGTGCAGACGGGGTACGTATAAACATGCGCAAAATTGTTTCAGGTACATCGCAGTTCCAGACCAATTATACGAATATGCAAAATTAAAACCTTTACATATATGAAGCAACGTACCGAAGTATCTGGTTGTGGGCAGAAATTTTCTCACCTGAGCACAAGCAAAAACTATAGTTTCTGCTGGATGTTTTTAGTTCTTAACTTGCTGGCTACAAATAATACTGTTCATCCAGGCCGGATAAAAATCCGGCCCGATCCGGAACCTGAAAAATCGGATTCCGGTTTCGGGTTCTGACTGGATCAAATCCGAATCGAAATCCGGATTGTCAAAACCTGGATCTGTCCGGTCCAGATACGGGTTTGAAACCCGGATGCCGGATTTTAAATCGATACCCAGGTCTTTTTGATGAACGAAAGCTCGAGTCTCAAAGTCCAAGTTTTAAAAGACTGAAACAATCCTCACACAAGTTACAAGCTCACCCGAACCCCAACTCCAAGGAGTTCAACTCTTCCTCCCCCATTAAAGCTCTGCACGAGCTCCAGAGTCCACACCGTGTCAGCTCCAGAGTCCAGATCGAGTCCGACACCATCCTCTCCAAGGACCTAAAACTCTCCACCCTCTCTCCCATTAAAGTTCTACCGGAGAATATGTTTTTTTGAAGATAGAGAAACTGGCACTTTGAGAGAGTGGCAGGCTATATTGTAGCTTTATCTTTTCTCCAAGAAGAGAGAAAGACAGCGACCCATTTTGACAAACGTCTCCCTCTGATCAACGCCTCTGCTGCACTCTCATTTATTCTCATCCTTTTCTTCCTTTTTTTTTTCGTTTTGTTTTGTCTTATAATTTTCACATCACACTGACACACGGTAAAGGTGTAGTCTTGTAGAAAGGACGGAGAGAAGAGAGATTGTCAACGCATCTGTTGCACTTTCATTTATACCTCATCCATCTCTCTCTCCCTCTTTTTTTTTTTTTTTTTTTTTTTTTTTTTAACTTTTTGTTTGTTTTATCTTTTAATTTTCACATCACACGGTAAAGATGTAGAGAGGACGGAGAGAAGAGAGGGTGTTGCGGCCGAAAACAAAAACCCAAAATAGAGGAAAAAGGGCATTGGGCATGCAGCCATTTACCATTGGCTATTTGAATTTTTTTTCCTGTCATTTACATACAAAACCAAACACGAGCACACTCTATCTTTGCTCTCTAAATATCTTTCTGTGAGTGGTTCTTTGTGCCATTAAAAAAGTCTCGAGATTCGCATCAAGACAATGACACACAAGACTCCCTCCTTGTTCAAGTTCAAGCCCTTACCCAGCTTCACTTTACGAGAACTGGAACAAAGCACACCAACAAATGAAGGAGAAAGTAGGTCCCTTGGAGGAGAGAGCCTGCCCCAGAACACCACCAACATCAACAACAATAATAAAGAAGCTGAAGAAGCGGCCAAAGCTATCACCTTTTAAAATCCCATTTTCTTGGTATGAACTTTAGTCACTTTAAAGTGAAAGTTTGCTTCATCCAATTGTTATTTTTTTTAGTTTCCTTTGATTATCTGAAGTCTTTGGCCATATGTCATCACAATATATGCTTGTATCTAGAAAAAAAAAAAAAAAAAAAAAAAAAAAAAAAAAAAAAAAGAAAGACTAAACTCGGGTTCAACCTGAATTTTGGATTTAAAATCCGAGTTTCGATCCAGATTTAAAATCCGAATTCCGGTTCGGATTATATCCGGATTCTCGAGTCAGAACTCTGATGAACAGAACAGACTAAGGTACAAAAACACTGCTGCACATACTGCATCCAGCCCACATGCAAATGTTGAATTGGTTTAGATATTGTCAAAACTACTGGACAATAATGTCAAAATGTCAGAAACAACTTACCTTTTTGCACCTATGTCAGCATGCAAGTATAATCACAAAATGAAGTGCTTCTGAATTTGCGCAAAACAGAGCAACACTCGTGTTCCTCTTCCCAACGTATACAAAAACAGAGCCCATTATGGTACGCACCGCCTTCCCAAAATGTTACATCCATCCTTGTAGGTTTTGTGACAGTACGAAAATGTCAACATACTTCTAACATATAACATAGCAACTTACCCTCTGCAACTATTTCTAAGCTTCTCGCTAGAACAGAGAGACACTGGTACTGTTCTGGACTTTTGTAGATACCTTACATGCCACGTTTATAAAAGGCCCACGAAATATTCCTCAGGTTGCACTGTCTCCTCTTCCTCGTATCCCACCATATTTCCTATATTTGCATCAATCTTATTTCCTACATTTGCATCAAAACTATAGGTTTTGAGTAGCGAGACTGTAGTGAGACTACCACGATTATATCTAGACATCTCAGTAAGTTCTAATCCATGACAGCAACTATAAATGCAAAATATGGCGATGAATATGGAATGATGGAACTTCAAGTAAAAGAAAAAAAAAAGAATCATACATACGGAGGCCCCAGCCTTCGAGCAAAATAAAGTAAACATAGTTCATTTTAACCATTATTATTGAGGACCTAGTGCCCAAAGCATCACAAAACATACATTTCCCAGACCCCAAGTCCAAAACTCAGCACATAATTCATCTTAGCAGCCATTTCCATTTATTAACGTGTGCGCTATGTTCTCCCTTTTCTCATGGCTATATGCATACCCTAGCTTCCTTTGTCGTACTGTGCATAATGATCACGCGTATGACTTCATTACAAGCAATGTCTAGTTTCATGCCCCATTGTTGACCATAGCATTTTCTAACCTTTGCCGCTGAGAGGCCACGACTTTGACCTAAAAGTTTTACCCTTGCACTCGAGCTTGTTATCAATTCTTAGACGCCCCTGAGTAAACAGAAAAGATCTACTGAGAAAGCGGCCTACCTAGACTTGGGATTGTGATCCACTCACACACCCAAAAACTTTTCTTAAACTAGAAAATTAAGAACTTTTTTACCGAATAATATCAACCCTTTAACACAACAAGTAGACCATATTAGAGAATTGGGCTTGTGTAAAGCATAAAAATATGAGGACAGATGCAATATATTGTAACCCGGCATACTCATGGTCATTATCAGACATTTCTAGCGTTGTCGTGGGGAAGAACCTACCTCTGCAATGAGTTTTCACTGAAATGCATGTTGATGATATGGTCTCTAGTTTTTTAATGAGGGCTCTGGCATTTGAAAACATGAAAGTTCGAACGTTTCCTTCAGCATGAGAGAGAGAGTGTGTGTGTGTGTGTGTGTGACGCCCACAAACTTTACTTGGGATTTGACGGAGCTTGAGGCATCGGGACATGCAACAGAAGATTACATACCCTTATTCATGATAGTTAAAAATGCAATGCACCTAACATGCATATAAAAATATGCAATATTTGTAGTGGACAATTTCTTTTTTTTAGCAATACTATGTACTAGAAGTAATATATCCCAAAACGAAACCATCTTTCATAAAAATTCATATGATATCTGCTATCCAAAAGGTTACGACACTCATTCAACAGGTCTGTAACATAAGAGTAATGGAGGTAGTGCTCCATCAACACAGTCTGGAAATAATATCTATTGTTCTAAATCGCTGAACAACTCACGTAGCTCAACTATTATATTCAAACTAACGTCCAAAAAATGGAGAATAGACTCCCATCAACTCTTTGTCTATGCTCCACATTCTATTCGACCTCATTCAATCTTCTATGCATCGATTCTCCAAATGCTGACAGATCGTCTACCATTCCTGACAATCTATTCGACTCTAAAATGGTAAGTGGGACTATCAAGTAATATTTGTTCACAAATACCAACTCGTCTGCATGCAATATAATATTTGCTAGTGGCCTACTTTCATTGTGAATTCTCTCATATTTCCTCACACTGTCAATTGGGAACACTCAGGTGATTGAGTTTTAGGGTTTGTTTGTTTCGCTATAAAATAATTTTTAAAAGGATTTTCACAATGTTTGGGCTTTGAACTGCATTTAGAAAAGTAAATCAATGTATAACAATTTGAGTCAACAGAAAACTCAAGGTTATCTTTTTGGGAATTGGTTTCAACTATAAAATTTTGGAAAAAGATTTCCAATTTTTTATCGATACCTCTCCAATATAAAATAACACTTTGCTATATATTCGTTTCCTTTATTTCATGTCTGTCATATTCATTTCCTCCCCTTTGATCTTTCTGATCTCCACCCTTCCCTTTTTAAATCTTTCTAAATGTTTAACTTATATATTTTAGTTTTTAAAAATTATAATATTTTTTGACATTTTTGTATTTTTATTTTTTGTATCCTTTGTTTACACTACAACACTTCATGCTTTTTGAAGCGCCACAACTTGATGCAACAAAATGGTAAACTATCGAAAATACCCTTCAGCCATGCTTTTTTCATAACAGACAACACGCCACGATTTAGCCCCGACTTCTGCTCTGGAGTTCGATGCTGAGTGAACCACCACAGATATGCCCTATTTTTGTCGATTTAGATGCTGATAAAGCCAAAATTATGCTACCGCTATTGTTGCCCACCGAATCGGTTGAGGCACCGCAAAATCTAGAAGCTCTTCTTGCGGGCTGAGGTTCGCCGCAATTCAAAGTTTGATCTCGGCGATTGATGCAACCACCAGTGAAGTTAGCTGCAGAGTAATCCCCCACCGTAAAAGAACTAGGCCGTGACAGAAGACTATTTACGGCGTTTGGTCAAAACGCCGATCCAAAATTGCTCAGGTAAAATTTATTAGGGTTTTCGGCGCATTTGGGGGATTTAATTCCCCCCCCCCCCCCCCCCCCCCCCCCCCCCCCCAGATTTTTCCCTTTTCTAATGATTGTTGCAGTCATTCCACAAATTGATCTCTAAAATTTCATAAATTTTATAAAACTTACGATATTCATGATCTGTGGAAATGGGACTCCTCCCAACTGAGAGTACATGCACATGCATATTGGTGTTTGAGCATGATTTGTGCTGGATGGATTACAAATCAATTACTAATTGGCACCATACATATTCAAGGTACGTTTGACACTTTCAGGAACTAATTGGTCATTTGTTCTTCATACTTTTGTATAATCTCCATTGAGTTTGCAGATCATGATATGGTTTTCACACACATGACACACACACTTCAGGAACTAATTGGTCATTTGTTCTTCATTCTTTTGTATAATCTCCATTGGGTTTGCAGATCATGATATGGTTTTCACACACAGGACACACACACACACACACACACACAAATATAATAGATCATATATATCCTGATCAATTTTGCCCTGTTCTGGCTAGATGCAAGCATACAAACCATGGTTTCCAATGCCTACATCTGGTTTTGCACATGATAGATCAGTTAATTAGAACACTTGGTCTAAATGAATATCTGTGTATATGATTCAATCAAATTGCATGCATATAATGGCACTACCAATAATGATAGAAAACAACCTTAAGCTGCCAAAGACTTCAAAGACTGATATTAAAAAAAAAAATGGAGGTTAGCTTGTCATTCATCTCATCAGCTAGAAATTACTCTTTCAAATTGTAGCAAATGATAACTTAGTTTAGCTATCCCACAATGCATCCATACTTGCTATTTCAACATGCCAACAGTCCTACTATCGCTACGTGTACATATACATAATCCACAGGAACTTTTGCACTTAGAAGTTGTTTGGGGAATTGGCTAACACATCCCAAAAAAGCTTTGCCCTTGGAAGGTGAATTGACCTGTAGCAATACACATTAATGTCATCAAATCAGATCATATCATGCATCCAATTCCATATAACCACCATCCTAGAATAAGTTATTCATATCATGCATCCAATTCCATAAAACCACCATCCTAGAATAAGTTATAGTTATCGCTATACCATTACCATGCATATCCCATGAAGTGCTAAATTGGATACGCATACTAAACATATACGTTAGCATGCAATCCCATGCACATCCCTATACATGACCATATTCCTATACCATTAGCGTGCAATACTGAATTGGAACATCATGCATCATGAAGTACTTGCAATGGCCAAACAAGAAAAAAAAAATGTGATTTTATCTTGTGCAGGTTTGGTTTAATGATTTATTGTTTGGAATACATGTGTTTCCTTAGATCGGAGCTATTGTCGTAGTGCTCTAGATGAATAGTTTGGTAATGTATGTTGACCAACTGTGTAAAACCACACTTTAAATGAAATTACTGCTATTTTACACGAGGTTCTTGTATAGGCAAGGCACATATGGAACAAGTTGGTATTCCAGTCAAGGTGGTACACAAGAGGTTGGTCATAGCCTGTCAACATAAGGTAAAGATAAGCTCATGACTTTCAAATAATCTCATCATTATGTGGCTTAGAAAATGCCATTAATTTTTATCTTGTATATAAATGACATGTAGCCCCTTCACTTGCTTCTACTCAACATCACTGAACCACAAATAAATCCCAACAGCAAGTGGAGGAAAATCTTGGATGATTTTTTTTAGGTGATGGAAGGAATTTTGTAGACTATCATAGGTTATAAATTCAAAGCTGGCCAAGCAAGCTACCACCTATATAATTTAATAGCATGCTGTCAATATTAAGGTCATAGTTTAAAACCATGCAGTAGGTCAACCATGCAACGTTTGTATTAAGTACTCTAATCAACGTTTGTATTAAGGTCATAGTTTTAAACTCCCATCAACGTTTGTATTAAGTACTCTAATCCAGTTATACTCTAATCCAGTTAGATTATACAACATGTTAGCCTATCAAAGTGTAAAGCTATGAAACAATTAGAAACTTAAAATCATATATGGTCACTTTGATTATAAATAACATACATGTCATCACTAAATGAGTCATACGTGACCTGTCAAAGCTGGATAATACATGTAGTATCCCTATTCTTACTATTCCTATTTCATTCATCAATGAAATGAAACCAACAATGTTAAGCAAGTAAATGAAGCTGTAAACTACCAAAACTGTCAACACAAAGTTGTATTGGAATTGTGCAACAGGCCCATAAAACCTTTTGCAGCTTGGAAATAATGTCCAGCAGAAATGGAGTGCTAAGTAAAAGAAACTGGACCAATTATTGAGCAGCTTCTTGTAATGTCCAGCAGAAATGGAGGAGCAAGACCCACCCAGAAATGGTTTTGATGTCTTCTAGCTTGTAATAAAGGGCTAGAAATTTCTCATATGTATACCTCCGGTGTACTTGGGCTATGCCTATCTTTATCAATACAATTGCTTATTACCTATCAAAAAAAAAAATAAAGGGCTAGAAATTTCATGCATTGGTAATGAAGTCTGTATCCCACTTAAAACATCACCCTTCTCCCGTGCAGTAGAATTTTATATGTTGCCTTCTATAGCTTTTCATGTTGTCGTTCATTTCATCACCTAATTGCCTCGGCTAGGAAGAGAAGCAAAAATATGTCAACATATATTCTTTCTAATATGAATCCCTAAATGCCAATTGCAATTTTTCAACAACAGAGCAAATTATGTATGCCCTGATCAAAGGATGAAGAATAAAATTATATAATTGTTTTCTTATTGGCTAGCAATGTATGTATATCGCTGTGGGGCTTTTAATGTCATAATTTGTAGCATTTATAAATTATATCATTTTATAATATCTTTATAGTCTACTTTTGGGGTCTATTTTTCTCTCACACTAAACTCTGGAATTCGATCAAAAATTCGAATATTCTCAACATCTGAACTTTTTCAAAAGGATTTCGCACTTGCGCAGTAGTACTCTACGATATAATAATATCATTTCTTATATATATATATATATATATATGTATGCCTTATTCTATCTACTAGATGTGAATAAAAGTTTCTCCATCCCACTTAAACCATGTTCTGTATAGGGGAAAAATTGCTGCGGCAATATGGAAATTCAGCTCTTTTAATCTGGGTATTCCATATGTGGCGAGTCAATCATGGAGAGAAACGATTGTGGCCTGGTTTGGGCTTGCTTTCAGATTATTGCTGGTAGGCAATTTGCTTGGTTTCATTCCAATTATCATCACTTGGAATTTGTGGTGTTGGAGATGTTCGGCAAGAATGGAAGGAGAAAAGGATTCCATTGATTCGTTGTGGCATTCTGTTAAATACTAGATTAATTGGGTTGGTATTAAGTTGAAGGCTGGTTCTCAGTTGGGGCGAAGAGATGCTAAGGTGCTGAACTTGCTGCTGCTACCGGTTAATACAAGAAGTAAAGAAAAAACCATTGTTGTTTCCTGGCAAAGACCACATCCTGGGTGGTTCAAATTAAATGTGGATGGTAGTAGCCTACACAATCCAGGTGAGTTGGGTGTTGGCGGGGTCCTACAGGATGCATAAGGAAACATGAAATTTAATTTGAAAACATGCAAGGGTAGGGGCACTAAAAGTCAGACGGAGATGATGGTTCTTTTGATGGGAATTCAAAAATGCAAGAATATGGGATTTGATAATATTATTATTGAGATGGACTCGATGTTGGTAGTCAACTAGTTTAAGAAAGGAAAATGTAGTTTATGGTATTTGGAGGATTTTTGGGAGGTAATCAGCCGACTGTTATCAAGGATGAATTTTCGGATTCAACATGTTTCTTGCTCGGATGATTTAGACCAGAAGAGATACCTTCCGTGCTTAAGGGTATTATGCGCACTGATTGAAGTGGTTTAGCTCTGTTACTAAGGTTCATTGATGGTTTTCGTTTGAGTTGTGGATGTTTCAGTCTTAACTCTGGGTGCTTGCTGTCATTGTTACACGGTTCCTCGATTTTTTTCTACACATACTTTCATTTGTTTTACATTAAGACGTTGGTGTGGCCTATAAGTCCTTTTGGTTGTTTATTTAGAATTGTAATCACGATATTCCTCCACCACAAGTGAAGGTTTACCATTAAAGATCTGGAGGTACTGTCCTCCTTCTCCTGAAAAAAAAGGATAAAATTATATTTAAAACACCGATTAAGATAAGTTTATTATAAACTTATAGTATAATAGGACATTTTATATAGTCGTTGTAAAGAAAGGCATGTTTTTGCACTTAGATAAATAAAGTTCCTAGAAATATCGGGAAATTACGTAGTTTGTTTATATGTTACTTTTTTGTACATATGTCTATCTCATCTAATTAACCAAAAAGTGTTTAAAATGAATTGATTTAAAAGGGGGGAAACTTCGCTCGGATCACGCAGTTCAGATCACTAGCTAGCATCGTGAGATGATTACCAGACTAAAATGTCTTTCAAAAAACATAAAAACCATGTGGATCTGTGATGTGGGAGATTGCTCCCGATTATTAAGGCCTTCGCAGAGGCAGTAAATTCTGGTGGGCAAGAAAAATATTCAGACAAAAATATCCACCATAAACCTAAAAATAAAAATAAAAAAAATCATAACATGAGCTAATGAGAGAAATCCTCCGAAAATACTGAAACATTATAAAAAAAAGTATTCATGTTGGGGAGTTAAGAATCATTATACATAATCAAATATTTTGAACTACTTGGCACACATGTACACAATGCCCTCAGTCACCTATATTTATTGCATACTAGCAGGTTGCCATGAGTATTATACAATAAACAATTTGTAATAAAATCCCAGCTGGTGAGTTCTCGCACCATTATTGGCTACATCTTCACCTTCATTTCAATCCACAACAAGTCATGTCATCTATAAATTAGTGTCATCTCTGCTGGAGCTTTCAGCCTTTAGCTTCTTTCGCCAAACCCAAATAACACCTAATCAAATATACTTTTTTTCACCTGTAAAAACAGCATGATGTTAACCGCCCAATATTTCAGCATTTATTTAATTCATTGTAGATTTAATGGCATTGATATAAAACAGGAAAATCAACTAGAATTTTTCAGTAAATAACTTTCCTACTGCTGTCATATAGAATGAATCAGCACATCTCAAAGCATCTTCAAGAGAGTAAAAACTAGTATTCTGGGTTCTTGCCAATTGTCTCCCACCCCCTAGTACGCTTCAAGGAAAAGCAACACCCCCAAAAGTCAGCAAGAAGCTTGTTGGTTTATAAAACAAGGATGAAGAGTTAATGACATATCTTTAAAGGAAAAACCAGGTGGGTTTCCTGATGTTAATAAGCTGAAAATTAAATCTTCATTGTCAAATGCTATCGCATTATGTAACACCCCGTTCCCGAGGGTCCGGAAAGTTAACTCAAAACACTTAATAATCAACTCCAACATTGCTAATACTCCTCCAAAAGTTCCAAATCCAACGTAAACACTTTAAATTTAATTAACCACACATATTCGTATATAAAATCCTCAATACAGTAACTCCAAAAATTACCAACTTCTCTACATATCACTTAAACTCACATTTCAACAATATAATTATCAAAAATCACCAATATTCATTGAAAACTTTCTATTCTTAATCTACTATTCATCTCACTCAATTCTTCATAGTCCTGATCCTCAGCTGAAATATCCAAAAATCATCTGAAAATATTGGAGATAAGAGGGGGTGAGTTATCAACAACTCAGTAAGTAGAGAACATATACTAGTATGCAAACATGAGCATTTACAGATTTCAGAATGCAGAACAAAACACTTTTTATTTTCAGAATGCAGAGTCAGAACATATAATCAAAAATATCAAAGTGAAAGTTCAAAAATATTCTTATTCAAAATTTCCTTAGCACATCATAACTAAAACATCATATCAGAACAGAATTCCATGTTTAACCTCCGTGATAGGGTTGTGCAAACCCTGGCGGCCAACCGAGCAGAAACATAATGTGAATCTTTCCCTTATCATTTTCGGAGCCCCGAGTGTGCACATAGGAAAGACCACGTAGAAAACTACTTTGTTTCCAAAGTGGGTGCACCAAAAACAGAAAAGTTTGTACCAACCCAAACAGAGGCCACAGTTTTACACCCGTGGTAAGGTCAGAACAGAAACAGAATGTCATGCCAGAGGTTTCAGAAATCACATCTTATCATATCAGAGTACATAACATTTTCAGAATAGAACATAATCAAATCACAAAAAAAATATATAATTTATGCACAAAATTTCATATTCGCTCTCTTTTGTACAGTTCGGAAGCAAATGCCAAAATAAGCTCATGTCTACACTAGTCATGACAGACAATATTTCCTTCTTATACATAATTTCATGAGTAATGCAGAACAAATAACTGAGGTCGTTTTCAAAATTTCCTTTCATAACAAAACATGCACATTTTCAAAATTGAACTCAGTCTATTTTATTTTTATGCAAAGTCTAGCACATGAACCCCGCTTACCTGGACTTTTTAGCCTTTCGAAAATTTCCTCAACAATGCCGGACAATTATTAATCGTCACCTATAAGGTAATCACATAAATTTTCATAAATTTCCAATCAATCTCGTATTTTAATATTCAAGCCTAAAACTTCTAAAATAATCCATTTTTAATTCCTCAAACCCAAAATTCTCATTATTCATGAAATACCAACATCACTTTCTAAACTCATCAATATCCAACATAATAACTCCGACTAAAGCATTAAATTTCAACTTATTTACAATTGAGATCTTACTATAATTTATAAAACTAAAATAACATAACTATATTGAGATCATTATAAGTAGAAAATCATACTTTTGTTTAAATAAAAAATATTCTTTTAAAAGGATTTAAAATTAAGATTTCGCACTTGCCGATCACTTCAAAAATTTATCAGTATTTATATAAAAAATATTCCGTTAAAATATCAGTCTTTTACAAAAACCAACTTAACAATATAAATCCACACGTTGACGTCTAAATAAAAACATACTCTGCAACCCACGTAATATACTCATTGATTTCAAATCCAAAGTACATAATATAAACTCATTAAATTGAACATCCGAAACAATAACTTTGGAGGAATACTATAAGGGGTAAAAAGTAATAATAGTACCTCCTGCTATATGGTTAAGGTAATTACATATATATATATATATATGTATGTATGTATACACCTTATAATGAACTACTAGAAAACAGAAAATAAAAACGCAACAACAGTGCAGCGGCAGCACTTACGGGGAGATGGGGGCACGACGGCGTGGAGCTGGCGGTTGACTACAGCGGATGTGGGGTGGCACCTGGTCACTGGTTGAGAGAGGAAAAGAGAGCGACGAGCAAGAGAGGCACACGGTGAGACAATGAGGGAGAGACCGAGAGAACAGAGACACCAACAAGAAATGGCGTGAGTTTACCGGGAAACTTGAGGCGGTGTGAGGTGGACTGGGGTGATGGGAAGTCCTCCTAGGCAGTTTCTGTGGGGGCACAGCACGGTGGAGCTTTCGGTGGAGGGTGATTCAGTGGCTCAAGGTGGCTGAACATGCTCTATTTTTGGATACCAAAACAAAGCAGTCCAAGGCTTGCAGTAGCGGCTACGGGGCGTTGGGCTGTGGCACCGTGTGGCTGAGCACGGTGGTGAGGTCTGGACAGAGGTTCATAGTAGAGAGTAGATGAGTTGTGCGGCAGCAACGAGTAGGTACAGTGGATGAAGGAGGCTGAGGCGTGAAGAGAAAATAACGGCAATGAAACTTGCTAGCGCAGTGGAGAAGGGATCTCAGTTTGGCCTTCTGTGAAGAGGAGGACGAGCGGCACTTAGTCTATGGTTGAGGTTGCTTCACATATATAAGAACTATAAAAGGAAATAGAAAAAGAAAACCTAAAGAAGAGGAAGGGATGGACGTGCATGAAAATGGAAACTGTTTGACACCGTGCGACGTGAAGTCTAGACTCGTTTTCATAGGCCTGGGCTGGGGACCAAATGGGCTGGGTCCAAAAGAAAATAACACACTCTCAAACAGGCCCAGTCCGAGAATAGAAGAGTCCAACAAAAGAAAAAGACACAATAAAAATAAATAAGAACCAAATAAAAACACTACAACTCAATATTAATAAAATAAAATAATTAAAGTCCAACAATAAAATTATTCATTAAAGCAAAGAGCAATTTAAATGCAAAAAATTATTACTATCAAGAAAGCACATCAAAATAAATTTCACAACTTAAAAAATTTATAGAATAAAACCAATGATAAATCCGATAAATTTAAAACAAGAGAACCAATTTTAAAATTAATTAAAATAATCCTTCAATAAAAAAATACACTAAAATACGGGGTATCACACATTAGGCATTGCAACATGTTCGACAGAATGTCAACCTAGAAATGAGCAATCTTCAACAGGACAACAGAGTATATACAGCAGCACTAATAAGCATTCAACAATCATCAACGAGACACCCTTATGCAAGCCTAAAAAAATGACATGGAGTAGCGAAAAGAGATGCCAGTTGGAAATATGTAGCCAGTCAAGCATTCAACATGAATATAGGCTTCTGCAATTGAGCCTTCCGGACGAGCCTTATTTCTAACATAACGCTTGAATTTTCTCAAATATCGCTCAAAATGATACATCCATCTATATTGAACTGGCCCTGCAAGAAAAGTCTCGCGGGTTAAATGGATGGCAAGGTGTACCATTATATCAATGAAGCCAAGCTTGCAAAGGATGATTGCAATGTCGTATTGTAGTTGCTTCAATACTTCCAACGTCAACATTTGTACACACAAAGCTTTGAAGAAAGAACTTAACTCAGTCAATGTAAGTCGTATATTAGGTTGGAAAAACCCACCAATTGCAACTGGAAGTAATCTTTGTATGAAGGCGTGACAGTCATGAATTTTCATTCCTGATATCTTTCCATCACCAACTAAAACACATCCAAAAATGTTCAAGGCAAAAGCATCTAGGAATTTAACAGCTGCGAGCCATTCACAGAAATGTCTCATCTGATCTAAATATAGCGTGTAGGAGCCAAGCATCATGGAGTACCCACTAGTAGTAGGTTGTAGATGTAATTCCTTTCTTAACCCAAGTTGTTCCAAGTCCTTACATGCATTAACCGTGTCTCTATTTTTTTCCTTCAATATCAATCAACATTCCTAAGACATTGTCGCAAATGTTTTTTTTTTCAATATACATGACATCGTGATTGTGTCGTAAAGGCAACGTTGACTAGTAAGGTAATTTGAAGAATATACTGTTTTTTAGTCCAATTTAGTTCATTTGGTAAGCGTTTTCTCTTTCGAGCGCCTTTGCCAAATGCCACATTACCAACTTACAGTAAATGCTAGAGGACAAAAGAAGAATTGAGCTTTGGAGGAGGCAACCGATGGTCCTCATTTTCATTAAATGCAGCCTTTTTCTTCTCCAAGGGTGGGCGGATGGCAAGAAGCGACGATGACCCATGTAATAGTGTTTTCTACCATGTTTCAACCACATGGAATCTGTATCCTCATTGCATAACCGACAAGCAATCTTTCCCTTTGTGCACCCAAAAAGATTGGTATATGCAGGAAAGTTATTAATAGTCCACAGTAGTGCAGCATGTAAGTGAAAGTGTTCAAACTTTGATGCATCTTAGCTATCTACACCATCCTCCCATAACTCTTTTGAGTTCATTCACTAAAGGTTGCAAATAAACATCGATGTCATTTCCTGGTGCTTTGGGGCCAAGAATGAGAAAGTATAGCATTAAGTACGGTTCTTTTATGCATGACCAAGGGGGCAAGTTATATGGCACGAGTCTGACTGGCCACATGCTATAAGGTTTCCTCATATTATTGAACAAGTTAAACCCAACATTGGCTAGCCCCAGTCTGACATTGCGAGCATCTTGGGCAAACCAAGTGTGGTCTTTATCAAATTGTCTTCATATCTTAGAATCAGCAGGATGCCTAAAAGTACTATGGTCATCAACTCGTTCTTCTCTGTGCCATTTCATGGTCTTTGCTATATTCTTTGATATAAAAAGTCTTTGTAACCTCAGTTGACACCCACCTTAGCTCCTCACATTTAGAACAAGCTTCTTTGTCCGCATCATGTTTCCAAAATAGCATGCAGTCATTTGGACAGGCGTCTATCTTCACATAACTAAAACCCAAACCACGTTCTTAGTGTTGGGCCTCGTGGTATGAGTTAGGTATTTGGATGTCTAGAAAAGCAGCCTTTAACAATTGTAAAACCATGTTAAATGACTTGATAGTCCACCCACCAACAGTTTTGATATAAAGCAACTTGACTATAAATGAGAGCTTAGAAAACTTCTCGCAAGTTGGATAAAGAGGACGTCTCGCATCCTCAAACAATTGGTCAAATGTTTTCGATTGCCAATCACTCATGGTGGGCTCTCAAGTAGTACCATGTTCACTGAACGCATGGTCAATGAATGATGCAGCCCAGGTGTCCTCTATCATCTCATCCATATCATCCATAAAATTATGAGATTCATTATATGTTTCGTCATCACCATCTGACGAATTCACACTCCAACTTTCACCCTCCCTATGAAATCTCCAATGTGTATAACTTGGATCAATACCTATCGTGAATAAATGATCTTCGACTTCATTAATTGGTAGGAATAGGTTATTGCGGCATCTCCTACATGGACACCTGATGATAGTTCTTCGAGGTGCATGGGCTTTTGCCATGGCGAGGAGATTATTAATCCCTTCACCGTATTCACGTGAAGTAAACCTATTTAGCACGTGCATCCAATTCTTGTCCATTTCTCAGCTCAATCGATTAAGTGAAATGAATAAAACCTTGAGCACATCAATGAAATAATTCATATAGGTTGCTAAAAATGACTAATTAAACAATGTAAGAACAAGGAAGTTAATGGTTTCAAACACCTGCTGTCAAAAACTGTGTATGTATGTCACTAATAATTTGCTATATGACTAATATGCCCAAAACATATAAGAGGCATAGAACTTAAGATAAATTCTCTGACACGTCACATAACACACTTTACGTTAAGAGGATATAAACAATGGACATATCTCTCAATTGAATTAGACAACAGAGAAGTCTTTCAATCTCTATAAGTCACGTGTTACAATCATGAGAACCTCAGAAAATCAATATTAAAATTGTAGGACGATATGGCCAGTATGCTTTTTTGAAAAAACATAGACCAATGCTTTTTAGATAGAATTCTATCTAATATTAGACCAATGGTATAGACGGAAAAGGATTTCATCTTGGAATGGTATAGACCAATGCTTTCTCTAACATGTTAGGCTATGCGGGTATAGTGTTCTATAATATACCATGAGTAAAATACATGACCAATATGAAAATACTACTATTTGGGTTATATGGATGTCTATCATCAACAGACAAAAAGTTGATGACCATATTAGTTGGTTAACCCCTTCCACTGAAATGTGATTGTAATTCTTTCAATCACATTGGAAACAGTCAATTCATCGGTGCATTCACGTAACTCAAGTACAGAACCTGTGTTTAAAGACAATTCATCTAGGGATAGAAATAAAGTTCTGATATAATGTCATTGCCGGAGTATAGATCTACGATACAATCAATATGCCTCAACAAAAAGTAGTATCAAAATTGTCTAAATTATCTCAAATATTGGGTCAACAGCTGCTAAAAAGAGAGTATAAAAAAAATTGGCCTAGGTCTGTTGAATCGTGTGGGTAAATATTGGACAACAACATTAGGGTCTGTATGCTTTTAGCTAGTTTGATCAGAGCCCTTTTTTAGTCCAAAAATCATAAATGATTTTTGAATTTCTAACTAAATTTGTATGTTCTCCATGCTATTTCTCTTGTAATCTTAATCACCAATCCAGATTTCAAATCTGCATTAAGCTAGGTCTGATTGAGAGTTGTAGATAGAGAGAGAGAGAGAGAGAGAGAGTGAGAACATTAATGACCACACAGAGGAGAGAAAGATTCGGAGGGTTTATTATCAGCGAGTAGACGATGGCTTTCGCAGAGGCTGACAGGAGCAGGCGCGATGGCTGACGGGAACAGGAGCGGCGACTAACGGGAGCAGGAGAGGTGGCTACCAAAGTCGTCGATATGCCCTGCTTCGTGGGCGAAGCAAATCAAGAAATATATTGGGGGAAAATAGGCGAAGAGTGATCTGTTTCATTGATTATTAGCTGGGATTTATATAAAAAACTTTATTGAGCAAAAACTATCACCGTTATAAGTCCACGAATTCGCAGCATCAGTAAATTTATTTGTTGCGGTGAAAAAATATCACCACAACAAATAATCTAATCTTTGCACAACACATTTTCATCGCAATATATAATTCCTCTTGCGGCAACTTTGTTTGCTGTAAATAACAGCATTGCAAAAGGCTTTTAACAGCGACATTACATTCATTGCAATAGCTTAACAAACGAGGTTTTATAATTTCACATTTTTGTCGAGGACTAATCGCCGCAAATAGTAGAAACCATCGGCATCTACGGAAAGCGACGCAAATACCCAAGCCTATTTGCTGCGATACTATTTAATGCGCCTAATTTCTGCCGAAAAAGTTTTTATTTCCAACGAATACTAAATCGACGACAAATAAACACCTAATTGTAAATTGTTGGCAAATTGCGACCAAAAAAAAAAAGGCAAAAGACCGCATTTGTTGTAGTGAATTAATTAAGTGTTTCTTTTTAATATTCGTTTAAGTTTTAAGTTTTTATTTTTTATTTTTAACATCTATATAATTATCAAAAAGAGACATAATTGATCAATAAAGAGATCATACAAAATGAATTTTACAAATTTACGTAGCTTGATATGATATGGCTTGATATGATATGTTATAGTATAGAGTCATTTCCACCATAAACTAAATCTAATCTATCACATTAAATCACACCAATTTGTAAAGTTCATTTTGTACAATTTTTTCCATAGACCTAGCTAAGTTCTAACACTTCTCTTAATAAAAATACAAACTAAATCAACTCCTAACTATCTAATTTAGAATTATCAATATGGAAGTGTTATGGAAGATATGCTTTATTTCTTCTAGATTAATTTTCCTTCTGTATCGTTCCCTTTTTCTTCAATTTTCTTCTAGTGGGTAAAGTTTTAGATGTTTATTAAATTATAAAATTAGTTAGAATTAAGTCTGGACACAATAGAACATAATCTATATAAATAATTATTATCTAGGAACTAGGATGTTAATTGGAATTCCATGGTGCGAACACACTACAAGAGTCCCAAAAGGTACCCAAAATGGCCGCAAATACACTTTTCCATTGATTCCCCATTTGACGCACATTGGATGCCAAAGAAAGGTTACAACTATTTTTTAGCAACAATTTGCAATAATTGCTGGAATATTATTTCCAACGAGCATGTGTCGTCATAAAAAGTCCATAAATTTGCCACATATAGCTTATTAAGCCATGGTTTTTTTTTTTTTAAAAGAAAAGTCAGGGCCACATGTCCAATAGTGACCTCTATCCCAAATTTATTAAAAAGACCATCACTTATGTCAGGGGAATACCCTGATAACATCTTAACACTTGCGGTTTAGAAGAATAAAAAATAAAGTACCCAAACCCAAGTATACAAATGTTAGGCCACGACGTTCTGAGATGGGCCATAAGCCAAATCCCAAATATTTGGGATAAGCTGGGACATGAAAAACTGTTGAATGTGGCATGCATGCAACGAACACAACAGACGAGACCATTAAACACGTGAAGAGCAAGAGTGGACTGGGTCGTGGCAGTCGAGAGCTTTACGTGCGAATGGGTCCTCAGTAGTTGCGAGTTTTACGTCATTTTTATTTCCGTTAGTTATGCTCTGTTTTTACGTATTTGCTTGCTCTGTTTTACGTGTGTTTTAGTCCAGTTGTTAGCTAATAGTTTCCCTTTTATTTCGGTTTTCCTGTACGTGGCTTTGCTTATCTAAGCAGCCAAAAGTATCAATGAAGGAAACAAGAATTCAATTTTATCCAAACCGTGCGGTACTTTCTCACCCGAAAAGAAAACAATTCACTTATCATATTTGTGTTGGGACCTATCATTGGCCTTAGAGCCAGGTTATTTATGGGAACCAATAAAGAGCATATTGAGCAGTTGGAGGCTAGGCTCGGTGGAGTGCAAGATGGGTTACACAAGATGGATCTCGGCATGGCCAACAGGCTTCATCATGTGGAAGAAACTCTCAACCGCCTCTCCGATATCTTGCTTGCAAACTTGGAGAACCCCAACCACGGCAACCATCACCGAGAAGGCAATGATGGAGGATGGCTGGTTGTATCCACCAAAACGGTGAAGCTTGAATTTCCTCGATTCTTAGGAGATGATCCGACGGAGTGGTTCAATCTTGTGAACCAATTTTTTAAGTCCCAGAATACTCCTGAAGCCTAGAAAGTTTCCTTGGCCTCCTACCACTTGGAAGGAAAGGCCAACCAATAGTGGCAGTGGATCCGTAGGACATTGCAGGAAGAAGGACGCGTTCTCTCATGGACAAATTTTGAGGACGAACTCTAGGCTCGCTTTAGGCCATCAGAGTGTGAAGATTTTGATGAAGCCCTTTCAAGGATAAGGCAGGTTGGTTCTTTGCGTGATTATCAACAGGAATTCAAGCGCTTGGGCAATCGGGTACAAGGCTGGACACAAAGAGCTCTTGTAGGAACTTTTATGGGTGGCTTAAAAACGGACATCTCGGATGGTATCCGAATGTTTAAGCCTCGGACATTAAAATAAGCCATTAGTTTAGTAAGAATGAAGGATGATCAACTTGTTAGACAGAGGAGGTTTGTAAGGCCTGCACCACCAACGCGAGCTCCCCTAGCTCTTCCCCCTGCTATTCGTGTGGCACCACTAGCCCCTATTGTTCCTATTCAGTGGCTTACTTGGGAAGAAATGCAGCGGAGGCGAGCCCAAAACTTATGTTTCAATTGTAATGACCGTTTTATTGCTGGACACAAATGTCAGGGGCCACAAATACTCATGTTGGAGGGTTACGATGATAGCGGCGACCTGTTATGTGACAATGTCACCGAAGAACAACTAATTGAGGAGAATCATGAGGAGCCTCCCAAACTAGAAATTACGCTACATGCACTAACGGGATGGACCACGCCCAAAACCATGCAGATAGCTACCAGAATCTGTTCCCACGACGTCATTGTATTAATCAATAGCGGATCGACTCACAACTTTATTAGTGAGCATATGGCCAATCTGGTGCGACTACCTATGGTGCCCATAGAAACCTTCACGGTCTGAGTTGCTAATGGAGAAAATCTCATATGTCAAGGGCGGTTTGAGGAGGCACAAATAGATTTGCAAGGCACCCTTTTTTCCTTAACTCTTTATTCCTTACCTCTCACAGGGTTGGACGTAGTTCTGGGGATTCAATGGCTTGAGCTACTTGGCTATGTGGTGTGTGACTGGAAACAGTTAACCATGGAATTCATGTGAGAAAACCAGACCAAGTGATTGGTAGGCATCAATGGGCAAAATATCCAAGCGGCGTCAATTAAAGGGCTAACTAAAGAAATTCGTCCTAGCCATGCTCTGTTTGCTTTATGCCTACAGGTTGCCCATACGGAACCACAAGAGAATATTCATCCAAGCATGCAGGAGATATTGCAGGAATTCTCAGATTTGTTCGCAGAGCCCTCATGCTTACCACCAACATGGGAGGTTGATCACGGCATTGCCCTTAAGGAAGGAACCAAGCCAATTAATGTTCGGCCTAATAGGTACGCGCATTATCAAAAGAATGAGATCGAGAAGCAGGTCCAAGATATGCTGAAATCAGGGCTTGTTCAACCCAGCACTAGCCCCTTCTTGTCACCCGTATTGATGGTAAAAAAGAAAGACAGGAATTGGCGCTTTTGTACAGATTATCGCGCGCTCAACGCCGCAACTATTAAAGACCGATTTCCGATCCCCACAGTTGATGATATGTTGGATGAGCACTACGGTGCTTCTTACTTTACCAAGCTTGATCTAAGGGCGGGGTACCATCAGGTACAAGTAATACCGTGTGATATCCATAAAACTGCTTTCCGAACACATAATGGACATTACGAATACTTGGTTATGCCATCTGCCTTATGTAATGCACCTTCCACATTTCAAGCTATCATGAACTCCATCTTTCGCAATCATCTTCGAAAATTCATATTAGTTTTCTTTGATGATATTTTGGTCTATAGTCCAGATTGGGATCAATATTTAGTGGATGTAAGGCAGACCTTCGAAATATTGAGGCAGCATCGATTCTTTGTCAAAGCTAGCAAATGTGCATTTAAGCAACAAGAATTGGAGTACTTGGGGCACATTATCACTAGTCAGGGCGTGAAAGTGGATGAAAATAAAATTGCTGCTATGGTAGCTTGGCCTCGACCTACTAACATTTCGGAACTACGTGGGTTTTTAGGTTTGATAGGATATTACCAGAAGTTCGTCAAGGATTACGGCATTATAGCTTGGCCTCTCACCAATCTTCTCAAAAAAGGCCAATTCAGATGGCATGAGGAAGATGAAACCGCCTTTCTTGCTCTCAAATAGGCAATGACAACCACTCCTATATTGGCCATGCCAAACTTCAACAATGCCTTCACTATTGAAACATATGCATCCGGGGAAGGAATTGGAGCGGTCCTATCTCAACAAGGCAAACCAGTGGCGTACATGAGTTAAGCCCTCGAAGTGACCAAGAAATCTTGGTCGACGTACACATGCTTGATATATTGTTGGTAACTTAGACATATAACTTGTTTAGATATGTAAAAACCACACCGTGGTACTCCCAACTACCATTCCCAGCAAAATTGTAGATTCTATTCCAGGCAAGGATGACAAAAGAAATGCATGGCTCCATGATTAGTGAGAGAGTCTAGAGGACCTCATGTAGCCCATCCTCCAGTTTCTGAACATGATACTACTTTTGATTGCAGAGCTGCGTGAGCAGCTTGACATATAGTTATTAGGCAATCAGATTTGTAGCTAAGGAGTTATTAGTCCAGCACGTCGTCTCTTTTGTATCAAGACATGTTTTGATGGTTGATGGAATTATTTAAGTAAGAATGAAATGAATTATTTTTTTTGGGATTTAGTTATT
The DNA here is from genome assembly GCF_004785595.1 of Juglans microcarpa x Juglans regia. Taxonomy (NCBI): domain Eukaryota; kingdom Viridiplantae; phylum Streptophyta; class Magnoliopsida; order Fagales; family Juglandaceae; genus Juglans; species Juglans microcarpa x Juglans regia. The sequence continues at coordinate 29,886,990 of NC_054598.1, read as the reverse complement.
CTAGTACAATGTATGTTGAACAAAACAAAAAACTTCACTGCGTTTATTGCATATTGCTAGAAGCGTGCTAGGTGCATTGCATTCTAATTGTCATGAGCTAGGATATGTAGTCTTGTGTTGCATGTTCTAACACTTTGACCTATGTCAAATCCCAAGCGGAGTTTGGGGCTATCACATGGCCCCATGCAACGTGCCATGGAGTTCTATATGGGTGAGTTACACAGGGCAAGGAAAGCGAATTGTTGGGCATCAAGTGGTTGTTGAAGGAAAAAGACTTGCACTCCGGCCAGCCTCGCTCAGCCAAGACTAGGGTGATTAATAAATGTGGTGGGTTTATTGTCCACCATGGGAGCGGTGAGCCTTGGTGGGTAGACCCAGTGCTTGCCCTTGGCTTCTTCTGCTGGTGGGTTGCACTCCTGCTAGCCTTGCTTGAAGCCACGGGTGAGGTGGCAACTAATGGCGACAAGCTGGGATGTGGCAGGGAGCACACTAAGCATGGCAGGCTCAACCCATTTTAAATTGTTATAGGTGTATGGCATACGGGTGGGGAGTGGTGGCATTGATCTTAGCACGAGGAGAGGAACGCCATGGTGGCTATAGAAATAACCGTAGAATCAGGTGGTACTCATCAGCGGCTTTTGTAGTGAAAGAAGGTGATGCGGTTGAGCAAGCTCCTGTGGCAAGTACCAGCAATGGTGGTGAGGAAACTTCCGTGGTCGAGGATCACTACCTTTGCAACAGAAAATGCTGATGAGTTATGTGGTGACCCATGGTGGCTTTACCTGCTAATGGTGGTCACGACAGATGCAGAACTATAAGGACTTCTTGCCAACCTCTAGGACATCCGAATATGAAGAATTGGCAGGAAAACTCTTGTCGTCTTTGTCTACTCGTCTAGCGAGGTGACCAGATTCAACCCACATTGCGTAGGGGCGATGGTAGGCTTCATTCCCCCATCATGCATCTCTTGAATGCATGGCGACGTGGACCCTTTACATGCACAATGCACTATGGCGGCAGAGGACCGGCGAGAGGCCTTGCCATCCCTGTCTGGTCGTCTGGCATGGTGGCCAGCCTCAAACCACGCTATGCAATTGGGGTGGCGGGTAGCAAGCCCAACCCCATGGGTCTCCTAGGTGCATGGTAACATCATGCACAATGCACTCCAACTTCCCCTCGAGTTCTCTCTTTTTTGTTCCCTTTTTTTTAAGAAATGAAAAATAACATTTGAAAAGTTAGAGAGAATCTTATCTCCTTCTTTGGAGGTGATCTAGTGAGTCGAAGAATCATCCTTCTTCCATTTCCTTTGCAGAGAATTAATCAATTCCACAAGCCAGAAAGGAAGAAAAGACCATCCTCGGTCCATGGTAATGGCTAGAACATCGATATGGCATTCTTGCGTTCATCCATGACAGTAAATAATAAATAAAATATAAATGGAAAAGAATATACAGATTTACATGCTTTGGCATAAAACCTATATCCACGGGATATTTAGAGGACGAATCTACTGTAATGGGTGATTTGTACAATCTCTCATGACCTCTCGTATCTCTTAGTACAATGCAAGTCAATGACCCTCTTGCTTAGAAAGGATAATGTCTCTAGAGTTCTCATTGAAGGTAGAAAAGGCATTCCAAGAGTCCCCTAATGTCTGTATGGAGGTCTCCTTCCATTAAGGCCTTTGGAGTGGTTGATCTCCTACCAACTTTATGTTACTCTCACATTTACATGTCTAACTTAACTCCCTATGTTTCAGCGCTTGTATTGTCTTTCATTTTCCTCTTTTCCCTCCCTTTTTTGATGAGCGTCACCTAGTGGGTTGGCCTAGAACATTTTATCCCTAACAAATATAATAAGAAAATACTTGATTAGAGATAAATTAACTTGTCAAAATAAATAACCATACAAAAATTATTTTGATGATTATATAAGTGGGAGTTTTTTCTTTCATATTTTAATGTCCAAATATGATTTTTCAAAAATTGTTGCAAGTGGGAAGTAGGGTTGTACAATAAACCGCAAAACTAACCAGGACCAACTCAGACCAGCTGCCGGAGCTCAGAACCAGTGGAAACCGATAGGGAACCGGTCGGCTGGCTGTGGTAATTTAACAAAACCGGCGTTGGCCGGTTCGGTCCCGGTTTAAACCAGGAAAAAATCGTTGAACCGGCCGATGTAATATACCTATTTTTTTCTATATATATACCATTCCAAAATGACGTTGTTTCACTTAAATAAGTGAAATGGTTTCGTTTTACTTATGTAGTTTAAAAAAAAAAAAAGGGAACGACACCGTTTGGCACCAAACGATGCCGTTTCTACCTAGGGTTTAAAGTTTGCATCCCTCCCCTTCTCCTTCTCGAAGTCGACTATCGAGCCCTCACTCTCAAGTCTCAGCACTTAGCCGTCAGCCCTTCCCTTCTCCTCTCCAGCGACAGCCACTCTCCACTCTCCAGTGGCATCGGCATCGGTAGTGGCCTAGCCTCCACGTCCCTCCGTCAAACAGCGAATCCCATGCCCACGGACCTACACCAAAAATTACTTTGATTTTCAATAGTTTGAGGTATGATTTTTAATAATTAGTTTAGTGAATTAGAGATTTTAGGTATGAGAATTTTAGTGATTAGAATTTTATTACTTTGAATTTCATCAATATATAAATTAGGGATTTTAGGTATGAGAATTTTAGTGAAAACTGACCCCTTGTTATTTTACCAAGCTTGGAAACATGAAGAGATTTTACTTCGAGTTTCATCAATATATAAATTATAACCTACAACAAATTGGAAATATATAGCTTCGTACTTCATGTGAATTGGTAGTGTGAACTATGAATTAGTGGTAGTGTCGTAGAATTGGTAATGTGAACTGTGAAGTCAGTGAAAATTTGAAAAACATGTGAAAATCAAATTCATGTGAAAATCATGTGAAGTCAGTTTGTAAAGCTGTAGGAATAAAGATAATGAAATAATTTGTGAGGTTGATGAGCAATCTAAAATTTAGATTAGAGTCTTAGACATGTTATGTTTGCCACGTTGCAAAGTAGCTGCTGTGTAATTGTGTTGATTTTTTTATTTTTTGTTTGTTTTAATTGTTGTGTAATGATGTGGTATATATAATTTTTCACACGTTAGATGAATTCTTCGTCAAGTCCAATTGATCTTGAATCGAACTCCCAAATAATTAATTTGGAAGAGACCCAAACACCAAAACCCCCAAGTGCTCCTAATAGTAGTAATTGTCCACGTCCTAAGAAACAGAAGGGGAATGATCCATCAATTATTTGGGACCATTTTACAAAAATTGAGGGTTGTGCCTAAGATGATCCTAAGGCCAAGTGTAATTATTGTGGCAAGATGTACGCTTGCTACTTAAAGACGAACGAAACTTCAACTATGCAAAACCATCTACCTTCATGTCTCAAAAATCCTCATAAATGTGAGCCTTTGGATAAATATCAAACAACATTGGCAGGTGAGGCATCCTTGGTGGGGTTTGGAGAGAGTGATAGTTTATTAAGGAATCTTGTAACCCATAAATATATTGAAGAGGCTGTAAGGTTGGCGCTTGCAGAGATGGTAATCATCGATGATTTAAGAAGATAGTTTGGTTGCATGAACCTAGATTTAAGGTGTCATGTCGAGTCATGGTTGCAAGAGATTGTATGAAACTATTTGCATCTGAAAATGCCAAGCTTAAAAAGTTATTTAAAGATGGGGAATGAGGACTTCATTAACTACTGATACGTGGATATCGGTACAAAATTTTAATTATATGTGCTTAACTGTACATTTCATTCATAGTGATTAGAAATTGCAAAAAAAAAATCATTAATTTTTGTTTAATCTCTAATCATCGAGGATATACTATTGGGAACTATATTGAATCGTGTCTCCTTCACATTGATAAAATATTTATTGTTACTGTTGATAATGCTAGCTCAAATGATACTGAAATTTCATATTTGAGACATTTTTTTACAGGGAATATGTTGGGGGAAAATATATGCACATGAGATATTGTGCTCATATTTTTTAACCTTGTTGTGAATAAGAGTCATAAGGAGTGTAATGACGCCATTTAGAAATGTGATTAGATATGTGTGCTCCTCCCCTACAAGATTATACAAGTTTAAGAGATGCGCAGAAAAAGAGAAAATTGATTGTAAAAAAATGTTGTTCCTTGATGTGCAAACCCGATGAAATTCAACATACATGATGTTGGAGGCGTCTGAGAAATTTGAGAAGGCTTTCAGGCGGATGGAGAGTAAGGACTATATTTTTCTCTCTTACTTTAAGAATGGAAACATTGGGCCTCCTAGAGCTGACGAGTCGGAGACAGTGCTGGTTTTTGTGAAATTTTTGAAAATGTTTTATGATGCCACTTGTTGATTTTTTTTTTTTGTCTTTATATGTCACGGCAAACACCAATTTTTTAGAGATTTGTATGTTCCAAAAAGAGTTGGTTAGGCTAAGTGAGAGTGAGAATAGTTGTTTGATGAACATGGCCATAAGCATGAAAGTGAAATATGATAAGTATTGGGGTTCATTATATAGGATGAACTTTTTGTTGTTGATTGCAGTTGTCTTTGATCCACGTAGTAAGTTATGGCTTCTTACTTTTCATCTGAAAAAAATTCATGATGCGAGTCGGGCTGAAGAGTTGTTGTTGAGTGTGAGACAGTTATTATCTGACATGTATGCGGTGTATAATTCTACATTCGGTTCTACCTCGACTAGCAGAGAACATGTTCCCCCTCCGACATCTACACCTACAAATGATGATGAAGACAATCATGAGTCAATTTTTTGACTTGTTGAATTGGTGGAAAGTTAATGAACCTAAGTATCCTATACTTGTGAGGATTGCACGAGAGGTGTTAGCCATGCTTGTTTTCACGGTTACATCAGAGTCATCATTTAGTCCGAAGGTCATGTACTTGATTATTTTCGGAGTTCGTTGGCTACTAGAACTGTTAAGACACTTATTTGTACTCAGAATTAGTTGCGACATTGTCAACGTCAATTGATATTTGAGAGTCCATGGATAATGTTGAGAGTTTTGTTGTAGAATTTGGTAATGTTTTTCTCATTCAATTACCATATTCATTTACTTTTATAATTTAATTTAATTGAATTTTTTTCATTATCCTAATTTATTAATATTGATTATTTGATGTTTTTCTATATAGAGTTAGGAGCATCGTTCATCACAACTATTGATGACTGAGGCGTCGAAGACTGCATTGGCCCTTGGGAATCTATTTGGAATCTTAAAGAATGAAGATTTGTGAAATTTTATTAAGAACAATTTATATTTACTTGCTTAAGATAATTTGGTTTTGTTTGTAATGTGTATTAAATATCTAGTGGAGTTTTTTTATTTATTTTTAGTTATCTAGTAATTAGTATATAAGATAATAAGATTATAAAGTATAAGTAGTATTAGCAGTATATATGTAGTAGTTATTAGTTACTAATAGTACACATGACATTGAAATTAAAATGAAGTTGAATATTTAAAATTAATTTTAAAAATTCAGCAAAAAAATGTCCAAAATGTTGATGATCTTGAATAATAAATTGAGCCCAAAAAGAGATTGAATTGGATTTTAAAATGACCCAAAATGAATGGCCCAAACTGCTAAATTGACCGTGAACTGGCCGGCAACTGATGCAGCCGGTTTTACCCCTTACACAGTCGGTTTCAACCGATTTTCCATCCCAAAAATGATGTGTCGGTTGGTCTCAGTTTTGTGCTAAAACTGAACCCAAGGATCGGTTTTTCACCCCTAGTGGGAAGGAACTAAGGGTGCAAATTGTCAAAAATCATCCGCAATTTTATGATACATGTTTATTTTAGGTCTCATTTTCTTTTAATTTTTTCAAACTGCTCAATTTTATGATACATGTTTATCAAACATTATCCAGCTTCCTTACTTTTGTTTGGCCAAAATGTGTATTTTTCCTTCCATTGATTGTCTTTCAAGAAGGGTCCCCCACAATAATTTTCAAGTAAAGTCTTTGAACGAATAAGTCAAGTCTTTACAACATGAAAGACTGTTTTGGTTCCCAAATAAAAGAAAACTCTAATTTAAATAAAAGAATTGCACTTCTTCACCTAAGTTTACCGATCGAGTCTTCATAGTTTTTACATTATTAGTGCATCGCTGCTGCATAATTGGCCACCCATTTGATGCGAAATGATCAATTCTGCCAATAAACTCTAGGGGATCTACACAAGCATAATCCCTTCTTACAGGTCAATGGGCTCTTAGTTTTGCATGGATATAAGTTTTTGCTGAGTTACAAATTAAATGATTTACACAGTGACAGATTGCCTTTTTATGGTGATATTATATATATGGATTCCTGTACAAAATGAGTTACAAGACCCCGTCACTTTTTTGTAACTAGGTATATATAGCTTTGAAGATAAGACTGAGGTTGCTAGAAATAAAGCTAAGAACGTCCCAACCCAAAAATGCTTAGATCGATTAAAGAAAACATAGAAAAGGGAAAATTACTTGTATATTAATCCCTTGAACTATCACCACTTTTATAATCGGAATATCAAACTATCAAAGTTGTCATCTTGCGGCTGCCTCCCAATTTGAAAAATAAGTTGCAAACTATACCCAGTACTTGTTAAGATCATCTGATAGTTCAATAGATCACCAAAAAAAAAAAAAAAAAAGAAAAAGGGACGTGGCATAATCGATCTTAACCATGGAATCTTAAAAGGTGGAGTAAAAATTGCAAGGAAAGTGGTAATATGAAGATGTAAAAATAATAACTTGATAGATTAAGTTTCGTTTGGATAGTAAATTAAGATGAGATGAGTTGATATGTTTACAAATATTATAATAAAAATATTATAAAATTAAAATATTGTAATTATATAATTTTTATTTTAAAATTTGAAAAAGCTAAATTATTTTTTGTATTTTATTTGAAAGTTTGGAAAAGTTGTAATAATTAGGTAATGAGTAGATAAAAAAGTTAAATATTTAAAATTGAAAAATATTTATGTTTGTATTGTTTGAATATTGAGATGAGTTGAGATGAAAGAATCTCTTATTCAAACCAGGCTTAAAAATGTTGAGTGTTAGAATATAAAAGATGATGTCTCTGAAACTAAAACCATGTCATCTGAGTTTATTTCATGACGAACTGCATACGTACCACTATGGTTACAGGCTTGTTTGCTTAACAAATTTTCAAATAAATATATAAATGAATTTTTTTAGGTCTCATTTTCTATTATTATTTTTCAAACTACTCAATTTTCAAGACAAATGATACATATTTGTCTAAAATTATCCATTGAGTGTCTTTCAAGAAGGGTCCCCATAATAATTTTCAAAGTAAAGTGTCTCAACTAATTCGGTTGACCAAAAATTTTTTATTTTTTTTTCTTTCTTTCTATCGATTGTCATTAGGAAATTTCCTAATAACTCAAGTCTTTCTAAATAATTTTGGTTCCCTTTGCCTGTAGATAGATAGGTTTGAAATTGAATGCAATAGTTGCAACTACTGCCACTATATATTAGAATGGATAAAATATGCTAAACCCAAAATAAGTTTATTAGGTTCAGTCAAGAAGAGAGGCTTATGAAAAGAAGATAAGGAGTGAAAGAGGGGACCAAAAAGTGTAGAGAGGAAAAGAGTCTCAGGAGAAAATAAATTATGTGAGATAAAGTAAGCGATGATGCATATTATAAAAGGGAGGAAACAGAAGACTGTAGAAGGGTCTCACAAAATTTTTCAAATAAAGTTATTCAACTAATTCGGTAGCCCAAAGGGATTTTTTTTTCTACTATTTTTCTATTGATTATCATTCGAGAAGTTGATGATTATACAAGTGGAAGGCTTTTTTAGGTCTCGTTTACTATTTTTTTTTTTTTTTTTTTTAAAGCTACTCAATTTTCAAGACACATGATACATGTTTGTTGGCCAAAATGTGCATTTTTCCTTCAAGGGTCCCACAATAATTTTCAAGTAAAGGTATTCAACCAATTCGGCAGACGACCAAAAGGGATTTTGTTTTTTTTTTTTTTTTTTTTTTTTTAAGAAAAGATATTTACAATTGTAATTTATGTAATTATTACGTAATTATTTTAAAAAAATAAATAAAATATAAAATCTATATTAAAAAATTAATTTTTAATAATAAATCTCATTCTTTTATAAAATAATTAAAATTAATTTTTAATAATAAATCTCATTCTTTTATAAAATAATTAAAATTAATTTTTAATAATAAATCTCATTTTTTTATAAAATAATTACGTAATGTTTACGTATTTTATAATTATAAATAAAATTATTTTTTTTTTCTTTCTCTATTTGATTATTATTGTCTGTACTTCTACGGTGATTTTCCAATAAGTCAGATTGATAGATGTGAAATTCAATGCAAACTACTGTCAATATAACTGCTTTTTTTTTTCTTTCATATTTTAATCTCTAAATATGTTTTAATTAGCTTTTAACTCTATTGATTTAAATAAAAGAATTGCACTTCTTCACCTAATTTTACCCAATTTTCATAGTTTTTATATTATTATAGGAATAATTCTACTTATTATTTTCACACATAATAAACTATACTTATTTTAATTTTTTTTTTTTCATTTTCCTTTAATAAATATGTGGTATATAGATGATAAGTAGAATAATTTAATTAATTTAATAAAAATAAAATAAAAAATAAAAAATAATATTAAAATATATAAAATGTGTAGTGTAAGATGATGTGTAACATTCTTCTATTAATAGTGTCACTGCCGCATAATTGACCACCCAATTTATGCGGAATGATAAAATTGGCGGGGAGGAAGTTACAATGGGGCTTCTAAATTGTAAGTATCCAATCTATTTAGAGATCGTATTACTAAGTCAGGATCTTCACGTCCCTTTCCTACTATTGATTGTCCTTAAGAAGGGTCTCACAATAGTCTTCAAGTAAAGTGATATTTTCAAATAATTTGAATATTTTAATTCCCTGTGCCTCATGCAGATTTAATAAATGGAAAAAGCTATGCTGGAGCTCCCGCTGGACTGCTTTTCTTTTTTCTTTTTTTTTTTTAGTTTTTTTTTTTTTTTACTTTATGATTAAATAAGTATTTTTTAATAATATTGTGAATTTTCTTATTTTTTAAAAAATATTTAAAGATATTAAAAAAATCATGTAAGAAAAAGAAAAAAAATAAAAAACACAGAATATATTAGCGGGGGCCCCTAGCGGGAGCTCCCAGCGGTGGGCGTAGAACCACCCTTAATAAATTAATACTATTAGTACCCTTATTACAAAAAAGGAAAACAGAAAAAATAAGAAAAAAAAAAAGTTCGGCCATTTGTGATAGCATCTCATAGCATTCACATTGAAGAATTAAAATTCATCACTAAATTTTTTTTTTTTTAATTTTACGTACTATTTTTACAATATGTTATATATCAATTTATCTATTTTTTATCTATATCATTTAAATATTTTTTAATAATTTTTATTTATTTCAAATATTTTTTCTAACTATCAATGAATTTGTAAAAGATAGAGAAAACAATTAAAAATATTTTAGAATTGTGAATAATATTCTCTACACTTAAAAGATTAGAGTAGTAAAATGTAAAATAAACATCAAAATATAAAATCTATTGAAAGAATTTTTTATCAACTTTCTTTATATTTTTTTAAAAATATATATATATATATATTTTACAAGAGCAATGAATGCTCTTAGAGAGAGACACGCAAAGCTACAACATTATAAAATATAAATAAATAAATAATTTTGTGTACTATTTCTTAATCAAGACGGAAATTAGTTTTTTTTATTTATTTAGTGGTTTATTAGCTAGCCACGTGGGTCGACTTAGGAATTCAAGACGGAAATTATCAACTACTGCTTTTACTACATATGTTCATGGGAAAATCTATCCACGCGTACATACATAAAACTGGTATAAAAATAAATACACTAAAATAATCATTGGGATATGATCAATATCTCTTGTCGGTGTTACCTCCAATTTCTGCTTCTACTACTTGGACTCTTATCTTGTAATTTGCGTAATTCTAAAGTCAGATGCATAGAGGAAGAACGACAAGCGCTACTCCAAATCAAACAACACCTTGTAGATCGTTCCCACCATTGGCTGTCTTCTCGGGAGAGTGATGATGAAGATTGTTGCAAGTGAGAATTAGGAACTAAATGTGCATTTTATCGGACACTATCCTTATTCCTTACTTTTGGTTGGCCAAATTGTCCATTTTTCCTTCCATTGATTGTCTTTCAAGAAGGGTCTTCCACAATAATTTTCAATGTAAAGTGTCTCAACTAATTCGGTGGACTACAAGGGTTTTTTTTTTCCTCTTTCCATTGACCGTCATTCAAGAAGGTGTCCCTACAAATGATTTCCTAATAAGTCAAGTCTCTACAAATAACTCGCCTTCTTGTAAACGTAAACAACAGAAAAGACTGTTTTGTTCCCTATTCGGCCTGTAGCTTTAGGTGAGATTAGATGGTAAGTTGAAATGAGATGAAAGTTGAAATTTTAATAAATTATTATTATAATATTTTTTTTAATATTATTATTATTTTAAAATTTAAAAAAATTGAATTGTATATTATATTATGAAAAATTTTGAGAAAATTATAATAATTATATAAGATAAGTTGATATGAGTTGAAGAGATTTTTTATCCAAACCGGGCATTGCTCTCCTGGATGAATGGATGATGTGATTGTGGAGCATGAAAACGTGTAGAAGGATTTCGATATAGATCAGGTTTGAACTACTGTCATCTCTACTTATTTTTCCAAATAATAATTGACCTTACGTTACACACAAATTCGAGTCAACATTTACGTAGATTTGGACTCTCTTAAAATATGTCCCCTTTTAGACGTTGTATTCTACCATTATTGGTTTTTTTTTTTATATATATATATATGTTTTGAAAGATGCTTATATACATGTTGGATTTATAACACAAATAGGTTCTTTCTTGTCTAATAACAACTTGTAAGGCAAAATTCCAATTGGAGCTCAACTTCAAATTCTCAATGCTTTCACCTCTATGGGCAGTCCTTAAACATCGTGTGGTTATCCATTTCTAACTTACAAGTGTTTGGGTGATCTTTATAAAGTTCATAATGACATTAGAGTCCAGAAGAGTCATAAGATTCATGCAGTCTAGGCAGATAATGATTATGGGATTACATTGCTGCAACCCCTCATTACTCATTTTAAAATCGTTAACTTTTCTAGAAAAATATAATAAAAATATACATTCAGGTTCTTACTACGATATAATCCCAAATACAACAAAAACTTTGAATTTTTCTTAAATTTAAAATTCCAAGATTTTGTTTATGTTCCACAAATAATTGATATTATGTTACACGCAAATTGACTTGATCAATCCAATTAAATTCTAGTGAACTTAATTTTTGTAGAATTAGACTCTGATCCAAAATCAATGACGCCTCCTAAGGAATTGTTACAAATTAATGCTGGCATGTGAATGACTTTATGCCCAATCGTTTATTGCAATTTCTGGTTAATTGGGAAATCTAAAATAATAAAAACATAATTACTTTATGTCTTTTACCCAGCTTTTTATAAAATATTATTATTTCTCGAATTCAAAATTTATATAAATTTAAAAGATAATGTTATTTAAAAATTAAATTAAAATTATAAAATAATTATGTCATATATCAATGATCTTGTCAATCCAAATGACTAAAACGGATGAAAACGTGTACTACCATTTATTCCAACTAATTATTGACCTTATGTTACACGCAATGGCGACTCCTTTAATTTCAATATTAATCTTGTTACATTCATTATCACTCATTATATATATGGAGTACCATCATCGACTATATGTTAAACCATATTAATTAATTTAATAATCTTGGGCAGTTGTCGGGAATTATCTCGTCACTTTATGATCTGTTATAATCTCATCATTTTAATAATTGTTAGCCATATCGTGTTAGTAGGTCCAAGGAGTTCACGCCCCACACGGTTTCAAACTACTTTATTTATGTTCCTGGGAAAATCTATCTCGACCTACATTCATAAAACTAGTATAAATATAAATCGATTAGTTCTCTTTGGGATACAATCAAAACCAAGAGTACTTGCATTAAGATACAATATCTCTTGTCAGTGTTCCAAATAGAGAGTAAAACAATGAGACCTTCTTATCTCCAATTTCTGCTTCTACTACTTGGACTCTTATCTTCTAATGCAACAAAACTTGGATTTAGTTTCGATTTGCGTGATTCTAAAGTCAGATGCATAGAGGAAGAACGACAAGCACTCCTCCAATTCAAACAACACCTTGTTGATACTTCCAATTGGCTGTCTTCTTGGAACAGTGATCATGACGATTGTTGTAAGTGGGAAGGAATTAAATGCAGCAACCGCACAGGTCATGTTGTTACGCTTGATCTCCGGGCAGAGACGTCTGCTAAACCACTACCTAAATATGTAGAAGGTGAGATAAGCTCTTCATTACTTGGATTGCAATATTTGACCTACCTGGACTTGAGTTCCAATGACTTTTCGGGGAAACCCTTCCCCAGTTTCGTTGGTTCACTCACTAGATTACAACATCTCAATCTTTCATATACTGATATAGTTGGAACCATTCCACAACAGTTAGGAAATCTCTCGGGATTGATTTCTCTTGATCTCGGCTTGAATTATGAACTGACGGAGGCACATAATCTTGATTGGTTAACTCATTTTTCATCCTTAACACACTTGGACTTAAGCGGGGTTGACCTCAGCCAGGTACTCAATTGGCCCAATAAGGTTACAATGCTCCCTTCTTTGATACACTTGAGTCTTAGATATTGCAGTCTCTCCACAACGACCCCTCAATTTCTTTCCATCAATGCTAATTCATCATCACAACTTCTATTTCTACATCTTTATTACAATGATCTCACCTGCTCAATATTTCATTGGTTGTTCAACACCACTACAAGACTTGTTGATCTGGACCTTAGTGATAACAGGTTACAATGCTCCATTCCGGATGCTTTTGGTAGCCTAAATTCTCTTCGAACACTAAATCTTGCTGAAAATCAACTTGTTGGTGGCATTCCAAAATCTTTTTGGAATTTATGCACCTTAGAGTCATTGACTCTTTCGATTAACAGTCTCAATGGAAGTCTTTATGAATTTATGAGTAATGCATCAGCTTGCTGGGTGGACTCCTTGCAGAATTTTGAAATATGGCACAATAGATTCACAGGACCATTGCCTGAGAGTATTGGAAACTTATCCAATCTTGAGATCTTGAATGTTAATGAGAATTCTCTCACCGGGGTGATCACTGAAGCCCATTTTTCAAATCTCATCAAATTGAAAACGTTACATTTAAGGTCAAATTCTTTGATTTTGAGATTTCGCTACGATTGGGTTCCTCCATTCCAACTGGATTTTATTGATTTGAGCTCTTGCAAATTGGGATCAGCTTTCCCAAAGTGGCTTCAAAGTCAAAAGAATTATGAACTGCTTGATATTTCTTATGCTGGAATTTCTGACATTATCCCTGCTTGGTTTTGGGACTTCCCTCCCATGTTATCCTATTTAAGTATGTGTAACAATCAGTTGCATGGGAACTTTCCAGACTTGTCATCATCCAGACTTGGTCCATTTGCTTTTATAGATTTAAGCGTCAACCGTTTTTACGGTTCTATACCACATTTTCCATTGAATGTGTCATCACTAGACCTATCAAATAATAGGTTTTTTGGGCCAGTTTCCTTCCTATGTAAACACAATACTCCAAAGTTATTGGATTCTTTAAACCTCTCAAACAATACACTATCTGGAGAGCTTCCAGATTGTTGGATGTATTTTCGTGACTTGGCTATTCTTAGTTTGGCCAACAACAATTTCTATGGGAAAATACCAGACTCAATGGGCTCCCTAGTCTCGATTGAAGTTTTGCATTTAAGAAATAATAGATTTGTTGGAAATATGCCGATGTCCCTTCAGAATTGTAGTGAGTTGAGGACCCTTGACTTGGAGCAAATAACTTGTCTGGAATGGTACCTCTATGGATTGGTAATAGTTTGCCAAATTTGGTTATTCTTAACCTACGATCTAATCAGCTTTATGGAAGGGTGCCTTTAAGCCTATGTCGTCTATCACAGATTCAAATCTTGGATCTTTCTTTGAACAAGATCGAGGGAACTATTCCAGAATGTATCTACAATTTGACCGCAATGTCTCGTACAATGAATACAACTCCAAGTGCCATATACGTGTATATAGGAGTTACTTATACAGACTATGCATCCTTGGTATGGAAAGGAAGAGAGTCTGTGTTAAAAAGTTTCTTGGGACTTGTGAAGATGATTGATCTTTCAAATAACAAATTACATGGAGAGATTCCAGAAGGAATTACTGATCTTACAGAACTAGTTGCCTTGAATTTATCGCGAAACAACTTATCTGGTTTAATCACTCCGAAGATCGGTTTGTTGAGAAATTTGCTGTCTCTTGATTTATCTAGAAACCAACTTTATGGTGAAATCCCAATGAGCATTTCCAACATAAGTTTTCTTAGTCAATTGAACTTGTCCACCAACAACTTATCAGGCAAAATCCCAACAGGAACTCAAATACAAAGCTTCGATGCTTCTGCATTTTTGGAAAATCCTAAACTATGTGGCGCACCACTTCCAAACAAGTGTCTAGAAGATCTTCATCCAAATTACATTAACAATCAGGGCCACAAGAAGGAAAATGATGATGATGATGATGGATTTATAACTAAAGGATTTTATGTTGCTGCAAGTCTCGGATTCATTGTCGGATTTTGGGGGGTGTGTTGCATTTCAGTGCTAAACATACGATATATAATGAAGCGTCTCACTTCCAATGCTCAAAGGATATTAGCATAGGCTACACGTGGCAGCAGTCTATGTATGCTCACTTTGTAAAGTTCAACTTTAAGGTAAAAGTCTTCTCCCTCTATTTTATATTCATAATCATAAATTAGCAAGTTGGTTCATGAGGTACAAAGTATATTTAATGGTTCAGCGTCTCGATCTTATGCAAAATTATTTTAGTCCCCTCTTTTTATTTGTCCCTTTTGTTCAAAATGGGTAGGTTTTGATCTAAAAAGTTATGTGGATGCTTATCATGAAGAGCTGATTTTAATTTGTAATTTAATTTTTTAATATGCTTTTGAATAATGTTGTTTTACAATTCAAAACTAATATTTGTTCATTTACCAGTGATCCAGCTAGCAGCAGACAACAATATATAGTACATCAAGATCATTTTGTTTTTATTGTTTAGTGGATTAGTTGTACCTTTTTTCTTTTTTCTTTTTTTGTTCAGTATATTGTATCGATCAAAAGACAATTATTGTATCTTAGACTAATTATTTCTAAGTATTTTCAATGGATAGCCACTTTTTATATTCTATAATTGATCAATCCTGCATGTAATTAGTTATGATCTGTCAACATTCTATATATATATATATATATATATATATATATATATATATAATGGAATTGGACTATGATCAGTCTATCCCCAAAATTCTAACCCTGTTTTAAAGAAGAAATAAAAAGTGAAGAGTATTGGTATAAATCGAAGCTGAGATTTGCTTCATTTATAAATATTGCAACAATCTTCATGATTAATTAATCATATCCATCGATCCCAAGAAGACAAATTAACATGAAATATTTTTCATTAAATATATTCTCTTGATTTCTCTACAAACTAACTTCATAGTGAAGTCGCAGCGAGCTGCATTTCCAATTTTAAGCTTTCCAAGTCATTTGGACTTGTGATCTAATAACAACTTGTGGTTCAGATTCTCAATGCTTTTGCTTTTCTGGACAATACTGAACTATGTGGTTCTCCATTTCCAACATTTTTTGAAAAAAGAAATAGTCATGTATTTAAATTTTTTCAAAATCTCCAAAAAAAAATATATATATATATATATATAAAACAACTCCTTATATTTTAAGATAAAATGAGATGGAACACGTTCACTCGTAGTGTGAAATCTCTCTATATTTTTCTTGTAGTGCTCCTCAAGACTTTTACATTTTCAGTCCTATGCATGATTTTTATTTATTTTTTCTTAAGTTTATTTTAACCCTTTTTTTTTTTTTTTTGTAAATGTGTATATATATATATATATATACACAATAATCATCTATTTTTCAGCATTAAAGAAGGAAAGCTCTTATCAATTATCATCATCTAAACATTTCATGATGTGTCATTAAATAATTCACAAATAAGTGAAATATAACAAATAATTTTTAAATCATTTAATAACACTCAATCATTTAATAGTACATCATGAAATGCCGAGAGCATGATGATACCGATACAACATGATTATGATCAAATAATATTAAGTTAACCACTTAAAATGAAGTTGTATATATCAGTATATATCAATTGTAATTGAAGATGAAAATAAAAACATATAAGATGAACAACACTTATTTTCAACTTCATATCAAAGATTGTGGTGGCCTTAGCCCTTGGATGGTTCATTAAAACTGGACGTACCAGTATTCAGCACATGCACACCCCTGTTTTCCAACATTCAAGGCCTATATAAATTAAATAACTAATTAATTCGGCTTATATAAATTAAATAAGCTAGTTCGGTTGACCAAACTTTGCTATTCTCCTTCTCTTGATTGTCTTTCAAGAAAAGTAGAAATATGGTAGGAAAAAGTTCAAAATTTGTTTAGAGAATATTTGAGGATTTTGATAATTTTTTTAGATTGGGTTTTCGAAAATGAAAGGAAATTTTAAATTATTTTTAAAAATAATTTTTGTAATGAAGTTTGTGAAACACGATAGGAAAAGTTGAAAACTTGTTTGAGCATAGTTTTTTAAGAATTGTTTTTGTCTAAATTTGTAAAAGTTGCATTGACTTTTGTATTGGATAATGATCAGGCAAAAGTTTGAAAAATCAATGGTTTTAACCTAACACAACATCTAGAGGGGGTGAATAGGTGTTTCTCAATTTTACTGCACTATTTAAAAATTTTGTCAAACAAGCAATCAATCACTAAAAAAAAATCACAGAAAAATAATCAACATAGAAATTTCGTTACAAAATGGAAATTCAAATGAAGAACATGTTCAAAATCTAAAACCACTCCAGGTGTAAGTCACCACTTAAAATTCACTACAGAAATTTAGTTTGTTACAACCAATTTAGAAACACTCACAAGACCCTTGCAATAGCTAAATCTGGCTTGCAACATCACGAGTGACCCACTCGAACTCAACACGCATGCAGCTCGAATCTCCAGCCTTTCTATAGCTTCATCACAAGACCATCTCGATCTTTGCTTCAATGGCAAATCCGGAATCCCTTCCGGCCAAAGAACATTCGCACAAACTGATGTAGCAGTAGTTGACCTCA
The DNA here is from genome assembly GCF_004785595.1 of Juglans microcarpa x Juglans regia. Taxonomy (NCBI): domain Eukaryota; kingdom Viridiplantae; phylum Streptophyta; class Magnoliopsida; order Fagales; family Juglandaceae; genus Juglans; species Juglans microcarpa x Juglans regia. Next base: position 29,869,527 of record NC_054598.1, on the reverse strand, counting down.
ACCACAATAGGATGGGGATCTGATTTCAAGAGAAAACTGAAGTATATAGAATGAAATATTTTTCTCCCTTTCTTAACTCTCTATCTGCTCTATATGTGTTGCCTTATGAAGGAACAAACAAGTTTCCTTTTATAGTCACAATGGAACATGGTGCTAAAACCCTAGTCAAAGTCATATTTTGAGCATTCACTCGAGTGAGGTGTCGAGCAAATGTCGAGCGCATGTTGTATCCAAGTTTTTACTCAAGTGAGTGTCAAGCGAACTCTCTATATGAGCTTTCGCTCTAGCGCCAAGTCGAGTGAGTGTCAAGCGAATTCTCTGTATGAGCTTTGCTCGAGCAACGAATCAAGTGCAAGTCAAGCGTACATTTTGTATGAAGCTTAGCTCAAGCCATGTCAAGCTAATTTCAATCCCTTGTCATTTTATCAATTTTCTCCGGCCACTCAACACTGAACAAGTTACAATACAATTTAACACATGTTGTCACATAAAATATGCCAACACACTCATTTCACATTAACAATCTCTCCCATTGGCATTTATGTGAAAAAACCTTTAACCTATACATGAACCTAATTCTAATTGATCACACGCAGGATTGTCAAGTACAGGTACAATCTTTGAATAAGCTGAAATATTTCTGCAATCACTTAACAAACAGGTAAACGCACCAAAAACATAGAGATACAAGAAATATTCTTACATGTTTAATCAATGCCTGCTAATAAATCAAAAAACAAGAATTCAAGCATAGACATGACAAGTACATTTTTCATCAAGGAAATCATCATTAAGAAACAATCAAACATTGAATTTAATCAAGGACAACAGCAAAAAAAGAAATTGTGTTTCACAAAAAAATAAAAAATAAAAAACTTCAAAATTTTCCCTTTGTTTCCAAGCTACTGCACCTGAATGTATCCTATCCTACTCCCCCTACATATATGTCACTCCCCATTTTTGTCACGAAACAACAAAGGGCTCTTGCAATCAATTCTTATCATCCTCTTCAATTGAGGCAGCTAGGACCTCATGTATGTTGTTGAAGCGTCGTGTTACCAGTTGTTGGAGGCTATCTACGTGAGCATCCATGTGATCAAGATGAGCATTCATGCAAATCAAGTGATTAAACACCATCTGTATGGTTGGATCAGTAGAATCTGGTGTATAAGTGGATGGTGCCGAGCTGGATGGAGCAGCACTGGATGGCCGAGTGGTGGGTGCAGGAGGATGTTCAATAGAAGCCTTTAAGTGTAATTTTGGGCTCATGAGGAGAAATAGCAACGGCTTGGGACAAGGCAGTACGAGTGATAATACATGCAAAAGGTAATCCAGTCCGTGTCTTGCTAGATTTAAATGCCTTAAGAATAACTCAGCAAAGATGACTTCCCAAATCAATGGGAATTGATCAGAGCATAGAGCAAAGTAGCTGTGTCTAAGCTTATATCACTATGATGGACTGTAGGGTAGAGATTAGTGAGCATCACTTAGCTGAGGAGGAGATAGTCAAGGAAACTCAATTGTATAAAGTGGTATCCTACCATCCCAATTAATTTCATACCCACACAAGAAAGTGGCAATGGCGGCCTTACTGTGAGCAGAAGTGGAAGTATAGGGATAAGGGGGTTGGTCACACGAGAGACGTTAAGCAAGTCAACTAACATGCCCGAAGTTACTCGAAATTGGATGTTACATAGGTTAACTCCAAATGAGTCGTCTTCTGAGATGACATGAATATTGGAGTAAAACTCATGAACCAACTCTTAAGAAGGGGGATGACCAGTGGTTAATAACACCCACTAACGAGACTAAAAAATGCAAGGCACTATGGTCATGAAGCTCACTTAGAAAAATCTCACGCTCAACAATCGGAGTGCGATGAGAGAAGTTTTGAGCATAAAGTTCCCTATCCCGAACATCATAGAATTATGCTTGGGCAAGAGCGGGGGCATTTTTTAGGGGGATGCACACGCTGAGACATGGTAGCACTCTATAGATAGTCCCCACAATAATAAGCATTAGACACTATGTGCAAGAGTGACGTGAATGACCCAATGAATTTATGCAATGTTTATGAGATCCAAGATGCCTAACATGCCTAAAATGAGATGTCTCATTTTGGATGCCTTAGATGAAATGATCTACATGCATGTACTAGTGAGAATACCATTTATGATCAATGCAAGTCCAATGCACGATGGTTAAACAAAATATATATATATATATATATATATATATATATGTAAATGCAACAAAGTGCACCATTTAGGCATTTTATCGAGCACTTGGTGTGCATTTTTTGCCAAGGATGGAGTTCAAACTCCAGGCATGTTCCATGACCTTCCTAAGTACAAACATCACACAATAGTGATTGGGGTTCTTTAAAACACGAAAATAGACCAAAATACCTCCCAAACTAAGAAAATGGTGAACCGAGTGATGAACAAAGCGTTATTATGTTCAATACACTTAATCCACCTGAAACATTATGTTCAATGCACGAGGAACTCAAACAAATGGGGACCAAACATTATGGCGATGAACAAATATTATAGTGAACCACGTGATGCTCAAATGGATGTAATGAAAATCAACAAGGACCAAACATTTAACCTATGGAGACCCAATGCCGAAATCCCTATATCAAAACAAAACTGATGGCTTGAGAATTCACTTAACCGTGATTAAAAGAGGATTTGGTAGGAGGAATCAAATGGCCAAAGCATGGAGAGGTGAGAAATAGAGAGAAAAGTCATGTAGGGGTAACTTTTGGGGGTGTTTTTGCGGAATGCTCGAGTGGCACTGGGGAATTAGGTTTTTAAACATTCAAGCAAGCAAAGTCTAAATGCCTCGAGCAACCACTCGAGTGAGAGACACATGTCTCGAGTGGTGTGTCGAGTGAAGGATCGATTTGATGAGCAATAAACCCAGTATCACATGCCAAACATTAGTGAAGTCAATTTTAAAATCCAAAATACACATCAGATGTAAAAGAGAATCATACTCACATAAATCAAGCAAGTAGCAAATACAGAGTATCACAAGTAATACGAACATGCATGTTCTAGTAGTCCTTACTCAATCAAGAAATTTCAGCCCAAGGACGTGAGTGGGGTCAGGCTGTAACAAGAAACCATTAATGCTTTGGAAGCTCTCTCAAGATAGTGGAAGTCAGACCTCATTCTGCTAGGATCTAAAAACTTTTGTTTGAGTTCTTGTATCAATAATAGCCAATGGGTAATACTGACCCCTTATTTTTTTTTATCCATCATCATTTTTCTTTTCTTTTCTTTTCTCTTTTTCTTTTCTTTTTAAATAGGAAGAAAAATAATGACATCAACTACCTCATGGTTAATTCTGTATGCAAGTAGAGCTCCCCTACACCTCTGATTACCTTCCCAAAATTTCACAAGGTGGCAAAACGTCAATTGACTGAGCAAGGTGTGTAATGTGTGATGCGCAAATTATAAATAACACTCATGCTCCAAACCTTTGTGACCTATATAGGCATATGATACCATTTTCAAAAGATACATGCACTTAGACTTTTCAAATTGTCAAACTAATGTCCTCTATCACATTCATGTCCACAACACTATGCATGACATTTTTTTTTTTAAACATAATAACATGAAAATGCATAACAGAAAAAAAAAACAAAAAAAAAAAAACGAGAATACCAAAGAAAAAAGAAAAAATACACAAAACAGAAACACAAAATATGCATGTAATGCATGCAATGCATGACTCTCAACCTTCAAGTTAACACACAAATACCAATAGTCTTTCTAAGATATTCAAATTGAAGCCCATTCAAGGGTTGGTAAACAGATCGACTTATTGGTGTTTAATGGGAATGTACTTAAGAGACACAATGTGTGTTTCCCCAAGTTCTCGAATAAGATGATGCTTGATGTCTATGTACTTGGTCCTAAAGTATTGGACATGATTTTTTGAGATGTTTATAGCACAAGTATTATCACAATACACACTCATGACACCTTCAGTAATGCCATAGTCACTCAACATCTGCTTCATCCAAAGTAATTGTGTGCGGCAACTTTCAGCAGCAATGAATTCGACCTCAATCGTAGACAAGGATATAGAGTAGATTAGTGCCTACATAAAAGCACCCTCCAGAGGTACTTTTCCTATCATTTGCATTACCTACCCAATCTACATCAGAATACCCAACAAGCTCAGTATTTGAGTCCTTAGAGTACCAGATACCATAATCAATTGTCTCATTTACATAGCAAAGTATGCACTTGACGGCTGTCAAATGGGAGTCTTTGGGATTGCCTTGAAATCTAGCACTTACCTTAAAACTAAATGCAATGTCTAGTCTACTAGTAGTGAAATATAATAGACTCCCAATCATACTCATATAGAGTGATTGTTCAACAATCTTGCCAGCCAGATCAGCACTAAGCTTGATATATGTACTCATGAGAGTTTTGGTAGGACTCTTGTCATCTAACCCAAATCTTTTGATCAAACCTTTGCATATTTGGATTGATATATAAACATCCTGCTATCCAATTATTTCACATGGAGACCTAAGAAAAATGTTAGTTCACCTATCATGCTCATTTCAATTTCATTTTTCATTTTTTTTGCAAATTCAAAAGCAAGTGCATCAATAGATTATCCAAACATTATATCATCCACATATCTGAGCAACCGTTATATCATCTCCAACTTTCCTGATGAATAGTATCCTGTCAACATCACCTCTCAAAAACTTTTGATCTGATAGGTATGTAGTCAGCCTCTCATACTAAGCCCTGAGAGCTTGTTTTGGACCATATAAAATTTTCCTCAACCTATAAACATGTTTTGGATACTTTGGATCCTTAAAACCCTTTGCTTGCTCGACATATACTTCTTCTCGAATGATCTCATTCAAGAATGCACTCTTGACATCCATTTGATCAAGCTTAAAACACATATGATAGGTGATACTCAATAATATCCTAATTGACTCAAGTCTAGCAACCAGTACAAAATACTCATCGAAGACTATTCCTTCTATCTGAGCATTTCCTTTAGCAATTAGTCTTCCCTTATTTCCAATGGTACCATTTTGATTAGACTTGTTTTTAAAAATCCACGTGGTACCATCCACATTATAATTTTCAGGTCTAGGAACTAAGTACCAAACATCATTTATAATAAATTGATTTATTTATTCATACATGACACTTATCCAATTCTCATCACTCAGAGCTTCTTCTACTCTTTTTGGTTCAATCTGTAAATGTAACTTGAGTGAGCCAATTGATTTATCACTTTCCTTTTTAACCCTATTCCTTCATTCAAATTACCAATGATGTTATCGTGAGGATGATTTAACTTGACTCTTGAAAATGGATCTTTAGGAGTATTGAATTTTTGGGTGCATGATGCTTTGGAATTTTCATCAAACTCATGAGAATCTTCATTTCTAGTCTCACCTAGTGCATTTACTTGCTCTTCCTTACTCGATGCCTTTCTAGGAGAATCATCTAAAACCACATTTATGGATTCCATAGCAGTTTGATTGCGTAGATTGTAAATCCTATCTACACAGTTATTTTTGGAATAACCAAGAAAAATTCCCTCATCACTCTTCTAGTCAAACTTAGCCAATTTTTCTCTATCTATCAAACTGTAGCATCTACTTCCAAATGCTCTGAAGTATTTTACATTTGGCTTCTTTCCTTTCTACGGTTCATGTGCTGTGTTGGATGTGCCTGGTCTAAGATAGACTCTATTCACAATGTGACATGCAATATTCATAGCTTCTCCCCAGAAATGAGTAGGTATGCTCTTACTATGCATCATGACTAGTATCATTTCTTGGATGACTTTGTTCTTCATTTCGACCACTCTATTTCACTGTGGAGTGATAGGTGCGGAGAATTCTTGACGAATACCCTCTTCATCACAGAATCTCTCAAAACTTGAGTTTTCAAATTCCCTTCCATGATCACTCCTAATTCTGGCTATGAGATTTCCCTGTTCATTTTGAAGTTTCTTACACAATGCTCTAACCAATTCAAAAGCTTCACTCTTTTCTCTCAAGAATTCTACCCAAGAGTACTTGGTAAAATCATCTACTACCACCAGTATGTATTTTTTTTCCCCTAAACTTTTGGTCCTAGAGGGTCCCATAAGATCAAGGTATAATAACTCCAATGGTAATTTGGTAAGGATGGCTATTGTGTTCTTGTGAGCTGCTCTGACTTCCTAATTGACACGGCCCACAGACTGAAGACTCTACTTCACCCATCTCAAGTAATCGTACTACCACTTTTTTGTTGGAGATCTTAGATAAGTCTCTATGATTTAAATGAACAAGTCCTTGATGCCAAAGATCAGTAACATCACTCTTAGTACTATTGCAATGTACTATGAACTAGGAACAATACCATAACAATTATCCAAAATCCTAACTCCCTTCATCACATAGTTCCCATCCCTATCAGACACAAGCCACATTTCTTTTGAAAAGCAAACTTAAACACCATTATCACACATTTGACTGATACTAAGTTGATTAGCTCTCAAGCCAGCAACAAACAAGACGTCACACAAGACAGGTAACCCAGGAATTTCAATTTCACCTTTACCAATTATATTAGCTTTACCACCATTTCCAAATGTCATTGTTCCACATTTATAGTTTTCAACAATTTTAAACTAAGTTCTATCACCAAACATATGTCAAGAACAACCACTATCAAAGTACTACAAAGAGGTGTCCCTAGTCTTTAGAGCAATGTCTACTACATGACATGTGTTCCTTTCTCCCTTTTTGACCCACACTTTTCTTATTTTTGGAGAATTCACCTTATTAGCCCTTGTGCTTGTAGTCAATTGGTCTAACTTTACATTGATTATATCAGTTTGCTTGGTTAAGGTCATGACTTCACTTCATAAATTCCAACCTTGAGGTCTTTTCAGTTTTCCAAGAGTGAATTCTAAATTCAAAACAATTTGGTCGAATGTGACCAATGTTTCCACAATGATGGCATACAGGGCTCGTTTTGCGAGCTCTTTGACTCTTGGGAGGTGAAACAGAATTAAGTATATGCATGGATTTCTTGCCTTTCTCAGAGAGGTGGGCAATTCTATTTTTAGAAGAAGTAGGAATAAATACTATTTTTCCTACATTAGCAAGAGACGCTTGAGCAGTAGAAGGTGCATGAAATCCTTCTTCAATATAACCTACACCACTCTTGTCACTAGATGACTTCCCTACACCCATGAATTTATCAAGTTCTTGCGTGCCATTTGAAAATTTTTTTAGTGTTTTACAAGATCAATTCACTTTTCAAAATCTTGACTTTTTCTTCAAGAGAAATATTTTTGGTTTATAATTGACCTGCTAGACTCATGACTTAATCTAATTTGTTTTGAAGACACTCTTTTTCACTTTTGCAAAGTTCTAAGTTCTCAATATTTACTTTATTAAGTTTCTTATATTTCAAACACTCTTTATAAAGCTTTTCATACACTTCTTGCAATTTATCCTCCTATTCAGATTCATTTTCAGATAACATCTCGTGGTCAGACACATTCTCACTACTGCAACATTTCCCATCAATAGAGGAGGCGAAAGCCATATAATTTAGATTTTATTCTCAAGAAGAATTCTCAGAAGCAGTCATGGCTTTTCCTTTGGCCTTTTTATAATTAGCACACTCAAGACGAATGTGTCCAAAACCATGATACTCATGACACTAAATGTTTAATAGTACCTTGTCCTTGGTAACTCTAGTGTCTTTCTTAAGATTCATTTCCCTGTTTGTTGAACTAGAACTTCCTTTGAATTTTTCAAAACTTTTCTTGTTCTTTCCTTGATTCTTGCCCTTTCTAGATGTAAACAATTTCCTGAATTTTCTGGCATAAAAGGCTATATACTTATCACTCAGGGTATATTCATCAGATGATTCATCTTACTCTTCTCTAACTGTGTTGAGAGCAATGGATTGCTTTTCTTTGACTGAGGAAAATTATATTCATAGGTGTGAAGAAATCCTACAAACTCTTCAATTCTCATGTTGTCCAAGTCTTTGCTCTCTTCTTTTGCAATGACTTTGGGATAAAATCTCTCAAGTTGAGATCTGAGAACCTTTCCCACAATTCTATTTTTAGAAATTTTTTCATCTAGATTAAAGCTTGAATTGAAAATTTCATTCAAGTTTGCATAGAACTCATCAAAGGTTTCATCATCTTTCATTCTAAGTTCTTCAAAGTTGGTGGTCAACATTTGGAGTTGGAATTCTTTACAGCCCTAGTAACTTCATGGGTAATTTCTAGAATATCCCATGTCTCTTTGCCAGTTTCACATATGAAATTTGCTTGAACTCCTCAGGTGACAATGATTAATTTCATCTATAATTTCATCCATGAAAATTGCATTCAGGCCTTTGCTATTCCAGTTATAATGATTAATTTCATCTCTAGTGCAATCTTAAACCTTTTGGGAATTTTAGCTCCATCAAAGATTGTAACATATTGTCTCCACGCTCTTGCTATATTTAAACATATTCGTTCATTTATGAATTTCAAAAAAGCTCTCATTCAAACTTTCTAATAGGCATAATTACGGCCATCACAATATGGTGGTGATGAGAGTGATTTAGCCCTATCCATTCTAACCATTGATGTAGGATCACACTCAGGAACTAAGTCCTAGCGGGAGTGAACCTGCTCTGATACCAATTAAAAAATCAGTGGTTCTAACCTAACTCAACACGTAGAGGGGGGGGTCTTAGGAACCTCAACAAAATGTAAAGAGATGTTAAGATATGAAAGAGATAGAAATATGATTATGGAGGAAGTTAAAAAGGAAATTTAAATGGACATTAGTCTTGGAAAATAATCACGGATTGGGATTGTTTGAGGCACCCCAATTCCTCCATCAAATTCAAGCCAAACAACATTCCAGATACCCCTTCCATATTCTTTCTTGGTACATATACCTTCCAACATCCCTAACACAAGCCAGCAACTTAGGTCGTGGGCTAGTTCTAAAAACAACAACTAATAACAGAGATTTCAAGCACAAGTCCAAACCAAAACAAGGCCTTAAGGAGTAGGCTCCCGGCACACTAAAATGCACTACCAAATCTAAACAAAGATAATGCAAGTTAGATTTAAGCTCAAGTTAATTTGGGTTTATTATAGGTGTGATTAGGTGTTTTTCAATTTTACTGCACTATTTAAAAATGTTGTCAAAAAAATAGTCAATTAATGAAACAAATCATTAAAAAATAATCAACACGGCAATTTGGTCACGAAGTAGAAACTTATTTGAAGAACATCTTCAAAATCTAAAACTACTATGGGCGTAAGTCACCACCTAAAATTCACTATAGAAATTTAGTTTGTTACAACCAATTTAGAAACACTCATAAGATCCTTGTAGTAGCTAAATCCGGCTTGCAACATCATGAGTGACCCACTCAATCTCTATACGTATGCAGCTCTGGAACTCCGTCCTTTCTAGCTTCATCACGAGAACCTCTAGATCTCTACTTCAACAACAGCTCCGAAGTCCCTTCCAGCCAAAGAATATTCGCACCAATAGATTTAGCAGTAGTTGACCTCAAGCACAATAGAATGGGGATCTAATTTCAAGAGAAAATTGAAGTATATGGAATGAAATATTTTTCTCCCTTTCTTAGCTCTCTATATGCTCTGTATAAGTTGCCTTATGAAGGAAAAAACAAGTTTTCTTTTATAGTCACAATGGAACACGGTGCTAAAACCCTAATCAAAGTCATATTTTTGAACATTCACTAGAGCGAGGCGTCGAGAGAGTGTCGAGCGTACGATGTATCTGAGTTTCGCTCATGCCATGACTTGAGCGCATGTTGCATGTACTTTCTATCTGAGTTACCACTGGAGCGGTATGTCAAGCAGGCATCGAACGAATTCTCTGTATGAACTTCCACTCGAGTACTATGTCGAGCGGGTGTCAAGCAAACTTTCTATGTTAGCTTCACTCGACTGAGTGCAAAGCGAACTCTTTGTATGAGCTTCCGCTCGAGCGCCAAGTCGAGTGAGTGTCGAGCAAAATCTCTGTATAAGCTTCGCTTGAGCAAAGGATCAAGGGCAGGTCGAGCAAACTTTCTGTATGAAGCTTAGCTCGAGTGATGTTGAGCTGGTTCAATTCCTTTTCATTTTATCAGTTTTCTTCAACCACTCAACACAAAACAAGTTACAATATAATTTAATACAGCTTGTCACATGAATATGCCAACACACTCATTTTGAATTGACAAAGTTGAAATAGATCTTTTTTAAAAAAAAAATTGAAGATATTTTATTTAATTTTCAAAATCTAATAGTGTATAAAATAGAAGAAATTGATCCTCACACCAATATTTACCGATTGATTTGAGGAGTAAAATAAGTTGGAAGAAGCTGCAACGGGACTTCTAAATTGTTAGCACTCGAATCGGTTTTGGAGAAGGTGTTGTTGATAAATTTAGTTATTGAGATATCTTTAAGTAAGAATCTACACATGCAATTGTGTTTTACAGAGTTATTGAAAACCATTGTTTATTGGATGCACAATCTTAGCTGCTTTTTGAACATATCACAAAGAAGTGCTTATAATTCAATTAGAATGCCATATATATCATAACACTTACTAATAAAATCTATGGCAAAATAAATAGAATGTTAGAATGTCTACTGCTTCAAGATTTGAGAATGTTAATATGTAGAAGTAAAACGTCAACTTGTGAACTTCTAATTGGTTGAGTGTGTGTTACTCATATATGTGCAATTAACCCATCATTATTTAGATCCAAACCAATTAGCATCTACGACTCAGCACGTACACTCTGTTAGGCAATTTACTCATGATGAGAATGCATGCCTAGTTTATGATGAGAAATAACCATTCTCCAATGCATAACAATTCACTAAAATGAGAATGCCTATTCTTCAAAAATAAAAACATAAAGATACTTATAATGCCCACTAATTTTGTTAGTTAAAAAAGAAAAATAAAAACTATATTCCAAACTCTAAAATGTACAAAAAATAAAAATATATACTGAAACATTGTAGGGATAACGATGCTTCGTTGCACCACTGATGTGGAAGATGTAATCGACTAGGCTACTCTGACGAGATATGTACTCGACAGCGCTTCTCTGACGAGAAATGTACTTGACTGTGCTGCTTCTGCAAGAGATGTACTTTATCGCACTGCTTTGACAGGGGTTGTACTTGATCGCGCTGCTACAAGGGGAGTGATGCTCCATCGCACCGCTACGGTAGGAGATGTACTCGACCACGCTGCTTCGGCAGGAGATGTACTCGTCCGCACAGCTGCAAGAGGGACTGATGCTTCACCGCACCGTTGCGGCAGGAGATGTACTCAACCAAGCCACTCAGGTGGGAGATGTATTCGACCGCGCTACTCAGGTGGGAGATGTACTCCACCCCACTGCTCCTACGAGAGACGTACAAGGTTGCGTTACTCCAACGGGAGATGTATACGACCAATTTGTTGCGCTGGAAACGATGCTCCACTGCACTACTACAGCGGGATATACTTAATTGTGCTACTCTAACAGGACATGTACTCGATCGCACTATTGCGGAGGGAGAAGTACTCTACCACACTGCTCCTGCGCGAGACGTACTCAACCACATTGCTCCAACTAGAGATGTACTCGACCACGTTGCTACGGGTGGAACGAGAGATGTACTCGACTGCACTTCTCTAACTTGAGATGTACTTGCCCACACTGCTCCTGCAAGAGACATACTCTACGGGGGATGTACTCAATCGCATTGCTACGGAGGGAGTGATACTCCGCTGCACTGAGTGGAAGATGTACTCGACTCTTCTACTCCAGCGGGACATGTACTACAAGGGAGATGTACTCAACCACGCTGCTCTGGTGGGAGATGTCCTCTACCGCACTACTGCAAGGGGAGCGATGCTCCATTACATCGTTACAGCAATAGATGTACTCGACCGCGCTGCTCCGGGGGAAAATGTACTTGATCACGCTACTCCGGTGGGATATGTACTCAACCGCACTACTATGGGGGGACATGTACTCAACCACAATGTTGCAAGGGGAGCGATCGGAGGGGGAGAAGAAGGGAGAAGAGCCACCGGTGATGTGTGGTGCCATAGTGTTGAGGATTGCGGCGGCAATGGGTGGTGAAGGAAATTTGAGTGATGGAAAGAAGAGATCGGGAGGGAGAAAAGAGAGAGGATCTGAAACCGATAAGGGAGAGAGAGAGAGAGAGAGAGAGAGAGAGAGAGAGAGAGTTTATGGCATGAGGCAGAGGTGCTAGAAGATCACGGCAACTGCAACGGCTGGTGAGGTGTGCTGGAGGGTCACAGGATTGGGGAAGGGGAGAGAGAGAGAGAGAGAGAGAGAGAGAGAGAGAGAGAGAAGGAATTAGGGTTTTTGGACAATTAACTAGGCCTTAATCTTGGGGTTCCTAACTTAAATCTTAGGGTGGAGATTAAATATAAAGAAAATAAATAAATAAACTAAACGAAAGAAAAGAAGTAAAGAAATGAAAACAAGGAATGAGACTATATTTAAAATTCAACTTTGATTTATTGATCCAAAAATAATACTTCTCATCTTAAAATAAAATGATGAGTTTTCATAAATATTTCTTAAGAGAAATAAAATCATCTAAATAAATGGAGTAGTTAACATAAAATAAAATTATGAATATTAAATAATATTCCTCAAGAAATAAAATCATTTAAATAAAATGATTTTCTAAAATTATATTATTTTCGGGGCTCCAAAATTAAAGAGGCTTACTTGAAAATTATAGTTGGTCTAATAACACTAAAATACCCCATTAAAATAAGTTTTGGACTCATGTAAAGCCAAAATAATTTGCTCGATTCAAAAATCATCCGCTAAATTTAAAAACAAGATTTGAGATTTAAAATGTATTGACAAGACTTGTGACCAATCAAAAGAAAATGAGTGGTTTTTCACAACATAGACCACATCAAGAACTTAACAAGAGCACCTAACAACCCGGTAGAAAGGAAAATGACATAGGGACAGCCTTTTACCATCCTTACTAACCTTTTACCATCCTTACTAAATTCCTACACACAGTTAAAGAAGTTAATACATGATCAAACTTATTCTCCAGGACATCCACCCTATCCTATGTAGCTTTAAGGTTTGGAAACTCCCATAATCCTCAAAGATGCCACATGGAATAGGATCAATGTTCCCTCTTCTTTATATACCTCAAGTTTTTCCTGTTCAACATCTTTAGGTCAATTAGCTAGCTAAAGTGGATTTTCTTGCTTTCAAGATCTGTTCCTCTATTTAATATTGCTCCTCAATCTTTTGTGTGAGAGAACATATTGTGATTCAATAGTACAATATATATATATATAGTCATTCTACAGTTGCTTACACCTCATATCACTATTGACGTGTTTATTTATTTATTTTTATTTTAATTCCTGCTAAACTAAAACGTGCTTTTTAGGTCTCATTTTGAAATTTGGTTCGAATTTTCTCCAACCCCTCCCCGCCAGTGCCAGCTTTCTCCCCTTCATGAACGCTCCACCGCGCGTCCTCCTCCGCCTTCTCTCTTACCGTCGACAAGTTGTTATTTACCCACCCTTACATATTATAAAAATTTCAGATTTTATAGTGCAACTTTGTTCAAAACTCGCTTCAGGTACTATCCAAATCTCTTTTCATTATCTTCTACTTCAAAGACATGTTCTTTTCTTAAAACTATGCCCCCAAAAATCATGTCTTTCATAAGCTTATGCTAGGTTTATCAATAAAATCGAGATTTTTCTGATCTGTGAAATTGTTCTTGGTAGATACCTTTATTCAATTTTATAGTTGTCGTATTTAATTTAGTTAAATTTTCTGCTAATGTGGTTGTTATATTTTTGGTTTTTGTGTTAGATTCTTTACGTATATAAGTAGTCAACAAGGAGAAGGAAGTCTCAGGGAATGGGTCGTTGATGAAAACCAAGTTCTCCACGTCAAGTGTGCGGTGTAGAAAACTTGGACCAGATGCTGAGTATAATCTCTTTTATATATATATATATATATATATATATATGTCACTCCTCCCAAAACATGGGTCTTCAAATAAGATAGAAATCTTCTTGAGTTCGCGATCGAACTCTAAAGTATAGAATATAAGTTATATATGCACATAAAGTGAATTCTTTAATATTTATTAAATATTTGATATTATTCGAGAAATTCATTGGAACAAATATAAATACTACGTGGTTTAATCATGTATTTATCTCTCTTCTACTCTAAGCCTTAAAGTTTGGCCAATAAACTCTAGGGAATTTACACAAGTAATGGATCTGCACGGCTAGAATCCTTTCTTACAGGTCAATGGGCTCATAGGTTAGCATAGATATAAGTTTTGGCTGATTTACAAAATGATTTACAGCATGAAAGATTGCATTTTTATAGTGATATGATCGCTTCTCGATACACAAGACCCTATCACTTTTTTGTAACAAGGTAGAGCTTTTAATAGCCTAAAATATCTTTTAAAGAAAAAAATATATATGTTTGATAAATTTGTAAAAAAAAGTTTTTTAAGCACCTAAACAAGTTAAAAGTTCACTTAAAAAAAAAAACACCGAGTTAAAACTTTTATTAAAAAGCTCCCTCAAATAATTGCACATTTTTTTAAAAAAATACCCTAACTAACTTTAAAAGTGCATGTTTACTAAATAGTAATTATAGTTTTTAATTGTAGAGTTTTATAATAAAGCTTTACAATTAAAGCACTACTATAAAAACTCTATTTCCTTCTGCAATCCCAAATTTAATTTACGTTTTTTTTCAAGTAATATAGAATCATTAAAAAGAGTAACAACTTCATATTTCTATTTTAACTTTGCCTCTAAGCAATGTGGAATTATTATCACACTTATATTAACCACTTAAATAACAGACATGACTAGAATGACAAAATTAAAAATTAAAAAAAAAAAAGTATTTATCGTGCCATTATAGTATAAAAGATTTTGCCTCAAGATTACCAGTATCAGCGTGAGCGTAACTCTTTTTTCTTACGTTCTAGGCCCAAAGGGCCAAGCCCAAGCCCTAGGCTCATTATATTATTTTGGGTGAAGTCGATGATTGGCCTAGTTCTGTACTTCCTCTTGTGAAAAATAAAGAGTTCTGGGTTTCAATTTATACAGTAAATGGTGGGAATAGACCCAACGTGACCAAATTGCCTTACATATAACGTTTGTTTGCAAAAATGTAGATCTAAAAGAAAAACACTACTCTCACCTATAAAACTCGTCGACAAAACTCATTGATTGGGTTGGTTTTTTTTTTTTTTTTCACTTAATGGTTAAATAAGTATTTTTTTAATAAATTTATGATTTTTTTTATATTTTTTTAAAAATGTTTACAGTGTTTAAAAAAATTTTGAAAAACAAGCAAATAAAAATTTGCCATTCGTTAAGGATTATCTGTAAGTGTAGCATCACTCAATACAATATGCGCTTTGCTAAAATTAAGTAACAAGATCTTTTTGAGTTTTTATCTACATTTTAACTAAGGCCTCGCTTGTTTTTGTAGATGAGATAAGTTGAGATAAAAATAAAAAGTTAAATAAAATATTGTTAGAATATATATTTTTAATATTATGTTTATTTTGAGATTTGAAAAAGTTGAATTGTTTATTTTATTTTGTATTAAAATTTGAAAAAATTGTAATAATTAGATGAGATGAGTTGAGAAGTTTTTTAAAAATAAACGAGGCCTAAATTAATATTAGATACAGATTGAATTATTCAAGTTCTAATTATCTCAGTTTAGCTTAATCTATTTGAAAAACATTAGGACTGATATATTAAAAAATGGATTTTTTTTCTTCCAGGCCAGCTTTGCCCACATAATTATATTATTATGTGTCTCTCTACATTTTAATATGGCATTTTCCAACAATAATTAAATCACCCATTTTGTTTAGTCGTAGGTGTGTTAAGAGAATTAGCATTAGTTTATGCATATGCATATGTAAAATCACCTCTTTTATATATCCACTTTGCCATTCAAGTAAAATTCTCATATTGGCTTATGCATATTTGATACAAAATAATAAAAAAATATTATTATTTTATTATTATTAATTTTTTGTTAAAATCAATTTTTTTATATATATTTTACAATTAGCATCCACTACATACACTTGACATTAATAATATAAATGTAATAATAAAAAATATAATTTTTTTATATATTATATTAAAAATATAATAAAATGAAAAATATATATATAATATATTATAATAATAAAATGAATGTACAAGTAAAAATTTATTGTGTTGTTAAAAGAGGAAGAAAATGAAAATATTGTAAGAGAGAAAGTGAGAAGAGAGAGAAATAATAATTAAAATATTATTTATATGGTAAATAGTAATTATCTAAATTTAAATAAATACTGTTAGTAAGTAACTAAATATTTAAATATATATAAATTAATATAAAAAATTTTAAAATTATATTATATAAATATGAATTTGCGTATACATACGCAGATACCATTACTAGTGCTCTTTCGCGTAATTCCCTTTCAAGTTTCTATAACATTAAAAATAGTTATGTCCATATTTTTTATGTCTATCAGCGTCACGTACAGTGTGTTGGAGTTCTGCCGCAATTCGATGGAAAAGTGAAGAAGGAATCGTGTCTTTCCATCTGATGCTGAAACCAGACGGCGCCCACCTTCATTCCACGATGGAAGTCTTTTATCCCCATAGAACAATAAGGACATACTCCACGGCTGTGTGTGCTCTACGCAATCCTTAAATTGTTGCTGCATTAAGCCTGAAATTGGGTTGGATAAGTTTCATTTCATCGTTCCCTTCGGCTTTGGGTAAGTTTCTTATCTTTCTATTTTTTCTGCCAAAATCCTTATCATCTTGATTTTTCTGGGACCCAAGTCCTTGATCTGTTGCTTTTTAAAGTTTTCATGCCTAATTTCTTCGCATCCATCATTAGTGGGCTTCCTCGTTTCTTTTCTGAAGATTTAATCTTGTTTATATATTGATATGGATATTGTTTTTCTTCTTTTCTTTTTTATTTATCATTGACTTGTTGCTTTGTCTACGTATTAGGTAGCTCTGGCTGTATGGCTCGCTTTTGCATCGTAAAGAACAATTCTTGAATTTACCTATTGCTTCCAAGCTCTCTTCTTTACAGGGTGATTTTTTTTTTTAATTTAATTCATCAACGTTTTCAAATCCGAGGTACACAAAATATTTGCTCGGCTTGTTTTACATTATTTTCTTATGATCTGTGAATATGTGAGAACATATTATTGATTTTCAAAATATCGCGTATTCATGTTTGTTGTCTGTAACCAAGTTCGGTAAGCTTGGCAAAGATTGGTTTTCTGGGTAGGGATTGCTTGCGAAGGAAATGCATTGTGAGAGGGATTGGGAAATGGGTATGTAGTTAGACATATTTTTGCTGTAAAGATGGATTTGCAGGGTAATTCTCAGCCTGAATCGGGAAAACTGGAACAAATCGTTTCCCAATTTCTAGTAAAGAGCTTACACATTATTCTGGATTCGAGGGTTCCTTCTCGTCGTCCACATGGTCGTAGTGGGGACCTGTCATCGGCTTCTCATGTGAGAAAGAGTGACAAATGGTTCAACTTAGTATTAGGTGACCGTCCTGCAGCTCTGGATAACTTGAGTTTCTGGCACAGAAATCTGATGGATCCAATGATAATCGATGTAATACTGGTTCATGAAGGTTATAAATCAATGGGGGGATCTGTTGAGACAGTTATAGAGAGGTGGGTTGTTCAGTATGAATATCCCCGAGTTGTCGCTGCTCAAACTGGTCAAAGTTCTGCCTTATACAAGAAAACATACAAGAAGTCAATAATACTTTTACGGGCTCTTTATTCACAAATGAGGCTTCTCCCAGCATATAAGATCTTCCGGCAGCTAAGTAGAACAAGTCAGACTTATAATTTTGACATCATTTACAAGGTGCCTTCATTTGGTGATCCATTCTCAAGGGTGGACGAGGAAATGATGGAGGAACACACTTTCAACCATGTGGAGGCCTTCCCTGGCCGCCTTTGCATATCTGTGGCATACCGTAAAACACTAACCGACTTTAACCTTGAGCCTTCAACCTCATTGCCACCAAAGATTATTACAGATTATGTTGGTAGCCCCAACACCGACCCTCTCAGGTCCTTTCCCTCTTCGGAGAAGGGTGTTCGTGCTATTTCCTTTCCATTGAGAGCAGTACGAGCTCCATTTCCTGTGCCATTTCAACGTCCACACAGCTGGACAAGTGGCTTCCACAGAGCAGCTTTTTCTGCACAAAATCAACCCGTTGTTGGATCTCCACCTGCATATTGCCCATCTGCTTTGCCATATGACTATCCATCTCCACCTACTGATATATATGGTAATAGAGTTCCAAATTATAGAATGCCAATCCATCAAAGGACTATTAGTTATGATGGTTATCAGCTTTCACCTCCATTCTCTCCATCTCCATCCCCGTCTTCTCCATCATACGTCTCCACTGGTAATCATCCTATGCGAACACGTGTACGTCCAGAAACTGCTCCTGTAAGTATACCACTTTCAATGGCGAGCAGAAATTCTAGATACCTTTCTCCCAATTCTTCTGATCCAAGTAGAAGTTCTCTCCCACCTTTATCTCCCAGAAGCAGAAAGACTGATCCTTCATCACAGGAGTCTCCTTATGGAACTACATCTTTTAAAAAAATAGAGTCTTTAAGGTCTGGAGAGATGCAGAATCATTATGCTGGCCAGAAGGTAGTCCTGATTTTCAAATTAAGATACTTCTTAGTTCTATGTTCCCACTCCTGAAATTCAATTTTTATTTTTGTGGTTATCTGATAAGACCCATTATTATGTGTTGCGTAGATGATCAGAGATAGCAAAGATGATTCAGGCCGGTTCTCAGGATTGTTATCTTCGAGTGGCTCACCACGTATTGGATTTTCTAGAAGCTCCAGTAGATTATCTTTCCAGGATGACTTAGATGATAATATTTTTTCATGTCCTTTTGATGTTGATGATGTTGATACATTGGATATTCAAGTCAGGTATGTCAATTTACCTCGTAATTATAGATATAAATGAACTCATTAGCAATCTTCAGTCTTAGTATCGAGCTTGATGTCTGCAGTCTTAGTTATTCACAGGTTTTATGCTTTGATTATCCCAGTTGCTATGCTTGCACTTAGATTTGTTGTTCTTCAACTGTTGACAACTAGGCTGCCAGCTTCTAGAACTGTTTGGTCACTACACATACTGGGGACTTTCTCTGGGAAGGAGTTTTGAAGCTCAAGTATGATTGATTGCAAAGGCCTAATGTAATGAACCCTGATATTCTCGACTGTGTTGTAATAAAGAAATGGTCCAAATGGAAGATAGTTGCTGTGATGAAATAACTGATTGCACAAAAGATGTTTGATGAAATGACAAAGAGGGTCACACTAAGAAAGAATGATAAAATGGCTATGCCTTGGGGTATTCGAGGTCCCCAATTCCTCCCAAAAGAAATAACAAACTGTTTCAAAGATAATTTCCAGATTCCAAATCCCCCTCCCACAAGGACTCCTCAGTACATATACTCGGAGCCAACACCTCTAATTGACTCTAACCAAAGTAAGGCCATGGACTGATTTCCTTCTCTACTAACTAAACCCACGGGCCACTAACAAATTAACAACTCAAATACAATAAAATGGTAACAACTAATTTGGAGGCCCATTAAGTTCGGCCCAACTTAATTGGGTTCATTACACCTAGATAATATAATATGAAAAGAATTATATCACAATCTTTATGTGCATTTTATGATGGTAACAAACTGCCTTAGTTTTGTTCGGTAAGATCTTCATTCATTTGGCAATAATGTGTGGGTGTCTGCCTGTCTTCCTTGGGTCTGTGTGTGTGTGTGTGTGTGTGTGTGTGGAGACTAGGGAGTCTTTTAATTTCAAGAGAGTCTAGACTGACCTGATGGCTGCAATGGTGCCCTGTTATCTAGTTCCTAAATTTACTGTTTTTCTTGTTTAAAAGAGTGAATAAACACTTTGAAGAGAGACAGAACTAGCCAATGCTCTATAATGTTTTATTGAAAACAACCATCATTGATCTTCAAATTATCTTATGAAAGAGCCAATTACCTATATAGACAAATGAGGTGAGAGTTATTGATGGGAAGTTCGTGATGCTAGAGTCATTTGATTGGAAAAACTAATGTCTCGTTTGTTTTCAGAGATGAGATGAGATGAGTTAAGATTAAAGTTAAAAAATTGAATAAAATATTGTTAGAATATATTTTTTAATATTATTTTTGTTTTGGAATTTGAAAAAGTTGAATTGTTTATTTTATTTTATGTGGGGATTTGAGAAAGTTGTAATGATAAGCTGGAAGGTTTTCAAAATTTTCAAAATTTTAAGTTTTAGTCTTAAAAGCAAACCAGGCCTAAACCTCCAATGTTGCTGTTAAAATAGGTTTCTCTTTATTGGCTGCAATTCATCGACAAATAAAAATAATGTGCAAAATTCTGCACTATTTTCTTCTTATACTATCATGCACAGATTGTTCTTTTGGCTGGCAATGGTCTTTGTGGGTTGCTTATATGTCAATTTATGGTATCAAAATCATGCTGTAGATGGAATAGAGCTCTAAATCGTATCTTAGTTCAGACATGACTTTTGTCTAGAATGTAATCAAAATATAGACGCAGTCATTATGGTGAATTAGAATTTAATAGGGTGTATTCTATTCATTTTTAAGCATCTTGTTAGAGTTCACCTGGATTCTTTTGAATTCTCATCTGTTAAAGAAATGTTTTGTCTACAAAGAGATCTTACAAAAATGAAGTTTACAAACTGATGGGGCCTGATATGGTACATCAGATTGCAAATCACTCTTTGTTGCAAAAGATCTGACGTATTACATGCAGCCATGTCTGTTTGTAAACTTTTTTTGTAAGATGTCTTTCTAGTACTTCTCAAATGTTATTCAGCCTTGATGCAGTTGCTCGCAAGTATCCACATCTGGTTACATTAGGTTTACTTTATTGAAACAGTTATGTTCTGACTAAAGACTACCCTTCAATTGTCAAACAACATCCAAACTCCCCTCTCTTTCTTCAACTACCATCTCCCTGGTGATTTTTAGTGTGGTATAATTCTGATCTTATAGTTGTTTATTGTCAAGTCACTTACCGTCATACCTATTGTTAGCGCTAGTGTACAGGGTTGTCAGATGTGGTTTTCAAATTGCTCTTAAAAAAAGCTCCCCACTCCTTGCATGCATATATTGAGTCTACACAAAGCCTACAAAGCCACCCATTGGTTCCTCGTTTCAGTCACTATACTTGTGCACCTTCCAGGTGCATAGGTATCTGCTCCTACTCTGTACATGGGATTCACTTTGGCTGCTTGCTCCATAAGGCAGCCACAACTCAAAGATGATGTAACGCCTCAATAGAAGGCCTAATCCACATGGCCTATACTCCAAAATGACTATTCAATGATACAATTGAAGCCTCATTGGAACTTTATAAAGAGCAAGAACTTCTCCTTCCCAAGTAATGTGAAATCTCATACACTACCTACCCTTATCATTTATCAAAATGGGGTATCACAATCCCCCCTCTTTATATTCCCAACATCTTCTTTGGGCCAGTCCGTCGTAGGTGGCTTGGCTCAAGTCCCACATTTCTTATTTGGATAGACTCTAATACCATTTGTAACGCCCCAATGGAAGACCTAACTCTCATGATCTATACTCCAAAATGACTAGTTAATGATACAATTGGAGCGCCATTGGAACATTATAAAAAACAAGAACTTCTCATTCCCAAGCAATGTGGAAACCCATGCATCACATACCCTTATCATTTATCAAAATGGGTATCACAGATGACATGTTTGACTTTCTCTATCTTTCACTTGCCAAGTGCTGGCAACAGTGTCAGCTTATAAATTTCCTTCAAGCATCTGTCAATTGTCTAGTTATTCTTGTCCAAGTGCTCATGAGGAATGCCAGTGCACTAGCAACACCCATGGCTATCCTTGTTCAAAATATCAAGCAAGTATTATTTTTAGTTGTGGATCTTTGAGGTTTTTTCAGTATTGACTGTTGGTGATCTAATCTTCCTGAGGAAGAATAAAAGTGACCACTGTACTTTGGTGACTAGCTTATGTACTTGAGAACGCATCAAGAATAGAGTTGTTTGCAACTATTAAACCCTTTTGTTTACTTATTTAAATTAATCCATTTCAGTCATTTGTTGATTGTGATTGAGTTTGTGATTATGTAATATACTCTATTTTGGCCTTGTCTTAGGATTTAGGTATGCATTCACGTTTATTGCATTGCCCTTTTGCAAATATGCATGACTTTATCATGCTTTTACTTTGTTTATAAATTTTGGTGAACAGTCAGAATTTTGATGGGAAAAAAGCTTCCGAGTTTACTTCACAGTCATTGCCAATTGTTAAAAAATCACAAGATGCTGCCGTTGGTGTCCTTGTTCACATGTTGAGGACTGCACCTCCTCTGCGCCAAGATTCATGTTGTTACTCATCCCACTCAATGAAGACTGAACTTGAGGGAGGAGTCCCTACAGCTTCTGGATTCTTTATGCCTCGAAAGACTGCTGATGCACTTGAAGAGCTCAGGAGTTTCAGAGAAATGAAAGACCTACTTCTTTCCAAGAGTGGAACTCGGGTGGTCAGCAAAGATGACGTTTGAGCTTGCTGCTTTGATGGATTCATCTTTGTTTATTGAGACAGAAATTTAGCTCCTGAGAGAGAGGAGATGACGGAGTTGCTGGCAGTGGCAATGAATGAAAGGACTACCACCAGAAACTTCAGGAGTGACGGATTATGTACATATCATGACTGAAAATATTCACCGATTCATGAGCATTGCTATGTAAATGTTTCGGGACCGTTACATTGTTTAAATGTTTATAGGGAAAAGTTCAGTTCTGGTTTCCTGCAGCCAGCAAATTTAAGTCTTTTCTTCAAGAAAACCACTACAGACACAAAGAGATTACACAAAATAAACCCACTAACTGACATGGCTTCATGGAATCCGTTAGATCTACTTTATAATAAAAGTAACTTTACAATCTAACGTATCATATCAAAATACATCAATTTATGAGTTTACTTTTGTGTAATCTCTTTATGGCTTAAGTATTTTCTCAATTTTTATAATAACAAACAAACAAGTTAAAATTGTTGGATCCTGGCGAGGTGGTTAGGGGTTTTGACTTTGAGAGAAGATTTTGTAGACTTTTAGAAGCAGCGGGATTGAAAAGAGTACAATAAAAACTTGAAACAAAATCATATGTCAAACGTAAAATTTAAATCTAATAGATTGTGCAGGATTGTCATAATGGTAATGCTTGAAAATATTATTTATTGGATACGCCCGCCCATTTAGAGAGATCGTGCACAAAAAAGTTGGCATTTTGTGTGAATCTTTGATAACTTCCTACACTTGGGGACATCTTTGAGATGCCATAGGATGTCCTTGAAATATTGGAGGGATTTTTCAATCAAGAGTGAGATGGTTGGTTTTTTATGGCCATGGTGACAAGTCTCCTTCTAATATTTGGCTTTCCATTCCAACACTTGTAGCATCGCCCACACTAGGGTCGTCGACCTCGATGCCAACTAGCTGGAACCATCCCATCTAGCAAATTATGGAGGAGCAGGGAATGAGGTTTCTTTAGTCATTTGTTCAAAAATTATGTGCAAGTCACTTTTGCATACTTCTTTATGCACTCTACTAATATAATTGACTGCGTCATTTTTTTTTCATATATAATAACTATTTTGGCCAATCACATCAGTGAAATGCACAAAAAGTACGCAAAAATAACTATACGTAGCAGATGAACTCGGTCCCTTTCCCTTCTAGCATATCTCTTTTCTTTTCTAATGAAATCCAGATCCAGACAGAAAAAAAAAAAAAAAAAAAAAAAAAAAAAAAAAAAAAAAAGAAGAAGGTAGGTCCTGACTGCACTAAGTGAACAAGTATTAAACCCAAAGCAAAAGAACTAATCTGCCTTACTGAGCAGTAAGAGAATACAATTGTCAATTAAAACTCACTGCACAACCCCCCTAAACGAGTAAAGTTCTTAAACATACATTTAGCATCCACAATTAAAGCAGTTCGTCGTATATAAATAGCGTAACAGGGGTCTTCTTCACCCTAGCAAATTTACTTCAGAGCTCCACAACTAAAGAACCCCTTATGAGTTCCCCAAAATTCTGTTTCCAGCCAACGGATGACTGAAAGTGCAAAAAATATCCAAAATTAGACCTGAGTAAATGAAATTACATAAAGCATAAAGCATGTGCTTCCTGCCACACGCAAAACAATCATTGTCCAAGATAGATTAGAATATGTTTACAGAGTTATTGAGAATATAGAACTACTTGGATTCTTTTGAAGTTCTGAACAAGTTATAACAATAATAATGAAGGGCGGTATGTGTATTACATAATTGAGGATAACATAGACACAACGAGGAAAAATAAAACTTTGTTGCCCGTTCTACATCTGAAAAGCTGCATTAGTTTTCCTGGAGTACTTTTGAACCATCATAAGAGAACAGGAGTACTGCATTCTTGTAACTAACTTCTGCAAGTTCTTCCTTGGTTATATCAACAAAGGATGCTACATAATCGAGTACCTGGAGACGATCAAAGAATACTCTTTTTAGCCTCAATGCATTATCTTTTTATTCATTATCAGCATAGCTTTAGTGAAGTTTTATGTAAGCTATGCTGCTAACTTTTTCAAATAGTATACAATTTGTGAACTCGCCCTGCCAATTCTTAGCTTTAGTAAAGTCATAGGCCAAAAATTAATCTTACCATTCAACTACTTCAGGTTTGCCAGGCCAATTTCTTTTTGCCATTGAGTAATTTCAGACTCTTACTATCTACTAATAAGAATGAAGAGTGAGAGAGGGGAGAGAGACAAATATGGATTTTTTATTAGTAATAGAAGATTTTATTAATAGAAGATTTTACTATCTTCTAAGCATGGTTCAAGGTGGGCTCCCATGTAGGTATCATCTTCCATCCTGCTGCAATTTGTGGGCTCCCATATAACCATATCCAATTGGCAAAGAGGTCTACTTCAACTATCCATGTAGGCATAACCTAAACCAACCCTACTCTGCCAAAATAAGTTGTTCCACAAAGCTCTGGCAAAGAGAGAGAGAGAGAGAGAGTAAAGTTTTCTACATACCATCTATCCAACATCCCCTGGTAATAGCAAACGATTTTTTTAAAGTAAAAGATTGCTCCCTATTCTTCTTATCTTCTATTTTTCCCTCTTTACCTCAGGAAGTCCTGTTTCATGAATCTCTAATCTGCTGCTAATTTGTCCAAAATTTATTGTAGTTTCAAACTTAAAATAGCACCAAAGACCGTCTCTTTACAACCTTGCAATTCTCGCTAATTCTAAATGCCTCAAGGTGCAAGTAACAAAAAGAATTAAAAAATTGATTTACCCTATTCCTATAAAAAGTAAAGTAACCATCAAACTATAAAGGAAAGAAATGGGGGTGAAGTAAGAGACGCACATTCTGAATGTTTGCTGGATGATTGAGTGTGTCTTTTGGCATTGTTGACACATCTCTTACAGCATAAGAAAAATTACTGGAACTGCCATCATTTGAAGAAAACTTCCCCCCTTGCCCTTGTAGCTCTTCAGGGATGGAGGGGTCTCCGTCAACCATAAACAGTGAATCTCGTTCAGACTTTGGAAGTGCATCAGGTGCATCTGACTCCAATAAAATCCTTTCAGAAGGTACCTACAAAAGGGAATTGGCCTTCCTATTTTATTTTCAACTGAAAAAAAAAATAAAGCTATTGGAATTGTTCAATCTTAATTTTTCTTTCTTTTAGTAGGCAAAACTGGAATTATATCAACTTACCGCCCTTAACATTTTCTTTGCTTTCCTTGCTTCTAAGGACATAAGATATCCAGAGAATGAAAAGTAAGCACCAAGCTTGGCAAATTCTGGTACCATTTCAGCTGATCCTAGGTATGAATGAAGAATAACGCCAGCAGGAAAACTTCCTATGGATCTGAACATACAATTATGAGGGAAAAAGAACAAGTTCTAGTAAGAAATGGGGTAGTACAAGCTACAGATACATCAAGAAATGAACAGCTCAAAGACAAACTTTACCTAGATAAATTATGATATTATTGAAATTACCATGGCAGAGATGCAGAAAGAAACAAGGGGCCAAAGAATCAATGAGGAGCCCACTGAAGATCTCATTTCAAAAAATAGATGATGCCCCATTTCTTAAGCAGTTTAATGCTTTTAAGGTTACACAACCCTTTCCAAGGACATATATTAGAAGATCCCAGAGCACATGATCCTTTACCTTAAACCAATGTCAAAACCCCTGACCCAAGCAGGAAAATTGTTAACATCCATCCCAAAAGGTAATTTTGGCGTAAACAACCAACATTGGAAGTAGGAAGCATGTACACAGAGGACAAATTTGCACAAAAGCACGTTGAGTTTTAGAGAATGGGCTGGGGATGTAACATGAATGCAAGATACAACAAAATATGGCTATCTCAGTTTCAAAAGTCCAAAAATGTAAGAGATCTATGCTCTACTGAAGGAAAACCCCATCACTTAGGTATTTGAAATTGAGATAGCCAGTGCTACTCAATCTCAGGGAGTGATACTAGTATTGATGGTAACAAGTTTTGACTTGAAGAAAGCTAATGCATGAGACCCTGTCCAAGTAATTTATACTTCCTCAGTTCCTCTGTATAAGTGTTTCTCTTCTATACTTCTGTACTTTTGTCGCACACTTTTTAATTCTAATAAAATCTCAAATACTTATTATACTTTAGAGATCCAAACCTAATGTTTGGATTGCAATAATCTCTTTGAGTCACATTGACATTGGTTTACCCCATAAAACTCAGGCCTATTATTCTCAGAATACAAACCCACACACGGGCTTAATTTCCTCATAATATTCTTCAAGAAAAACGTAAAAAGGATACAAATATCATGAAACATACTTCATTATCTGAAGAACATCTCCAAATGCCCGAACGCAATGGACAGATGCTGGTTTTTTCAACTCTCTTGCAAGTTCAAGTTGTTGCCGGAAAACATCAATCTGGGGAAAAAAAAAAAAAAAAAAAACTCTACTAACACTCCAGCAACCATCTAAAACAACATGTACTTACAATTTTACTTAAACTTTTACTTACAAGACTCATTTTGTTAGTTTTCTTTTTAAATTCAAATTTTGAATTTCAAATTTCATGATTTTCAGCATATGGAGAAGTAAGTTTTTTGTAAGTTTTTCTTAAGTATATTTAGCATTTTCCATATGCATTCTATCAACCAGTAAAGGGGAAAAAAGCAAAGAAACAATAGTTTTACTCATCCAACAAATAATTTGAGACAAACATTGGAGATGAAAAAAGAACAAATAGTTCACAGAGGGACAAAAAGAGATGAGGGGATTTCCTTTTTTAAAGGGGGAAGGGTATGAATGTGAGAAAAACCCTTTCTTAAATTAGAAAAAGAAAATCTAGTATTGACCCTTTTAAGCACTAAAATGATTGCATCCGCATTCCAATATCAGTATAAAAAATTTTGTTCACTTGAATTGGAAGCTATAGGTAACCCTCAAATTACTTATTTAGCGTATATTTGTTATTTCAGAAATTTGAAGGGGATGAGTGATAACATGTGCATCTTTAGCAAATATAGGTTATAATTATGCAGGAACTTTCTAAAGGGGGTTGATTAAATGCAAAAATAACTCCAAGAACTTCCATAAGAAATTTGCACCCTAAACTAAGAAAGGTTTGTGCAAATCACTAAACCCAATTATCACTAATTATTACAAAGAGGAAAGTTTGTACACCACTAGTTCAAGTTTGATCAAATTACAAATTAACTATTACTAATTGGAAAAGCAGATCATCCCTAAACATAGAGTAATAAAAAAGTTATCAAATACCAATCCATATACTCCACTATGGTGTCTGGGAGGGACTGATACTGGCCCCTTGCTCTGGGATGCCTAACATTGATATGGTATTGGCCCTCCAATGCATGATAATCAGAACAAAAACAAAAAATAAAACCAAAAAAAAAATAAAACCACTCATGAATGGCCCTTGAGTGAACACAATAACAGGATCATCAGAACCCATGAAGAGAGAAAAATTTACAGAAGCATTAAGGAACAAGGAATTGGGATAGTAAAACCTGATCCGAGAAATCAATCTCTTTTCCCCGTGAACCTTTGTCCAATCCAATCTGAGGAAAAAATTTCAAATGCAAGTTGAGGATAGATTCTCCCGTAGGCAAGCTATAGTTACAACTAAAACCACATTAAGTGACCAAGGGAACGGGAGTAACGGGAGAGAAAAACTGACCTCTCCAACAGCAGCAGAGGGAGTACTCTCAAGGCACTCTTTTAACGTGTTGAACCAGTTGGGTGTCCTCTCCGCAACATACCTGCAATTTAAAGAGTATCAGGCACAGGGGAGGTGCTGAAGTTTTGCGTGAGTAAAAACAAGAAACATATGCCGTTGATATAACATAATTGGTCCAAAGCTGCTAAGAGGTTCTATGACACGTTATATCAAAACCTCGCCTGTAAACTCTGGCTGCTAATCTATACAACAGAAAAGACTCAAAATTGTCATTAAAAAAAGAGCAATTAAATAATAAAGTTAACAAACTTACCAGGGGTGGAGGCCAAAGCATGGGATTACACTAGTATATTTCTCACCCATCTGCTTCACCAAATGCCAGTCTTTCTGCAACAACAACCACAACCACGACTTGAAGAGCTCCAAGCTAATATGGTAATTACTAGAAAAACCCCTCATCATAAGAAAGAGATAAAGAATGAAAGGGGTGCGTGCGTAGTCGATATATACCTCGGAAACTCCATTAACGGCGAAGCGAACAACGCCAGCGTCAAGCGCTGTGGCGATCAGCTGTGGTGCCCGACTCAATATTCTTGGGTCCTGAAGGTGACAGTGTGCATCGAACAATTTCATCATTGACCCCTCCCTCTCTCTCTCCCTCTCCCTCTCCCTCTCCCTCTCCCTCACCGTCGTCACCGCTTGTAACTATTCCAATTCTAATGCTACCGTCTCTGGTCAGCAGTGTTTCCAAAATCTGTCCCCCTAATTTTACCTTAATTTAAAAAAAAAAAAAAAAAAAAAAGTGGGTCACCTCCATATATTAATAAAAAACCATCTTTCAGGCGGAGTAACAACTACAGGTCTGCGTGTGAAAAAGCATTCTTAATTTGAAGATGTAAAGCATATTTATAAGGTAAAAAACTGTCCCATACTTGCATCTCAAATTATTAAACCGATATACCATATCTTCGAACTAACTAAAAAGTGATACTTTACATCATTTATGTTATTCAATATTAAATTCTAAAATGTTACTTAATTTGTATTTATTTTAATGATTATAATTAAAAAAATATATATATAAATGGTGTAAATTTTACTTTTTATCTGAAAATCTGAATTTGGCCTTGAATTTCATGTTCCATTCATCTCCACCCACAGACTCACATCTATGCACTAGCTAGGGAGTGAACCTAAAATGGGTTTTGTCGATTAATGCTTATTG
This sequence comes from Juglans microcarpa x Juglans regia, assembly GCF_004785595.1. Lineage (NCBI taxonomy): Eukaryota > Viridiplantae > Streptophyta > Magnoliopsida > Fagales > Juglandaceae > Juglans > Juglans microcarpa x Juglans regia. Next base: position 29,839,800 of record NC_054598.1, on the reverse strand, counting down.
AGAATTGTGACCTTTTACTGCGTCAGTTTGTGGTGGTTGATGGCAGACGTGAATTCTATCAGAATCTTATTAAGGTCACCGTCTCAGTTTTTTATATAGTATATTTATGTTGCTTTCATGGAAAATTGAATATGCTCAACTCAACTAATTTAATGTTGTAGTAAATTTTGTAGTTATTTGATGTCTGTATCGACATATGAAAGTAGTGAAAAGGGTATTTTTCATCGTGGGCAGTGCAGGTTTTGTATGTTTGAACTGAGAAGATTTTGTTTTTGACAGGAAAACTGAGCACTTGTTTTTTATGGTTTCAAATCAGTACTGTCAATTTATAGGTCTCTTCGTTTTGACCTGGATTTTGGGCATCTTCAAAAGCTCAGATGGAGAATTTGCTTTCATTTGACGGAACAAGGAACCTTAATTCGGAGGAAAACTTCACGAAGCTCATGAAATCTGATACATACGCCGGGTGGAAGCCTGGTGCAGCCGATCAGATTATCACCTCTTATGGATTGTCATCGTCTGCGTCAATGCCTCATGGTGCGTCGTTGGATGCTCAAAATTTCACGGAACAGAATACCGATTCATTTCCGACGAACGAAAGTCATGAAAATTATAATTCCATGGGGAATTCTTTCAATTCTGGAGATAGAATGATGTTACAGCAGATGGACACCCAAACGGCTTCTTAATGGATTCCAATGACGCAAACAACTCAGCAGCTACACAAAATACTGGTTCTTTTCAATAAAATAATGTCTTGGATATAGAAATTATATTATTCCTAGGCCATTTAGTTGGTCAGTTGATGAGAAGATGCTCAAGGAGTTATCTCTGTTCAAAAAGTCATCCAGTGGGGGCATTTTGGCACAAGTTTGAGTTCCCATGAGGCTTGGTGATCATTACGTACGTCTTAAGCACTTGTGAGCAACCCTATTTGCTTGAGCAAATGCTTGTAGGGTATAGTGAAAGCATGGAGGAAGAAGAAGCAGAAGAATAATCAAGCATGCAATAATAAGAGATACCCAGTTAAAATGCTTTGAATATTGAGTGTAATTGTATTGTTATTTCATTTATGCATTGTTGAAGATTTTTTTTTTTTCATTATATATACTTACTGAAAATCTTATTAGACTATTTTTGTTATTATTTGATTATAAAATTTGATTTATATCAAGGATATGGTTATAATCTGTGAAAAATCAAATGCCCTTTGAAGTCATTTCTATTTCAAAAAATACTTTTTTAATTTATTTAAAAACAAATTTAATATGTTTAAAAGTAGTTTAAACATATGGATCTCAAACAGTAAATAAATTTTTAATAATAGAGTTTATTACGTTAAGCTCTAAGCTATAAGTCTTAAACTAAAAACAATATTTTCCACCACAATTCCAAACATACACGAAGTCACTTATTTTTTGCTGGTGATGATTGTTGTTCTGTCGGGCTACTACGGCTAAAGATTATGCTTTTAAGGCAATTGTGACGGACGCATGAAGATACATCTAGACATCAACTAAATTTAGATAAAACTGAGTTATTAATCAGCAAAAATGTTAGTGAGGAGGAGGCGAATGCTATCAAGGTTGTTTGGAATGTGCACTCAGTACAACAACATGACCGTTGTTTGGGATTACCATCTTTAAAGATAAGAATATGGAATAAATTGCATGGTTGAAAAAAAAAGCTTTTATCATAGGCTGGTAGGAAAATCTTAATTAAGTCAGTGGCTCAAGTTCTTCTTGTTGTGATAAACGATAATAATAAAGTAAATTTAAATACGGAAAAAACAAGCAATCACACACGACACAGTATTTACGTAGTTCGGCAAATTGCCTACGTCCACGGGAGCTGCAAAAGATTTGTATTACTTGAGAAATCACAATACAATGTGTGTGGAACGGCTACTGTTCACTCTGATACAATACAAGACATAAAAATATCACTTATATATGTTGTGCGGAGGAAACCCTAAATTCAGCAGAATTAGTGATGTTCACTCGAGCGGCGTGTCGAGCCCGCATCGAGCGAACCTGTTTCCCGCAACTGCTCGAGCCATGTGTTGAGCAGCTCCTCAAGCGAAACTCTCTGACTTCCCTCCGCTCGAGCTGTGTGTCGAGCGGTGTCGAGCGAAACTCTCTGACTTGCCTTTGCTCGAGCGGTCTGTCGAGCTATCTTTGAGCGAAGCTCTCTGACTTGTATTCGCTCGAGCGGCTAGACACTCCGCTCGAGCGTCGTGGACCAGTCTCCAAATCCTTAACAATTCTCCCACTTGGAGACTGGTACACCCACAGTATCGCCCTCTGCCTCAAACATGATATCCTTCACCTCTGCAACTCACAGCTCCTGTCTTCATGCAAGAAGACCAACTGAAGTTGCGCACAACTTCAGTTTCTCAAGTGTAACACCCTTTGTCAACATATTAGCAGGGTTCTTACTTCCACAAATTTTCTCAAGTAGCAAATGTCCATCATTTAACAATGATCGTATAAAGTGATACCTGATCTGAATGTGCTTAGTTCTGGAATGAAATGCTGGGTTCTTGGCAAGGAATATGGCACTCTGACTATCACTGTAGAGAGTGCCCTTCTTATTCTTTTTACCCAATTCCTCCAAGAAGTCCTGTATCCAAACCATCTCCTTTGCAGCTTCTGAAACTGCAATATACTCAGCTTCTGTAGTAGACAAATAAACTGTCTTCTGTAGGTTGGAACCCCATGAAACTGCAGTACCACCCAGAGTGTAAACAAAACCTGTGGTACTTTTTTTGCTATCAATATCTCCAGCTAAATCAGCATCAACATAGCCTTGCACCTCTAAGCCCTCTCCTGAGAAACACAAGCACGTTTCTGAGGAGCCTTTTAGGTACCTCAAAATCCACTTCACTGCTTCCCAATGTTGTTTTCCAGGGTTACTCATGTATCTACTCACAACTCCCACTGCATGGGCAATATCTGGTCTAGTGCAAACCATAGCATACATAAGTGAACCAATAGCTGAGGCATAAGGAACCTTACTCATATAGTCTTGTTCCTCTTCTGACTTTGGTGCCTGATCCTTGCTGAGTCTAAAGTGACTACCCAAGAGTGTGCCAACGGACTTGGCCTTGTCCATATTGAACCGGTTGAATACCTTTTTCACATACTCAGCCTATAAGAGTCTCAACGTGCCTCTGACTCTGTCTCTAACAATTCTCATGCCAAGGATTTGCTTTGCAGCTCCTAAATCCTTCATTGCAAAATACTCTGACATCTGCTTCTTCAGATTATTGATCTCATCAATATTTGCCCCTGCAATAAGCATGTCATCCACATATAGGAACAAGATAATGTAAGAATTGTCAAACTGCCTGACATAGCAGCAGTGATCTGCCTGACATCTGATGTACCCTGCACTGCACATGAAACTGTCAAACTTCTTATACCACTGTCTAGGAGCTTGTTTCAGGCCATACAAGCTCTTCTTCAGTCTGCAAACTGAACCTTCCTTTCCCTATACCACAAACCCCGCAGGTTGGTGCATGTAGATGTCTTCTTCAAGATCTTCATGAAGAAAAGTTGTCTTCACATCTAGCTGCTCAAGAAATAAATCTTCAGTAGCAACCATAGCCAAAACTAACCTGATGGTTGTGATCTTTACCACAGGTGAAAAGATCTCAGAGTAATCAATATCCTGTTTCTACTGAAAGCCTTTTACAACAAGTCTGGCCTTGTATCTCTTAATGCCATCATGCTCAGTTTTTATCCGGTACATCCACTTATTGTGTAAAGCCTTCTTCCCTGATGGAAGTTCTGTCAACTCCCATGTCTGATTCCCTAATAAGGAATCCATCTCATCCTTCATGGCCAACTCCCATTTGCTAGAATTTTCATCTTGCAAGGTTTCTTGATAACTCTGCGGTTCTCCACCATCTGTCAATAGAATATAATTCAAAGCAGGTGAGAAACGCTGTGGAGGACGAATAGTCCTAACTTACCTGCGAACTACAGCTGTAGGAGTGGACGGCGCTGGATCTGACTGCGGAATAATAGGAATGGGTGCACTGTACCCACTCTTCCCATCACTCATTTCCCTACACTGCACTGAGACCTCTGGTAGATCATCCAAACTCACAAAGTCAGACTCCTGAGGAACTGCTTCAGCAACTGTGCTAGACTTGTCCTTGTACACAATCTTCTCATTGAAGATCACATTCCTGCTTCTTATAATCTTCCGACCCTGATCATCCCAGAAATGATAGCCAAATGCCTTGTCTCCATAGCCAATGAAATAACATTTCCTTGACTTAGCCTCAAGCTTACTACAAGCATCAGAATCAATAAGAACATAAGAAAGACAGCCAAAGATTTTAATATGGGAAAATTTGACCTCTTTCCCGCTCCTAGCCTCCTCAGGCAATCCACAATCCAATAGAACTGATGGCCCTCTATTTATCAAGTATACTGCAGTGCTAACTGCATTTGCCCAGAAAGTAGGTGGTAAGCCAGCGTGCAACCTCATGCTTATAGCACGCTCATTTATGGTTCTGTTCATGCGCTCAGCAACTCCATTTTGCTGTGGTGTCCCAGGAATGGTCTTCTCCATTCTGATACCCTGAGTAGCACAATACTCCTTGAACCCACCATCAATATACTCACCACCATTATCAGACCTTAAGCATTTCAACTTCAAGTCTGTCTCTGTTTCAACCATGGCTTTCCAAATTTTGAACACATTAAATACATCAGATTTGTGTTTCAAAAAATAGACCCATACCTTCCTGTTGTGGTCATCAATGAATGTAACATAGTAACGAGAACCTCCAAGAGATGCTACTTGGGAAGGTCCCCACACATCAGTGTGCACAAGATCTAGTATTTCTGACTTTAGTGTTCTGCCACTCTTCAAGAAATTGACATTCTTCTGTTTCCCCATAATGCAACTCTCACACATACTGAGATCAACTGACTTCAGTTTTGGTAGTTTGCCTCTAGACAAAAGTTCTTTCATGCCCTTCTGACTCATATGACAAAGCCTACAATGCCACAAATCTGTTGTGCTCTCTGCAACGGTAGTAGCAATAGTGTTATCCAAACCAGTAGTCATATAAAGTGTACCAGTTTTCTTACCCCGAGCCAGTACCAATGCCCCTTTGGTGACCTTCCAAGTGCTATTTGAAAACACCACTAAATGTCCACAATCATCAAACTGCCCAACAGAAATGAGATTCTTCTTCAACTTAGGAATGTGTCTGACCTTTTGTAAGGTCCATTTGTTCTTGTTAGGAAGAGCAATATCAATATCTCACATCCCTACAACATTCAAAGCCTCTCCATCAGCCAAATACACTTTTCCAAAATTACCTGCAACATAATTCTGCATTATCTCCTGATGGGAAAATGTATGGAAGGAAGCCCCTGAATCAAGTATCCAGTCATCAACTGGACTATGAACTGCAAGTAATAGTGCATCCTGTACTTCTTCAGTTACCACATTAGCATTATCATTCTCGGTCTTCTTGGGATTTCTGCAATTCTTCTTTATATGGCCAGCTTTGCCACAATTCCAACAAGTTGCCTGCTGGCCAGGCCTTGACTTGCTCTTGCCCCTGTTCTTTGATTTTGATCTGCCTCTGTTTGAGTTCATGTCTTGTGCTCTTCCCCGAGAGTCAACATTCAATACTGAACTCGAACCTGAGGTCTCGCCTGAATCTTTCCTGCGCACCTCCTCAGCCAAAATCAAATCACGAATATCATCATATTTCAACTTTGACTTACCGACAGAATTACTAACAGCCATTCTCATGGCTTCTCAACTATTTGGCAGTGATGCCAATAGTATCAGTGCACGTATCTCATCATCAAATTCAATTTCAATAGACGACAATTGATTTGTGATAGTATTAAAATCATTCAGATGTTGTGCAACAGACGTACCATCTGCCATCTTCAAATTAAATAGCTTTTTCATCAGATGTACCTTGTTATTTGCTGACGAATTTTCATACATACCTAACAAAGCCACTATGAGATCCGCAGTGGTCTTCTCCTTGATGACGTTGTGAGCAACAGATCTCGACAGGGTTAATCGAATAACCCCCAGGACCTGTCGATCCAACAGGGTCCAATCAGAATCTGACATGTTGTCCGGCTTCTTCCCCAACAATGGAAGATGAAGTTTCTTCCCATAGAGGTAGTACTCTATCTGCATCCTCCAGTATCCATAATCCGTGCCATCAAACTTCTCAATCCCCGATACCTTCACTTCCTCTCCAGCCATCGTTTTTTCTCAGACCCGAACCTTGGCTCTTGCTACCAATTGTTGTGATAAACGATGACAATAAAGTAAATTCAAACACGGGAAAAACAAGCAATCACACACGACACAGTATTTACGTGGTTCGGCAAATTGCCTACGTTCACGGGAGCTACAGAGAATTTGTATTACTTGAGGAATCACAATACAATGTGTGTGGAACGGATACTGTTCACTCTGATACAGTACAAGACATAAAAATATCACTTATATATGTTGTGCGGCGGAAACCCTAAATTCAGCAGAATTAGTGATGTTCGCACGAGCGGCGTGTCGAGCCTGCATCGAGCGAACCTGTTTCCTGCAACTACTCGAGCCATGTGTCGAGCGGCTCCTCAAGCGAAGCTCTCTGACTTCCCTCCGCTCGAGCGGTCTGTCAAGCTATCTTTGAGCGAAGCTCTCTGACTTGTATTCGCTCGAGCGGCTAGACGCTCCGCTCGAGCGCCGTGGACCAGACTCCAAATCCTCAACACTTCTGGCTTACACTATGAGTTGTTTTCTATTGCCGAAGTCTTTTTGTAAGGATTTGAAAGGCATGTTTGCAAGATTTTGGTGGGACAGCGTGCATATAAGCATAAAATACATTGGGTTAGTTGGTCAAATAAGCATAATTTGGAGATTTTTAACTTTCTTTTTTGGCCAAAAGGTTGGAGATTGCTTAATAATCCTAAATCTCTGCTGCTTAAGGTTTTTAAGGCAAAATATTTTTTACATGCAACTTTTTTACACTCACAACTTGGGTGTAATTCTTCTTATGTGTGGTGGAGTATTCTTGCAGCCAAGAATATCCTTTTAAAGGCCTATAAATGGCGGGTGGGAAGTGGCAACTCAATTGATAGGTGGGTTACAACCGAGTTAAAGCACTATGCTCTTGCTGCTTCTCTTTTGTTAACTTCGGATGCTACAGTGAATGCATTGTTTCACCCAAACTCCCGATCTTGGAATACTGATTTGATTAGACAGGCTCTTCCTCGTTATGTAGTTGATCAGATTTTACAGATTCCTCTTCATTCTTGGTCAGCGGATTAGCTTATATGGGGTGGTAACAGTGCTGGTAAATATTCTGTAAAATATGGGTATGAATTTGCTATGGGGCTGTTTCATAACATTGGAAGAGCTACTAGTCCACATTCACAAGATAATTTGATTTTTTGGAAGAAGCTATGGAATTTGACCCTTTCTAATAAAGTGAAGACTTTTGCATGGAGGTCATGTTCTAACAGTTTGCCTACTAAATACAATTTGCTGAAGAGAAATGTGGTGGAAAATAGTCATTAATTGTACTCATTGTCATGTACAGTTTGAAGATATTCTTCACACTTTATGTATGTGCCCCACTGTTCATCAGGTATGGATTCATATATTTAACAGAATAGTGAAGTTCTTATGTGCTGAAACTAGTTTTGTTGACTTGTTTTGAACTGTGATGGAACTTGATATGCCTATAGTTTCACTTTTCCTCACTTTCTCTTGGGGAATTTGAAAATATAGAAATGTTCAATTGGAATTGGAGTTATTCTAAAGAATGATACTGAGGTGATTTTGTTTGCATTGAGTAGAAAGAAAAGGAGAGTTTTTGATGTTGAAGTTTTGGTGGATTTGAGAGGGTTAAAGAAAGATGATACTCCTGGGTTTTTCTGGGTTGATCTTGGAAGAAAATTCTTCACATGTGATTTGACGCTATTAAGTACAAAGAACCAACGTTTTCTGCGTTGGGGCCGCTTATTGTCGAAATACAACATCTTCTTCACCAATTTTCGGAGAGTGATATTTATCATGTTGGACGACAAGGTAATGAAGCTGCACATTTGTTAACAAACATGCTCACAAAGTCGATAATACAACTCAATGGTAGCATACTTGTCTGATGTTATATTAACTAAGAGTATTGTTGGATGTTGATCAGTAATTTATTTGTCTATGTTTGATATATGTTTGTTGTCATTGTTCATTTCATTTTAAGGTGCGATTTGGATAATGAATTGAGATGAAATGAATTTAAATAAAAATTTAAAGTTAAATAAAATATTGTTAGATTATTATTTTTTAATATTATTATTGTTTTGATATTTAAAAAAATTAAATTGTTTATTATGTTTTGTGTTAAAATTTAAAAAAATTATAATAATAAAATAATAACTATCTAAACTTGACCTAACTTATTAATGATTATTCAAGATAAGTAAGAAAGACGATTGCCTTTTATATAGAAAATAAAAATAAAAATAATAATAGTTTTATTATACACAAGTAAGTTACGTACCAACATGTATATTAATATTGTTATCTTTATATTTTAAATTTAAATTAGTATTATTTTTAATAAAATTTACTTTTTAATTAATCATATTAAATAAATATACTTATTAATACAAATAATACATATAAGTAAATTTGCATATCAATTTATATATTAATATTAATATTTTTATATTTTAAATTTAAATTAATATTATTTTTAATAAATTTACTTTTTTAACTAATTATATTAAATGAATATACCTATTAACACGTAAAATCACTTCCAATTAACTTTTTCCTAATACTAATCATTCCAAGGTGTCAAATCTATACTATTAGCTGCCAACCTCTTTCATGCTCCCATCACAAAAGAAAAAGAAAAAAAAAATCTTAAAAATTTCTGTGGAAGAGGGAGGTACACGTATTGACGTAGGGAATTTGGAACTAGGCCTGTTGGTCTTTAGTCAAAAATCACGTTGGCCACAAAACTGAGGGAAAAACAAAAGAAAACCCAGAGAGAGAGAGAGAGAGAAGAGGAAAGGACAGTAACAGGACACGTTAGAGTGGGCAGGAGCCAGTCAGATGCAGGTGCAAGCCCCACCATAGATATAGAACGACTCTTTAGAATCAAGCGCAGCCAATTACAACACGGCTTCTGGGATCTCCGCCCACCCCTCTCTACTCGCACTTGATAACGATGCCCACATTGAACTCACTTCAATTTTTTGTATGCTTCCCCTCTTTGCCTCAGATACATTTAGCGGCTCGCATTCAAAACTGTCCTCCCTGCATTGGAAGTTAGCCGAAACCAACACGAAATATCAGCTTCTTCCCAATATATACGCTTCCAGAGCTCACTTTGATAGTAATGGTTTTGTAGTATTGTGCAGGGTAACATGACTTTGGTTTCTTGGTGAAATGCAAACGATGATGGTTGTGTTTATAAGGGGAAAGTAAAGGCGGGGGGCTTTTGGGTTGTGTTCGGGAACTGAAATGGAAGCCAGGTATTCGTGCTTGATGTGCGAGAGGAGCATGTCAACGGCGACTACTTTGGCTCTGAGGCAGTTGCCGAGCTCTGCCGTGCGTTTCCGTCACAATGCGATTGGTACGCCCCAGTTTTCGTCCTTCAACAGCCATTTTGCTCGTCGTTATTATTCGTCCCCGAAGCTCCGATTCCAACGGCTTGTAATTCGGAACGTCACCGACAACCCCACGAAAAGAACTAGTCGCAGCAGCATCAGCAGCGGGAGGAAAAGGAATCCCATTGAACCAGCTTCGGGGAAGACCGTGCGTAGTTTGAACGAGAATGGGGATCCACTGGGTCGTAGAGACTTGGGTAAGAGCGTGGTGAGGTGGATTCGGCAGGGGATGAAGGCCATGGCAACCGACTTTGCTTTGACCGAGATGCAGGGGGAGTTCTCGGAGCTCAGGCAACGGATGGGGCCCGGTCTCACTTTCGTAATCGAGGCCCAACCTTACCTCACTGCCATCCCCATGCCTCTCGGTCTCGAAGCCCTTTGCTTGAAGGCCTGCACGCACTATCCCACTCTCTTCGACCACTTCCAGAGAGAGCTCCGCGACGTTCTCCAAGATCTCCAGAACAAATCACTGGTTCACAGTTGGTGCGAAACCGAGTCCTGGAAGCTGCTCAAGGAGCTCGCCAATTCAGGTCCCTCCTCTCTCCACTCTAAGTTCTATAGTATTTCAACTTTTCCTTAAGTGGGCTGAGATCGGTGTGTGATTTGCAGTTCAGCACAGAGCAGTGGCGCGGAAGGTGGTGCAGCCGAAGAAGAATTTGAAAGGTGTGTTAGGGATAGAGCTGGAGAAGGTCAAGGCTATACAGAGCAGGATCGATGAGTTCACGAAGCGAATGTCGGAACTACTTCGTATAGAAAGGGATGCAGAATTGGAGTTTACACAGGAGGAGTTGGATGCTGTTCCTACACCTGACGAGAATTCGGATGCTTCGAAACCCATCGAGTTCTTGGTTAGCCATGGCCAGGCCCAGCAAGAACTCTGTGACACCATCTGCAATTTGAATGCTGTCAGCACATCTACAGGTCTCTTATAATATACACATAAACACACCCTTATGAACATATGTTTAGGCGCATAATTGGAGTTACTGAGTAGCAGCCTTCAACTTTAGTGTATGATTGTGACTTAATTCTGAGTTTGTTATCTTAGGAGGATGGAATTGGGTTTTGTAAGCAGGATTAGGTGGAATGCATTTGGTGTTGTTCAGGGTTGAGGGGAATCACCGTCTGCCGCCAACCTCCCTCTCTCCCGGAGATATGGTCTGCGTGAGAATATGTGATAGCAGGGGTGCCGGTGCAACTTCTTGCGTGCAAGGTTTTGTCAACAACCTTGGGGAGGACGGATGTAGCATCATTGTAGCTCTAGAGTCTCGTCATGGTGATCCCACTTTCTCAAAGCTCTTTGGCAAGAGCGTGCGAATTGATCGTATCCATGGATTGGCTGATGCACTCACATATGAGGTACTTCCATGAATGGCTTTTTGATGAAGTCATACTCTCTTGAAGGCCGGTGAACCACACACTTTTCTGATGACTTGGATTCAGAGCTATTCTTTTCATTAGAAATTTTCAGGAACTATATTCTCATTAACTCTCCACATGAGAGTGTGATGATCCTGAAAAAGAATGATTACAAGGAATGCCATTAACTATGTCCCATTACTCTAATTTCAACTTCTGCTTTATAAAATGGACAATTATTATTTTGTTTTAGTAAACATTTTACCTTAAAGCTGTGAATACCGAGTGAAAGCTTTTCTCAAAGGTGTTCTATAAAATGTACAGTTTCTAATGAACTAAGAGGGTATATAAACCAACATGCATTGGTATATACAAGGCAAGGGCGTGCCAAAGCAAATGTTCCTTGGAAGCTGCATCCTTGTAAACTAAGTGAACACAATCCAGATGATCATCAATATGCAATATACAGATATAGAAAACCTTTTTGTCTATACTCATCTGGAAGAAATTCTCATTCCTCTGCTTCTTAGATTCTCTTTACTTTGGTCCTTTTGCAGTCTACTTACCCAATTATGGCCTTGGTGTTATCTTCTTTTGTATAGCGCAATTGTGAAGCACTGATGCTCCTTCAAAAGAATGGTTTGCAGAAGAAAAATCCTTCAATTGCAGTTGCAGCTACCTTATTTGGAGACGAGGGAGATGTTGCCTGGCTGGAGGAAAATAATTTGATAGATTGGGCTGAAGAAGAATTTGATGGGATGTTGAGGACTGGAGCTTATGATGATTCACAGCGAAGAGCAATTGCATTAGGTCTGAATAAGAAGCGGCCTATATTGATAATCCAAGGGCCACCTGGTACTGGAAAGACAGGTTTGCTCAAGGAAATTATAGCACTTGCTGTTGCACGAGGTGAAAGGGTGCTTGTGACTGCACCCACAAATGCAGCTGTTGACAACATGGTTGAAAAACTATCAAATATTGGACTTGAAATTGTGCGGGTTGGCAATCCAGCACGTATATCCAAAACAGTGGCATCAAAATCTTTGGGTAAAATCGTGAATTCTAAGCTTGTCAATTTTCGGATGGAGTTTGAAAGGAAGAAGTCAGATCTAAGAAGGGACCTCAGACACTGTTTACGGGATGATTCTTTAGCTGCTGGGATACGTCAGCTGTTAAAGCAACTGGGAAAGTCACTGAAGAAGAAGGAAAAGGAGACTGTGAAGGAAGTACTATCAAGCGCTAAAGTTGTGCTTGCCACTAACACTGGAGCTGCTGATCCATTGATTCGAAGACTGGGTTCCTTTGACTTGGTTGTTATAGATGAAGCAGCACAGGCAATTGAACCTTCTTGCTGGATCGCAATACTGCAGGGAAAGCGCTGTATTCTTGCTGGTGACCAATGCCAGCTCGCTCCAGTGATTCTATCTAGAAAAGCCTTAGAAGGTGGTCTTGGAGTATCATTGCTGGAGAGGGCTGCGACTTTGCATGATGGAATTCTTGCCACCAAGTTAACAACACAGTACCGTATGAATGATGCAATTGCCAGTTGGGCATCAAAAGAGATGTATGGTGGATCATTAAAATCGTCCTTGACGGTCTCTTCTCATCTTCTTGTAGATGCTCCATTTGTTAAGGTATCGTACCCATCTCTTATCTCTTCCTATTTTTCACATTCTTCTTGGAGGTTTTCCATTTTCTGGGGCATAAGCTGCTAAATGAAATGCATTCCTTATTTTTTGAAATCCTTTTCTGAGCTTCTTCCAAGTAGCCATTATTTTATGGCTGTTTATGATCTCTTGACTCAGCACTTAGGTTAAGCCATGCCTCTTGTCTTTCAAAATACTCTTACTTACCCAAAAAAAGAAAAATAAAAAAGCTTCATGTCTCTTGGCCTATTACGGCATACGCACTGTTTTCTCAAAATGCTAGCAAAATCTTTAAATTAATTAAAAGTTGAGAAAGCTTTATAATAATTTTCTTCTGCATTTTTCCTTCACAATCCACATTTATTATAGGCTTTTCATTGATATATTCTTATATTTTGTTTGGTTTTCTCTGCTATTCTAATTAATGGCACAGGGCATGTTAGACATTGGATTATCTAACCAAGATCAACCCAATTGGCCTTTCCAGAAACTTGTTTATCTGCTCTTCATGTTTATTTGTATAGATTATTGGATTGGTCAGGCTTGCCTGACAGTCACCTCCACCCCAGCCTGTTTTAAGCAATTCATGCAATTTTGACTTGTCAAAACACTCTGTAAAGAATCACACGTTAGATTATCAAAGCCAAGATAAGTCCAGTTGCTCAAGCCAGTAAGTTGTCAATCTGCTCTCTATGTTGATTGGTCTAAATTATTGTATTGTTCAGGCTTGAACTCACCAATTACCAGAGACTCAGCCACAACCTCAGCCTGATTTAAGCACAGTTCTTTTTATGAGACATTAAGCGGCGGATAATTGAAAATTGAAACATACCTTGCTATGAGTTACAACCTTTTTTTATAGGCTGCTATGAGTTATGTTAGAAAGTACACAGCGGAAAATACCTCAAACATAGCTTAATGAGTTGTTCCACGAGTTTATCGAGTTTAGCAAAAGATGTCTCCTTTTGGTGGTGAACTGTACTACGTAGTGTAGACTAGAGTAGCACCTAACACATCCACATCAAATACTAATTTAAGTTAAGAGTAAACAAAGAGAGATTTCACTGTATATACTTCTGATGTCTTGCAAGAAGGAAGTTGGGGCTATTTATAACCTTGGCTAGCCTTTAGGCCAGCCATTATTCATCATCAGGAGGGGCTGCCCACATGGGCGCTCTTCCTTTTGGTCAATAAACCATGTGTAGGCCACTACTTAGTGTGCCTTTGGAATCCATGTGCAGACCACTGTGCCCCTGCTTTCCATGTGCATGGTTTCATTTTAACTAGTTACATCTTACCAGCACTGAAGGATCATTTTGAAAATGCAATATGATACAGACACACACACATGTATATTTCTCTTGGTTGGTCTCTCATCCATGGACAAATACTAGTGCTCTCACCTTGCTATAGAAGCAAAAGTAAGTAAGAATCACAAATGATAGTATATGGACTACAAAGTTCTCTTCAAAGAAGTTGGTTGCATCATTGCCAAAAATATTTTGGATAAAAGGTTTTTCTCTTGTTTGTTTTAGTATTGTCCTGGTATCATTCATACTTTCAATGTGCAAAGTACTGCTTGAACATTTTTCCATACACTATTGCAGCCCACCTGGATAACTCAATGCCCACTGCTGTTGCTTGATACAAGAATGACATATGGAAGTTTGTCAGTTGGTTGTGAAGAGCATTTAGATCCAGCTGGCACAGGATCTTTTTACAATGAAGGGGAGGCTGATATAGTTGTGCAACATGTCTTTTCATTGATTTATTCTGGTAAATATTTTTGGCCTTCTAGTAGGGATTAACTGCTAACACATTAAAAAAAACAGTTCTATGATAAACTCTGCCTGGTATAGATCCAACTCATTTTGTATGAGAAGTACTCAAACTTTGCAAACCATCATTTGGAATACAAATAAACCTTTTGTAGTTTCCATCTGATGGCTTAATGAAAAATGAACCTAAGTTTGACAGGGGAGTTCACAATTTGCAATGTTAGACAAAACAATATGTGCACCATTTCCATGCGAGTCTTAATGCACATGATTTTGGAAAACAAGATGAGTCCTTACTCCTTACTGACTTTATTTTAAATAAAGCATGTGTACATCTCAATTTGGCCTAGGAATACATCTCCCTCTCTCACTAGACTTACGTACATAGCTCACTAGTTATCTGGCACATAGATCTAGGGGCTTTAAAATAAGGTTGTAATACAAACACTTGTAAAACAAATTTAACATCCCGTCTTGTTTCGAACTCTTATTTCTTTCCCCTGACTGAAGCCACTTCAGTTCGGCTACCTTCCACGGTAAGGTTCCCTGCCCTTCTGGGAGGGGGAGGAACCCCTCTCTCATCACCAGTCTCCCCTCCCTGTCATCTCCCTCTTCCCTCATTATTTTTTCATCCTTTTTCTCTCCAACCTACCCTTTGTTTGCCACCAGATTTATTGATTTTGGGACCTCTCCAACCACCACCAAGTGTTGCCTCAGCATCCTCGTCGGACTTTTCTACCGGGCCTTGCCATTCTAACTGTCACTTCCACAGAGCATGTGCTACACGTGCCACCGCCGCACATGCGTTACACTGTTTCTAGTAACTCTTGTGCTCACCAACTTCCACTCTTTCTGGTCTCTCTTCCTCCTCTCCTCTGCCACACCCTCCCTTCTCACTCTTTACTTTTTTCCTCATTTTCCTTTTTCAGATTTTGGCCATTAGATTTGCAAATTTTGTGCAGTTTCTCCACCACATGTTCCACACGAACCTCCTTCTCTACCACTGCCTATGCTGGCCCTCTATTTCCCTCTCCATTGGCTCATGTGTTGCACATCCAATTTCTCATACCAGCACGTATTTCCACATGCCACGCCATCTGACGGTGGCTCTGCTGATCAACTTCTTTTTTTTCCCCTTCCCAACTCAAATTCCAACACACCAGACAGTCGATGGTAGCTCTGTGATGGTCAAGCTTACCTTGTCATCCAGATGGTCCATACCTTGTTTCCATCCTCACCACTCCATATCCATGGACGGCATTTTCCATCCTTACTGCTCCATCCGGAGCTTATCCCTCTTTCAGATTGGTTTTGGAGAGTTGAGGGCTCAAGTTTTCCTAGAGAGAGTCCGGTTTTCTTAAAGGGAGCACTTCTTATATACTTGCTATTATGTAAATAGCTTACACTATCTAATGTAAATTATATATGAAGTATAATCAGTACCGTAAGATGAAATAGGGGATTCTAGATGGATTTTGTAGAAGAAATGGAGGAGCATTATGGCTGTATTCTCTTTCATACCCAACACATCATAAAAGCATCTTTCATATGCCATGACAGCTCACGTGCAGCAATTTAACCCATCATCATGACATATCCTTTTAGAGATAGCGAATTCTGTGTGAATAATTGACCTTACACACTGTTGCAGCTTATATCTGCTAGAAGCTTTTCAGTAGCTTCTTTTAAAGTTTATGCCTTTCGTAGTCATATTTCATATCTTGCTAATTAAACTAGCACCGCTGCTGATACTGGTGGGACTTTTTTATTATTTTTTACCAATGTGTAGCTCATTATGCATTTATGCTGGTTGAATAGTTTTTTCTGGTTCCCTTAAACATTACCTTTAATAATGACCAGGTAAATTCATAGTTATTTTAAGTCATGTCTGCAGGTGTTAGCCCAGCAGCTATTGTAGTTCAATCTCCTTATGTAGCTCAAGTACAGCTCCTTAGGGACAGGCTTGACGAGCTTCCAGAGGCTGCAGGTATTGAGGTTGCAACTATTGATAGCTTCCAAGGCCGGGAGGCCGATGCTGTAATCATATCAATGGTATAGTTTAATCAGCCAATACTTTTATATAAATGAACTGTGTTTCTCTTTTTGACACATGTTCCAGAAACCGTATACTATATTTTCTAACAGGAAACAGATGCTGCTTAACCTATTTTTGCGTTTTTACTCATCTCACAAGATTTTGTGATTAATACATAGTTTGGCATGCCAAACCTGATTATGGATTTTTAGGATGAGCAGTAAAAAAATAGTATAGATATCCTAAGCAGAAGAAACAATGGTATTCGCTCCAACAACTTATAGTCTCAATTTTCAACATTTAGATCAGCCTTTAATTGTTGGAAATGATAGTGCATGAAAAATTATAAATAGGACTAAAAATGTCATTACTATGACTAAGTTTGTGACGACACTCTTCAAGTTGGCACTGCCTATCAGGTAGCAGTGGAGGAGGTAAGATAATAGTTGATATGGGCTGTAAGTTGGACAGGATAGAATGTGCTGTAGATTGGGGAGAAATGGTTTGGTTAATATCTGTTACCTTGAGCAAGTCTTCTGGTTTTGTGCTTGTGTGAGGAAGTTTGACAGGTTAAGACACCTTGAAATTGCCTCTTTCTTCGGGGGGCTGCAGCCTGATAATTATTATGGTTGAAGTTTTATATAAGCGATTATAATGTGCACTAGAGATCTTTTGTCATTGGAGTTGTCTGAAAGGTCTTACTTCTTAAGAGGACATTAAGTAAGAAGTATGGTATGTATCTTGAATTTCATTAGATTGTTATTCCGTCAATAGCTGATCAATCATATTTACTTGGCATATTTGCTTAGCACAAGAAGTGGATAGGATGTTTAGGTCATGGTGTTTTGCTTGATGGCTAATGAACATGGTCCTGTTTCCAGTGTGAGAAGCATAAACGTTATTTGTTGAGTTAAAATCTATCTTTAACGAGTCATGTCCGTTAAAATTTGGCAATATCTTTGTGACAATTTGAAATCCTGGGTCATTATCTCATGTCCTCTAGGTCATTTTGACACATCTCTATTTGTGTGCACTATGTTATGATAGCCCTGAATCATTGATTCTTACACTATATCACCAAGGGGCTTTTTTAGTTTATTTTTTAGTTTATTAGGTCACTCTTTTCACCATAATCCTATATATGTGCTTTAATGTGATGTGAGGCATACTACGTTGCACTAACAGAATTCCCAAGTGGGGTCTGATTTGTAGTACAATTCTTGCAAATTGACACACGGGTGGTTTTAGCCTTTAGATTCAAATGACATAAGTAGTGTTGTACCATTTACAATATCTTAACAGCATCATCTTAGTAGTTCCTGTATCATGACCAACTTTGGCTATTCAGATATTTTCATCTACCATGTTAGTTTTACCAAATATGCTTATTTCCATTTTGTACTAGGTGCGGTCAAACAATTTAGGAGCCGTTGGATTCCTCGGGGACAGTAGGCGAATGAATGTCGCCCTAACTAGGGCACGCAAACATGTTGCAGTTGTCTGTGATAGCTCAACAATATGCCATAACACCTTCCTCGCAAGGCTGTTGCGTCATATCCGCTATTTTGGCAGGGTGAAGCATGCAGATCCCGGTGGTTTGGGAGGATCCGGACTTGGCACGAACCCGATGCTGCCATCTATTACCTAATGTAGCATGGGTGGATCAACTACATATTCTTTCCTTATTCCTTTGGACTGGTGATTATTTGGAAGCACAACTGCAGTGAAGATCCTGCTCTCTTTTCCTGTCAGCATCTGTTCCCACATAAATACATGTACAGCAGGCCTTCCATTTCATCAACAAAAAAAAAAAAAAATTCTGGTTGCAAAAGTATACATTGATTATAATTTGTATATAAACAATACACAATTTGAATTCCTAACTTGTATATGAATGCACCAAACGTTAAGAGGAGAGCATGGCTTCAATTTAATTGAATTTATTTTACTTTGAAAGTTGAACTGACTCCAACAAATTACCTCTAGTGGTGGTTCTGTTAATAATCCATGTTCGACTTTCTGCCTGGACATGTTCTGTCTTGGAAGATAAAAGTTTTCAAGATGGTAAACGAGGTAGAAAGTTGAATCTCGAATACAATCTGACTCGAAAGAAAATTTGAGCTCTGGATTGGTTTAGATGTTTTTAATTTCATGTAGTTTGGCTTCATCTTTGTTAATTCATTACTGGATCGATTCTTTTTTTGTCAAACATCCTTGGATTTAGAAAAGATTGCTAGTTTTTTACGATTAGACACAGATCAATATGCAACACAGAACAGGGTTCATACCACTCTTTCACCAGGAAAGGGAAGACAATATTATTTATGACAAACTGCCAAAAACGTTAAAATGCATTAAAGGAACAAAATCCCTTAAATGTGATAGAGATGTTTTTTCAAAAATAAAAATCTCATTAAAAACAAACAAAAAAGAACAGAGCATAACATAACAAAATAGCCCAAGCTACCCAAAAATGCGGGCCCGTTTGAATAATGAATGTGTTTCATCTCATCTCATCTAATCTCATCGTTATAATTTTCTTAAATTTTCATACAAAATATAATAAAAATTCAACTTTTTTAAATCCCAATATAATAATAATATTTAAAAATAATATTCTAATAATATTTTATTCAACTTTCATCTAAAACCATCTCATCTCATCTCATCTCACTATCCAAACCGTACTACATTTCAAAAGATTCCACAAATGGATTGAGGCAAACTCCATTGTGTAAAATATTTAAGGATCAATGGGGGAAACAATTTGTACATGAAAGTTCATATCATCCTATGAAAAAAAAGAAAAAAGAAATCCCTCTCCGTCTAAACGGTAAATGAAAATTGCTGTCATATATGTTAATTTTCTCCGCAATTTGAGTTCTTTTTTATCTCTCACCATTAATGAAGCAAACATAGAACTGCAGAGAAATTTGAATTCTTATCTTCTTTTCTTATATTTAATAGATGATCCGAAACTCGTGACATAATAAATTGACTCGCAATCTGAAATAACTTCTAGAAATCATATAATAAATTTGAATGTCATTGATAGCGATGAAATTACTTCTGTTCGATCCATCTATCACTCGATATCACATGAAAAATCTGACCTTCAAATGGAGAGAGTTACTTCGAAACTGACTGGGGGCAAGAGCTGCAGATTTCTGCTGAAGCCAACCAGTAGTACGTACTGAGAAAAGGAGGGAGGGGTTTATTTAATGAGATTCTCCGGCCAACCCTGTTTTCTCCTCTTCTTCATGACTGCAACCTTGCAAACCCACCCGTTTCTTCTTCAATCAATACTCCCAATTGTCTCTTGCTACGTTCCCTCCAAAACCACATTAATTCATCTCTCTTCCCCCATAGGCATCCGTTACTGCAACTGCAAGCAAGCCTTTTGACATGTTCTACCTCCATTCGGCGTGCATATTTTGAGACATAACTTCCACTTTTTAACTTTGCTTTTTCTGTGTTTCCAGTCTCCTAAACGAACGTACCAAAGAAACTATATAGAAGCATTACAGCCAGTAGAATCAAATCTTTCTCTAATGGCTTCTAAACCTTTTGTCCCTATTCTTCCTCTTCTCTTGCTTCTTCACTTTATCCTCCATGTTAAATATGGAGCAGCATTCAGAATCCATGATTTAAGCCCGGCCAACGGTAAACCCCTCATCAAGAACAAGAAGCTCATGTATCCTCAAGACATGATGAGCAGTGCAGTCCTAGAAGTGCACAAGTTGCCCAGGTTTGAACACCCAAGGTTTGGTTTCCAGCTCCCAAAAGCCGCACCAATTCCACCTTCTGGCCCTTCAAAGCGACACAACCGGCACGTTAAGGGCGATGTTCGGACGGGTTCAAGCTGGAAGGCGAGGGGTCGGAAAATATTGTCATGATTTATGGAAGAAAAATGTACTCCTAGCTTTTAGAAAATCAAGGGTGAAAGAAAGTTCACTAAATCAATACAGGCACTTGTTGGTAGTACGATTTCAGCCTACCTATCTAGTTTTCTGCTAATACTTCTGGTGCTAATTCATCTTCATCATGCAAACCTATCATTTAAATTGATAGGCTCCAAGAAAAGAAAAAAAAAGGAGTTTCATGTTTTATTAATGAAAACAATCGTGGTACTCATGATGTAGTTCAGATTTCCTTTGTCTTTGCTTCCGAATTGTAGGAATCATGTATTTGTGATCATGTTTTCATATATATATTGGAGAAAATAGTGTTTGAAGTGACTTGCGCCATTACTCTTTATACCTAAAAAGGATTCAACGTAGGATGTAATGGTTGGTATTTGGAAAGTAATTTTAGTTTTCTTAATTCCAGCATGTGGCAGGGTAAGTGATCTTTATTTAGTTTTATTTGTTTAATGAGCAAATATACATGGAAAATGCTAAACAAACCGATATATCCTATAGATAAAACTGACCGATACCTTTTTTTTAATTTTTTTTCTTAGTAGTTAAGGAAGTAACTATTAGTAAATTTATGTATTTTTTTAAAAAGTGTTTAAAGATGTTTAAAAAATATTTTAAAAAAATTATAAATGCAATTATCAGTCTATTCCATCAGTTGGCTTTATCGGTTCATGTAGCATTGTCCAATATACATTATGTATCTTCCCTAAAGTGGGAAGACAAGAAAGTAAGCACTAAATTTCGAAGGAATCTTTTCCGCTATGAAACCTGAGTGAAAGCTCTTGCGAGCTTTCCGGAGTGCTTCACTCCAAGAGTGAAGGTTGCCTTTTCACCAAGTCGGTGTATAGGTATTGGTAATGAGTAATGATATCCACACAATATATTTCACAATATATGTTTTAAAATGAGAGTATTTTTATAAAGTGATGTTAATTTTATAAGTTATTTTATAAAAATACTCTTTATTTTAAAATATAGTTATGTAAAATATTGTGAAAAGTAACGTTTTCATTGTTAATGCGTGACACTTTTCCATGAGGATGGGAAGTTTTAGATCTTCCTATGTTGCGTATTCACGATGGACATGTCAAAGTGTAAAATATAATTAAGTTCCAGGTTGAAGATATAATGCAATTGTTAATACTAACATTACAATTTGGGTCCAAAACCCATTGTAGCTCAATTAAGAATTTGGTATTGAATTGTCACCTTAATTTGTTAGGTAATTCTTTTCTTTTTTTTATATATATAGATGGAAGTTCTTTTGTTAACATATTGAGATCACTTTGTAAGAGGCATTATTCGCGGGAGAGAGAGAGGTCTGGGGTGGGTCCAGTCAATGTGTTGTGTGTATATTACTATTCATTAGTTTAAAAGACTGCGCTAGAAGTTATATGAGCTAGGCATTAGTATTTACTATTGGGTGCGGTTACTATGCCGACCCATTTTAATCGTTGGGCATTCTATCTAGCGTAAAAAATTTTTTTTCTTTTCACATTTTTTTAATATATTTAAATACATTTAAAAAATAAAAAAAATACATTAATATACTTAAAATCACTTTCTTAATCACTAAGTAAAAAAAAAATTTTTTGACCAGCGGTCAAATAGAAGTATCAAGTTAAGAAGGCAAAGTAAACTTTTTCTTTACCGTTTATGTGTTTACAATTTACTTTTTCTCGACTAGAAGACTGGCATTAGTAATTTGTTTAGTATTTCTTTTTTCTTTTTTTTTCCCTGATAAAGATAGCAAAAATTTAGAATAAGGAAAAGATAACGGTACTCTGCCATCCCATTATTATCGCAAAGGAAAAGAAAATCCCAGCATCTCTTCGTGTGTGTGTGTGTGTTTGAAAACACGACAGAAGACGCTAATGCTCGACAACAAGAGGGAGGGAGCCGATAGGAGGAGTCAGGAGGGAGCAATTGTTTTGACAGAAATGGGTCCAGCGACATGGGGGGAGGGATGGAGGCAAGGGGGAGTTTTCGGCTAGATTTAAAAAAAAAAAAAACGTGACATGAAACGTCAAGCGGGCACGCTGATCAGTACCACTCAGGAGGCCCGCTAGCAGCGCTCATGCAGAAATAGTGCTTATTCTAAAGGACATGTTCATTGAAAATCATTAACTTTTTAGCAAGATAATAATATTATTACTAAAATGAGAAATACAATAAGAGAAGGCAGAGAGATTAAAATAAATAAAAATATACCAAAGTAGTAAATATAATACAGAAAATTAAAGAATCGAGAGATTTGTATAAAATCAAGGTTTTATCTCATTATTTTATTTTATTTTTTTGCTTTAATATTAAGAAAAAAAAAATCTTCCATCAAAGAAATTAAAGCTACATCATCTTGATCGCAAAAGACCTCCTTTCTCGCATCTTTTATATTTTTGAAAGATGTTAGGGTCGTGTATCTATCATTAGTAAATAACCTCAACTTTTTTCTTTTCTTTTTCGGTTTTTTTTCCCGAATATATATAGTAAAAAGTTAGGCCATGTCTAATAACTAAGAGTATCATCATTGGATTGGCCAAATGCATTTTTAAAATTTAGTCAATATCACACTTTTTTATATTTACCTATTATATTTAAATTCAATCCCCATATTGGATTAGCACTCTCTATATAATAATAAAATATTATTAAATTAATAATTTTTTATTTAATTTATTTATATCACATTTTATAATTTTACCAATTTAATATTAATAATAATTATATTCTAATTAAATTAATATTAAAAAAATCATATTTTCAAAAGTCATTTAATGCTAATAACAATAAATATTTGATTAAACCCATATAAATTTCTATCTAAATTTCTTAATTACAAACCAAATAGCGTTTTTGCTTGGAATGAGACTAATATTTTAATGTTTGCTTGGAGTGAGAAATTAGTATTTTAATATTTGATAAATCAATTATAGTTCTCCATCTTTAGTCAACCATTACAGCAGAAATCCATCTTATTTTAGATTTGGCCAATCCAATGTGGGGTGCTTTTGACATCAATTATGTAAATTTTAACTAACTTTCCCATTTGGCCAAATCAATGTGAATGCTCATATTTCGTTGAAAATCATTTTATACAATAAGAGAAGGCAGAGAGATCAAAAAACTATAATACAGAAAATAAAAGAATCAAGACATTTGTATCAAATAAAAAGGTTTTACCTCATGATTTTTTCTAATATCAAGAAAAAAATCTCCCATTAAAGAAAATAAATTCTCGAATGGTATACCTAACGAGCCTAATTACGTAAATGTCATCGATAGATCATGAAAAACATACCATTATTTTTCCTTTTCAGCCAAGACCTTGACATTTTATGTCGAAGATAGAGTCATGCATAAGAGTAAAATGGAAAAAAAAAATTTAATTAATTAATTAGTCCTGTCAAGTGCAAGCTGTTCGGATAATAGAATGCAAAAGATAGTGATTCCAACAGACAACTGAGGCACATACTTTTATCCCAAGACTTACAACCAGAAAATCCATTAAAATGAATCTAGTGGCCTCAGTCTTCATCACTTTTTTGAAGCTGCTTCGTTGGGGGTTCGGGTAGTCATTTGGTCAACTGCATGCACTGTGCTCTGAAGCTCCTCCCAGATGGCTTTGTACACCATCCTCTGCCTGTTAACAGCTGATTGTCCCTCAAAGGCTGAAGAGACAACATCAATGCTGCAAGCACATGGCAGATCGGATCAGTCTCATGGCTAAATAATGCCACATCTAACATATACATGCTACATGATCCAATGTTCTGATGTTCACGCAGTTGGGGATATCTTAACATGCATGAAGCGGATTCCTTGGGTCAAAATAAAAAAAGGTTAATGCGGCCGTGAGGTGCCTTGTGCATAAACATTTTTGGATGGATAGTTTAATCATTTACATATTGCAAGCATTGTTGTTCGAACCTGTTAGACTAGAGACTTAAAACATTTCAATTTACCTGCAGCGCTCCATGTTATACAGTTGAATTAATTGAACAAGTAATACAAATATCATATTCTCAAGTGCATTGATAAACACTACAAAGTGAGTCAAAGAAATGCTGAGGGGGTCAATCATTTTCAAGAGATTGAATTCATATGGAAATACAAGGTTTCTATGCAAAATAAGAATGCTGATGCTCTGAAGCGGAAACCTCCCTACTGTTTATCATGAAGATTCATTTTCAAAAGTACAATGTTATTTTATAAATTCTTCTTCAGGGGGAAAATGCCTGGGTGATGGCCTATACAACAATCCAGTCAAATTCTTTTTTAGCAGAAAATCATGGGTTCTTTTTTCCTTTTGATATACCGTATGGAGAACACTAGAGAGCTAATAAGAGCATGCCATCACTAAAATGTTCAGAAAGTTCGATGTCATCAATAATAACGGCTTTATTTGGATACCGTACTAAATGTACTGTCATATACATACAACAGTAAATATGGGGAATTGCCATCAATCATACAGCCCACTAGCCCAGCAAATTCTATTCACTTCTTACATTGAAAATGATGTATCAATCAATTGATAAAAGAATAAAGCAAAATTGAATAAAGCTTTTTCCATTATGATCTTAGTTTCCAGATATATAGACATAAGCCAACAAGCACATGAGCTTACCTGACATGCCGTCCATCACCAGAAGCATCTTTTACAGTGACTAATTCTGCATTTAGATGTTCCTTGATCTGTTCAAGCATGCCGCACATATCATTTGTAAAGAGGGCAAGCAACTTCATTTAATTATTGAAAAAAAATAAAACAAGAAGAAGCTTTTGGATGGAGGTGGACAAGCACAATCAACTCTAAAAAGAAACAGGAACAGAAAATAACAACTACAGAAAATATATAGATAATCCGATCTTGGCATATTGGAATATCTCCCCCCCCCCCCCCCCCCCCCCCCCAAAAACCCCAAAAAAACCTATGGAGTAACTGTTTATGTAGGGATTTCCAAACCACAAATCAATCTACAGAAAGAGCCACTGTCAAACCCACGAGCAAACTGATGACATTGTCCTCCTCTCTCTCTCTCTCTCTCTCTCTCTCTCACACACACACACACAAAATAAGAAGACTACCCATCCCTCTCTCTCTTCAATTTGCCACAAGCAGAATAAGTGCAGTATTTCTGCATCCTTGTTTAGTCACTCATAGACCTCCAGAATAAATAATGATGGAAATATTTAATGAGAAGAGGATTAAAACCATCACCTTATTTACCATAAATTGGTTTGGGTTCGTATTAATAACCTAAAAGGAAGGAGATGCCTTTCCAACATTTAAAGTCAATGTTTCTTCTAGGCAAGACAATAGGCCTTGACTTCAATCTAAAGTTTTGTCTAGGGGAAAGCTTGAAATAGGAACCTTGAAAATCCTTTTGGAAAAAATTAAGCAGCTGTGATGATGTATAGATCAGAATGTCATCTAAAGAAGAAGACGGCAGATTAGGAATTCATTCACTGTGATTCAATATCTGACCATTGGGAAAGCGGCTATTCAGAATGGAGTATTTTCTTGAAAAGGATCTCGAGATAGAATTGCCAATAAGATTATCATTTCCTAATCCAAGGTGTCAACTTAAAGAACCATATAGGAACAGTTTCAATTTTGTAGTCTTTGTACAGAAAATTCTCTTGCTTCTTCTCCTTTTCCCTCTTCCTTTTTAATTTTTGTCTTTATTTTTTTAAACGTCTATTATTGTTTCTCATAGGGAATTTCTTATTTTATGGTACAGTCGGCTTGTTCAGCCCCTTTGCCAAAAACTCATTCCTAATTACTCACTATAAACCATTCTAAAAAAGAGCCTGAACTTGCATATACATTTAGGTTCAAGGGCAATTTTACCCATTTCAAATTTTCAAGACTTGAAAGCTCAGTTTTGATTGAATACGAATCAAATTCCAAATCTTATACTAAAACTGCATCCTATTACTAATTCAACAATCAAAGCAAAAAATATTTTTCCCGGAAACAAATCCAATAAAAGCACAACACTTAACATTGCTTACCTTTTTCTCCATGGACTGCATGAGCGGGGATTCTACGGAGCCAGCATCGTTCATGTGCGCGGCTGGTGAGCTGAAGCACCGACCACCCACCGGCGGAAACCCGAACCCGAATGACCTTCCAATACCATCTTTACTATGACTTCGGAGTTTGGTGCGCGCTCTAGTGAATAGTACCGCGGAGACAAAGGGTTTCGTTGGCTGGGCTTGGCGGAGGAAGAGACTCCTTGCCGCGCGCGACGAGGCTGCGAAAACGTACGGGCGCACTATCAGCGTCTGGGCCATCGCTCCGACTCTGGTTCCGCAGTTATGGAGCTTCGCTCGCCCTCGGAGCGGGTAACAAATAACGGCCACGAAAGAGGAGAGCGATGGGCTTTAACTTGGGCCGAGAATGCCTAAAATTTTAAGCTATGTTTGGCAAATTGAGGTACTCTCACTACTATTTTTTATTTTATTATTATTTTTTATCTATTTTTTACTATTTATTATTTTTTACCTATTTTTTAATATTTTTTTATTATTTTTTTATTACTATTCATAAATATTCTCAATACTTCTTAAATATTTTCACTATCTAAACGTAACCTTAGACGTCACGATTAGAAAGGCTATGGGTCTTAGTTCTCGCTGCACTGCCAATAAATTAATAATATTAAAACAATAGATAAAGGGGTAGTTTATAATATAACTTATTGATAAGAAAAACAAACCAAATTCATGAATTAAAAAGTTGAAAATTGAGAAAAAGAGAAACCCATTTGAGCAAATTTCCTATCATTGACTACTATTACAACACAAAAGGTTACTAGGCAAATAAAGAGAAGTGTTACAGTTATAAAAATAATTTATAAAAATAATTTCACCAATTGATATGACTTCATATGATATATTAGATATATTTTTATAATAAAAATATATTTATAATTTAATATATCACGTCAAATCATAAAAATTTAAAAATTTGAATTTATGAATTTTCTCGATGGATAAAGTGAATCCCCTGTTTATTAGGCATAAGGTTTTGAGCTCTGAAGCCAAATTACCTTCTAAATTGCCAGAGTGGAATAAACGCACTGCAAGAATCAGGTACACTAGAGTGCAGAAAAGGACAATTTTTTTTCAGATAGCACTATAGCGAAAGGCTACAAAAGTAACAAAAGTACGCACACACTATTGTTGCATATAATACTCATAAAAAATAATAATACATCATCGCATGGATATGGATAATGGATGGATTGGATTCTCTCTCTCTTATCTTACAACAAGCACGGGCATTTTGGTAAAAGATTGGGGGGATCACAGGCAAGACGCAATGAAAGTGGATTTCTTCCCACCATCTTGATTTTCCTTCAAAAAGTAATCCATCTCCTTCACAAATCTTTCCATGGCTACTGCAGGCAAGCAAATTGGCATCACTATTCCATCCTCTCCCTTACTGTTCTTAAATGGAATATAAAAGCTCGCCACTCCTGGAATGGCTCCTACCCCACCTTTGGCTGGCCCACCATAAGCAGCCTTGCCCCATCCGAAATCAACCTCTCCAAACCCGGCACGTGTCACATCCGATACGAGATACGCCCTCACCACCGTGAAGTGGGGTCGGCCTCTAATCACCATCAGATCCGCCAGCGACCTCATGTACTCCTCGTCCACGTCGTTCTTGGCCTTCCTCACCAGTTCCAAAGCATAGCCCAACGGATTGTCGCAGAGCTTTCCGGCGGTCGTGAGCGCCACGGAAAACGCGAAAGCGTTCCCGTAGTAGCCGGTCGGCAATGGAGGGTTGAATCTGGAACGCGCATTGACGATGCACAGAATTCGCACCTCCTCGTCGAGGTCGGGCTGGAGTGCCATGGTACGGCAACGCCAGAGGCAGGCGGTAAGTATCTCGAACGTGGAACACTGGCTGAGGTGGTGCGGCACGAACCTGCGGAGGGCGGAAACCTCGGTGGGGCCGAAGAAGAAGGAGCGATGAGCCATGTCGTCGAGGGGGATGATGGTCCCTTTCGTGTCGGCCACTTCATCGTACTCGTGGAGAGTGCGCGTCAAGCGCGGTGGGTCCCTCGCGTTGAGGAGATGCCTCTGCCACACTGGCGGGATGGAAGGGGCACTTGCGCTGCGAGCTATCTCTCCCAAGGCCTCCATGAACTGGACCAGGCCGGCAGCATCGCTCATGGTGTGGTTGAGGCGCAGCGCAAAGATGAACCCGCCGCACTTGAGACGTGTCACCTTCAAGTCGGATATCCCGATAGAATGATTCAACACAGCAGCACAATAACTTCTAATGTACATGTATATTTCAAAATCCTTAGCGAGTTCTCTAGTTGAATATGTACCTGAATAAGCAGTAATGGGCAATCAAGGACTCCTCCGGATCCCGGAACATCAAAAAGAAGTTCCTCCCAGCATGGAAATGGAGGTTGAAGAGCATCACCAAACTGTTTCAGTGTCACGTCGGCATCGGCCTCGATGAACAAGACACCCTCACCGGTGCATTCAACTACAAGTTTCCGGCCAGGCCCTTCCCTAAGCCTACCGGCAAATGGGTAGTAGAACACCAGAGTTTTTGCAAGTGCCTCTCTGATGACTTTCACGGGATCGCTTTCTTTCATCGAGGGATCATATCTGTAGAACTGAATCACCGGGATTTGGAACCGAAGACCCTCTTGATCGTCGATATCAGAGAGTTGTTTGAATTCGTGGGGTGTGGGCTTAGATGGAGAAACCAGTTCTGGTTCGCGCCTTCGTACTGTGAAAACTAGAGAGCCGGCCATGCCGAGAAGATGGGTTTGATCAGAGGAAGAAAGTGAACAGGGAGCTAGCTTTGGTGGTTGGCTGTAGAATTGTCGGGTGCTTGTGTGCTATGATGCGATTTCTGAAGTGATATTTATAGAGAGAGAGGAACAAATGAGCACAGACTTCTGGTGTCGTTAGCAGCGTGGGTAGTGGTAGTTGTGAGAAAGTGCAGCGTGATTGTCATGGCTGCATGGAATTCCATAAATAATGACTTGACTAAACAGGGATCCATCGGCTTATGAGCTGGCTTACGGCTTCAAAGCTCTTTTTGTAATTACCAAAGTGGTAAAAAAGTATAAACTAGCTACTTTGTAACAATTTTTGAAAAATGATATCAGTAGTTTGCCGAGCAAGTTTTGCACATTCATTTAAGAAAATGAATAAATGTATGATTAACATGAAAATGATTATTTTTTAATAATAAATTTTATTATTTTTTAAAATAAACGTACGAGACTTATAAAATATAATTATTTTATATTTTATTTAAAATAAAATATATATAAGATTAAAAATAATTTTAATGAAATGTGAAGTATGACAACCCTAACCATTTTTAATGTGAAAAAACACTTGATGGAAAGAGATGGCTAACCACCTATCGATCACCGACCTAGACCATAAAATGAGTTGTGATTAGAGCTAGTAAATGTTAGGACCCAAAATAATTTCAAACAGATAAATCTAGCAATTCGAGGAGCCATAAACCTCCACAGATGCGTACGGCAATTTGATGAAATTCAGAATGATGTTCTCATTCATAACGTAATTAACTTAAATACAATCTGGCAAAATAATTGAAATTAAGCCCCACTTGTGCACGGATTGATGCACTGCCCGTAACTACCCACTAAGATACCATGGACCCATTCCGTCTAACAGCCCATAGACTTATTCTAACCTAACAAAATGAAATTACAATAATAACCCCCAACAACTTAATTAATGACCTATCCTACGTAGCCCTTACAAGCCCCCTAGAATTGGGCGTGTAACACGGCTTCTTCCTTTAGAAGAACTCGCCCACGAGTTCTGGATATTTCCTTTGCAGCTCCTCTGCATCTACCTAGGTTACATCTTCCTTGTTAGATCCTTTCCACTGAACTAAAAGTTCCACTCCCGCTTTGTTCCCCTTTTTCTTGAGCCTTCTCTCTATTATTTTTTTATTTGTTCGAGAGCTAAAGTGCCATCTTCCATAACTGAGGGAAGTTTAGGGTTAGGGTTTACCTAGGCTCTAAGCTTATTTTTGAGGCAAGAGATGTGAAACACCGAATAGATCTTGGATTCCCTGAGCATATCTAGCCTATATGCGACTTTTCTAATCTTTTGAGTGATCTGGAAGGGTCCGAAGAATCTTGGAGAAAGCTTCAAGTTTCTCCTTACAGCAACAGTCATTTGCCGATATGGTCTTAACCTCAAATAGACCCAATCGCCTACCTCGTATTCTTTTTCTGTTTTTTTACTTATCGGCATAACATTTCATCCTTGTTTGAGCTTCTTGTAGCTTTTCTCGTACCAGAGCAAGAATAAAGTCTCGACTTCTCATTTCTTCTTCAACCGCCTGCACTGCCGTAGATCCAGGCTCATAAGGGAGGAGCCGAGGTGGTGGCTACCCATAAACAACTTCAAAGGGACTGAACCCTATTGAGGAATGCTCCAAGGTATTGTATGACCATTCGGCTAAGGCTAGCCATCTGGCCCAGTCTTTGGGTCTGTCACTGGTAAAGCATCAAAGGTATCCCTCTAGCCATTTGTTCATTACTTTTGTTTGTCCGTCCGTTTGAGGATGATATGTCGAGCTCATTAGTAGCTTTATGCCACTTAAATGGAAAATTTCCTTCCAAAAATGACTTGTAAATATTGCATCTCGGTCACTTACTATATTCTGTGGTAAGCCATGTAGCTTGAATATATTATCCATGAATGCTTTTGCTACTACTGCTGTTGTGTATGGATGAGTTATTGGTATAAAATGATTGTACTTGCTAAACATGTCCATTATTACCATGATTACACTGTATCCTTTGGATAGAGGCAGACCCTCTATGAAGTCCATACTGATATCCACCCATGCTTTACTTGGTATAGGTAGTGGCTGTAGGGCCCCTGTTGGTTTGAGATTCTCTATCTTGTTTCTTTGGCATACCTCGCATTCTCTTATATCTTTTCTGATATCTTTTCGCATGCCATGCCAAAAGAACTCCCTTTTGATCCTGGAATGTGTCTTCTGTGAGCCAGTGTGTCCCTCCATGTAGCTATTGTGGAACTGTTGCATTACTTGCTCCTGATGTGTTTTTAGGGTTCCCAAGTGCAACCTCCCCTTATAGTATAAGAATTCCCCTTTTACTTGATACTTGAGAAGGTCAAGATCTCCTTGATGGTAGCGGTTTAGCAACTGCTGCAACTGGGGGTCTTGGTTGTACACTTGATGTAGTTCCTTCCACCAATCAACTGTAACCATACTTATGGCTTTGGATTTGCCCTTATTAGTCAAATTCATCTCCTGATCTGGGGTTCCCTCTTCATTTGGTAACCTGGAAAGTGCATCTGCTGCCCCGTTCCCTTTTCCACTTCAATATTCTACACTGAAGTCAAAGCCTAATAGCTTTGCAACCTACTTTTGTTGGAAGGGTGTTTCAATCCTTTGCTCCAGAAGGTATTTCAATGCTTGTTGGTCTGTTCTTACCATGAAGCTGTGTCTTAGTAAATAATGCCTCCATTTTCGAATTGCCAAAACTAGAGCCAATAATTCCTTTTCATAAGTAGATAAAAA